>NC_042621.1:311915074-312252351 GCF_901001135.1 Rhinatrema bivittatum
CTGTGGCAAACTCCCTCCAGGTCTGATGGACGATTTGATTCCGCGGCTTCTTCTTGCCGTCTCTCTCCGGCATGCCCAGACCGGCACGACACTGCGGAACCGCCATGTTCCTGATGACGTAGGGCGCATGCGCGCTCGATTGATGTTCCAGCAAGGGCGCAAACCTCAGGGGCGTCCCCCGAGATGACATCATCCACTTCCAATATAAAAGGTCTCAGTATTTGCTAACGAATCGAGTTCCAAGGACATGCATACGGACAAGGATTCTCTTCAGATTCGTCCAAACTACTCTGCCTCCTCAGACTTACCAGGGGTACCCGCTCCTCGGGGGCCTCGCTCTCTTTTCTTTATTTCAGATTACAGATAGGAACCGGTACTCGCTCCTCGAGGGCCCATGTTCCTGGACACTCTGAAGATTCTCTACTGCCTGGAAGCTATCGCAGATACAGATATTCGTGAGTTACCATCGCTCTCTCAGAGCTGTCCCTGGAACCAGGTACTCGCTCCTCGAGGGCCTAACCCTTTCCAGCTACTGAGCTTCCTCAAGACCTTATGTGAGTTTTGTCTTCTAGTTCTGGCTATGAACACAGCATGCCCTGTCTACTCACTATCTATAGTTTCTCTACAGCTCAGCAACCCTGGGATCGCTGTTCCAGTTCCTGAGGACTTCAGCCCTGCCGGGCATATCAGCTCACTACTGCTACCTCTGGTGGTTATACTAATCTGTCTAATAAAAGAACTATCTGTGTCTGTCTCCATACTCAAGCCTAGCCGGTGGTCCCTCTCAGGATATCCTCCTGGGGGCGCTGCCATCTGCCATCGACCCAAGGACCCACCTATCTACTTTCCTTTACAGCTGAGTGCTCTTTCCAAACACTCCGTTGGTAACAGATTGCTAACTCTTCACGGAGTCTCTAACAGATTGCTAACTCCTCCCTTCTACAGGAGTCGAGGCATAACAAGATTGCTAACTCCTCCTACCATGGGAGCATATTCATAACTGATTGCTAACTCCTCCCCCATCAGGAGTCATCAGCATCTGTTCCATTACAGATTGCTAACTCCCATCTGCTTGCTCCTCCCATCAGCATAGCAGATCCTAACAGATTGCTAACTCCATAGTCTAAACTCTAACACCCACACCACACGTCGGGAGGCAGGAAGCTCTGGGTGAGGCTGTGGAGAGTCCCGAGGAGTCAGGAGGAATTACCAAGTACTGGACTGAGACCAGTGGACAAATGTAAGGTGATGCATATAGGGAAAAATAACCCATGCTATAGTTAGACGATATTGGGTTCCATATTAGGAGCTACCACCCAGGAAAGAGATCTAGGCGTCATAGTGGATAATACATTGAAATCATCGGCTCTGTGTGGTGTGGCAGTCAAAAAAGCAAACAGAATGTGTTGCGACCGTTGGTCTTCGACAACTTTGCCCCACCTACCTCTCACTACTTGCGGCTCCTCCCTCTCACCTCGGACTACTGGCTGCCGCGGCGCCTGTTTGCCATCCTCTCTGGCGTCCCCGAACCGGCTTTGGTGCTTCCTCCCGCCATGCTCCTCCAAGGTACCATAGGACGCGCATGCCGCCCTCATCTTTATTTCCACATTGGCACGAACCTCAGGGGCATCCCCCTGAGATGACGTCACGCTGCCCGGATATTTAAGCCTACAGTATTTGCTGGCTCATCGAGTTAGCAACAGAAACTCTACGGATGGGATTCACTCTCCGTACTGAAGCCTGCTCAGCCACTCCAGCGCTATCTGGAACTCTTACACCCTTCGGGGTTACTAACGGGGTACCCGCTCCTCGGGGGCCTCTTCTGCTTCTTTCAGGTGCTATCAGGAAACCAGAACTTGCTCCTCAAGGGCCCATGTTCCCTGAGTCGCTGCCTTTCTTCAAACCCTTCTACTTGAAAGACTTCACTAACAGTTTCCATACGTGAGTACTACTACCATCTATTCCACAGTACTGCTTCCCTGGAACCAGGTACTCGCTCCTCGAGGGCCTGCCCTCTGTTCCAGTGCCAGACCTCTCGTCTAGTGGAACCGCTGTGTGAGTACAATACCACTGAGTCTCTCTGCTCTAAGGGATCAGGTACTCGCTCCTCGAGGGCCTGCTCCCTGTCTCGGAGCTTCTCCTGTTTCTACATTGGGACTCTGAATGTTAATCTTATTGTGTGCTCATAACTCTCAGTCTCTTTCCACAGCACAGCCTAGCAGAGGATTTGCTGTTCCAGCGTCCTGTGGGATACTCGCCCAGCCGGGCTCAACATCTACTACTCACTACTGCCACCTCTGGTGGTTTCCAAAACTGTTTAATAAAAGATTCAAATCTGTGTTTGTGTGGCCAGAGTCTAGTCTGACACCGTGGTCCCTCACGAGACTGCCCCCCTGGGCATGGTCAGCTGCCACAATGTCCAAGCATCCACCCAAACATCAATAACCATAACAGAATGTTGGGAATTATTAGAAAGGGAATGGTGAATAAAACGGAAAATGTCGTAATGCCTCTGTATCGCTCCATGGTGAGACCGCACCTTGAATACTGTGTACAATTCTGGTCGCCGCATCTCAAAAAGATATAATTGCGATGGAGAAGGTACAGAGAAGGGCAACCAAAATGATAAAGGGGATGGAACAGCTCCCCTATGAGGAAAGACTAAAGAGGTTAGGACTTTTCAGCTTGGAGAAGAGACGACTGAGGGGGGATATGATAGAGGTGTTTAAAATCATGAGAGGTCTAGAACGGGTAGATGTGAATCGGTTATTTACTCTTACGGATAGTAGAAAGACTAGGGGCACTCCATGAAGTTAGCATGGGGCACATTTAAAACTAATCGGAGAAAGTTCTTTTTTACTCAACGCACAATTAAACTCTGGAATTTGTGCCAGAGGATGTGGTTAGTGCAGTTAGTGTAGCTGTGTTTAAAAAAGGATTGGATACGTTCTTGGAGGAGAAGTCCATTACCTGCTATTAAGTTCACTTAGAGAACTTACTACCCCAAACCAAATGTGCCTGATACTTCACTTTCGATGCATATCCAGCATAGCTCTCTGCTTCAACGGCAGGGGAGAAGAAAAACAACCAATAAGGGCTGAATAACATAGTCTGGGTTAAAACAAATAAGCATGGGTGTAGCTTGCTTATTGCGGCGGTTACTACCCCTATTACCCCTAACTAATCAAGCTAGATATTTCACTTGGATGCAGCTCCATCACTGCTCTCTACATTAATGGTGGGGGAGGAAGGGAAATAGAACCAAGAGCTAAGAGAAACAGATAAGTATGAGAGAAAAAGTGTGTGAAGCTTGCTGGACAGACTGGATGGGCCGTTTGGTCTTCTTCTGCCGTCATTTCTATGTTTCTATGTTTCTATAAGAATAGCCACTGCCATTAGCAATGGTTACATGGAATAGACTTAGTTTTTGGGTACTTGCCAGGTTCTTATGGCCTGGATTGGCCACTGTTGGAAACAGGATGCTGGGCTTGAAGGGCCCTTGGGCTGACCCAGTATGGCATTTTCTTATGTTCTTATGTTCTTAGGCGTAGATTTTAAAAGCCCTGCGAGTGCCCTGCACGCGTAAATCCTGCCGGATTTACGCGTGCAGGGCACTCGCGCACCTATTTTGCATAGGCAGCCGGCGCGCACAAAGCCCGGGGCTTGGTAAAATGGGCATGTCCGGAGCGTGTCTGCCGTCCGGGGCGGTCTGGGGAGTGGCTGGGTGCCCCGACACTGCAGCCTGTGTCGGGTCCTGGCCAGCAGGCATAACTCCATCGAACAAGGTAGGGGAGGATTTAGGTAGGGCCGGGGGGGGGGGTTAGATAGGGGTAGGGAGGGAAAGGTGGAGGGGGACAAAAAAAAAGTTCCCTCCAAGGCCACTCCGATTTTTGAGCGGCCTCGAAGGGAACGGAAGCAGGCTGCGCGGCTCGGCGTGCGCAGGCTGCCGATTTTGCTCAGCCTTCCGCGCGCTGACCCCGGATTTTTGTTCGCACAGGTTGCGCGAACAAAAGTACACGCTCACGTATTTTTTTAATATCAAAGTACAATTCTCCTGCTCTGGCACTGATGCTGTACAGTGTACAATAAAGTATATTAGACTGTAACCCTCCTGCTCTGGTTCTAATTCTTTGCAATGTACAAAAATGTATATCAGAGTGCAATACCCCTGCTGTGGCACTGATGCTGTGCAGTGTACATTGATGTATATCAGAGTGCAATACCCCTGCTGTGGCACGGATGCTGTGCAGTGTACATTGATGTATCAGAGTGCAATACTCCTGCTCTGACCGTGATGCTGTGCAGTGTACATTGATGTATATCAGAGTGCAATACTCCTGCTCTGACCATGATGCTGTGCAGTGTACATTGATGTATATCAGAGAGTGCAATACCCCTGCTGTAGCACTGATGCTGTGTAGTGTACATTGATGTATATCAGAGTGCAATAGTCCTGCTCTGACACCGATGCTGTGCAGTGTACATTGATGTATATCAGAGTGCAATACTCCTGCTGTGGCACTGATGCTGTGTAGTGTACATTGATGTATATCAGAGTGCAATACTCCTGCTCTGACCGTGATGCTGTGCAGTGTACATTGATGTATATCAGAGTGCAATACCCCTGCTGTGGCACTGATGCTGTGTAGTGTACATTGATGTATATCAGAGTGCAATACTCCTGCTGTGGCACTGATGCTATGTAGTGTACATTGATGTATATCAGAGTGCAATACTCCTGCTCTGACCGTTATGCTGTGCAGTGTACATTGATGTATATCAGAGTACATACCCTGCTGTTGCACTGATGCTGTGTAGTGTACATTGATGTATATCAGAGTGCAATACTCCTGCTGTGGCACTGATGCTATGTAGTGTACATTGATGTATATCAGAGTGCAATGCTCCTGCTCTGACCGTTATGCTGTGCAGTGTACATTGATGTATATCAGAGTACAATACCCTGCTGTTGCACCGATGCTGTGTAGTTACATTGATGTATATCAGAGTGCAATACTCCTGCTGTGGCACTGATGCTGTGTAGTGTACATTGATGTATATCAGAGTGCAATGTCCTGCTCTGACACCGTGATGCTGTGCAGTGTACATTGATGTATATCAGAGTGCAATATCCTGCTGTGACTGATGCTGGTGCAGTATACATTGATGTATATCAGAGTGCAATACCCTGCTGTGGCACTGATGCTGTGTGTACATTGATGTATATCAGAGTGCAATACCCGCTGTGGCACGATGCTGTGCAGTGTACATTGATGTATATCAGAGTGCAATACTCCTGCTCTGACCGTGATGCTGTGCAGTGTACATTGATGTATATCAGAGTGCAATACTCCTGCTCTGACTGATGCTGTGGTGTACATTGATGTATATCAGAGTGCAATACTCCTGCTGTGCACTGATGCTGTGTAGTGTACATTGATGTATATCAGAGTGCAATAGTCCTGCTCTGACACCGATGCTGTGCAGTGTACATTGATGTATATCAGAGTGCAATACTCCTGCTGTGGCACTGATGCTGTGTAGTGTACATTGATGTATATCAGAGTGCAATACTCCTGCTCTGACCGTGATGCTGTGCAGTGTACATTGATGTATATCAGAGTGCAATACCCCTGCTGTGGCACTGATGCTGTGTTGTACATTGATGTATATCAGAGTGCAATACTCCTGCTGTGGCACTGATGCTATGTAGTGTACATTGATGTATATCAGAGTGCAATACTCCTGCTCTGACCGTGATGCTGTGTAGTGTACATTGATGTATATCAGAGTGCAATACTCCTGCTGTGGCACCGATGCTGTGTAGTGTACATTGATGTATATCAGAGTGCAATACTCCTGCTGTGGCACTGATGCTTGTAGTACATTGATGTATATCAGAGTGCAATACTCCTGCTCTGACCGTTATGCTGTGCAGTGTACATTGATGTATATCAGAGTACAATACCCTGTTGCCACTGATGCTGTGTAGTGACATTGATGTATCAGAGTGCTACTCCTGCTGTGGCACTGATGCTGTGTAGTGTACATTGATGTATATCAGAGGCAATGCTCCTGCTCTGACCGTGATGCTGTGCAGTGTACATTGATGTATATCAGAGTGCAATACTCCTGCTCTGACACCGATGCTGTGCAGTATACATTGATGTATAGCAGGCAATACCCCTGCTGTGGCATGATGCTGTGCAGTGTACATTGATGTATATAGAGTGCAATCCCCTGCTGTGGCACGGATGCTGTGCAGTGTACATTGATATATATCAGAGTGCAATACTCCTGCTCTGACCGTGATGCTGTGCAGTGTACATTGATGTATATCAGAGTGCAATACTCCTGCTCTGACCATGATGCTGTGCAGTGTACATTGATGTATATCAGAGAGTGCAATACCCCTGCTGTAGCACTGATGCTGTGTAGTGTACATTGATGTATATCAGAGTGCAATAGTCCTGCTCTGACACCGATGCTGTGCAGTGTACATTGATGTATATCAGAGTGCAATACTCCTGCTGTGGCACTGATGCTGTGTAGTGTACATGATGTATATCAGAGTGCAATACTCCTGCTCTGACCTGATGCTGTGCAGTGTACATTGATGTATATCAGAGTGCAATACCCCTGCTGTGGCACTGATGCTGTGTAGTGTACATTGATGTATATCAGAGTGCAATACTCCTGCTGTGGCACTGATGCTATGTAGTGTACATTGATGTATATCAGAGTGCAATACTCCTGCTCTGACCGTGATGCTGTGTAGTGTACATTGATGTATATCAGAGTGCAATACTCCTGCTGTGGCACTGATGCTGTGTAGTGTACATTGATGTATATCAGAGTGCAATACTCCTGCTGTGGCCTGATGCTATGTATGTACATTGATGTATATCAGAGTGCAATACTCCTGCTCTGACCGTTATGCTGTGCAGTGTACATTGATGTATATCAGAGTACAATACCCCTGCTGTTGCACTGATGCTGTGTAGTGTACATTGATGTATATCAGAGTGCAATACTCCTGCTGTGGCACTGATGCTGTGTAGTGTACATTGATGTATATCAGAGTGCAATGCTCCTGCTCTGACCGTGATGCTGTGCAGTGTACATTGATGTATATCAGAGTGCAATACTCCTGCTCTGACACCGATGCTGTGCAGTATACATTGATGTATATCAGAGTGCAATACTCCTGCTGTGGCACTGATGCTGTGCAGTGTACATTGATGTATATCAGAGTGCAATAGTCCTGCTCTGACACCGATGCTGTGCAGTGTACATTGATGTATATCAGAGTGCAATTCCTGCTGTGGCACTGATGCTGTGTAGTGTACATTGATGTATATCAGAGTGCAATACTCCTGCTCTGACCGTGATGCTGTGCATGTACATTGATGTATATCAGAGTGCAATACCCCTGCTGTGCACTGATGCTGTGTAGTGTACATTGATGTATATCAGAGTGCAATACTCCTGCTGTGGCACTGATGCTATGTAGTGTACATTGATGTATATCAGAGTGCAATACTCCTGCTCTGACCGTTATGCTGTGCAGTGTACATTGATGTATATCAGAGTACAATACCCCTGCTGTTGCACTGATGCTGTGTAGTGTACATTGATGTATATCAGAGTGCAATACTCCTGCTGTGGCACTGATGCTGTGTAGTGTACATTGATGTATATCAGAGTGCAATGCTCCTGCTCTGACCGTGATGCTGTGCAGTGTACATTGATGTATATCAGAGTGCAATACTCCTGCTCTGACACACGCTGTGCAGTGTACATTGATGTATATCAGAGTGCAATACTCTGCTGTGGCACTGATGCTGTGCAGTGTACATTGATGTATATCAGAGTGCAATAGTCCTGCTCTGACACCGATGCTGTGCAGTGTACATTGATGTATATCAGAGTGCAATACTCCTACTGTGGCACTGATGCTGTGTATGTACATTGATGTATATCAGAGTGCAACACTCCTGCTCTGACACCGATGCTGTGCAGTATACATTGATTATATCAGAGTGCAATAGTCCTGCTCTGACACGATGCTGTGCAGTGTACATTGATGTATATCAGAGTGCAATACTCCCTGCTCTGACACCGATGCTGTGCAGTGTACATTGATGTACATCTCCTGCTCTTGCACTGATCCTTTGCAATATACATTGATGTATATCAGAGTGCAACACTCCTCTGTGGCACTGATGCTGTGCAGTGTACATTGATGTATATCAGAGTGCAATACTCTTGCTCTGGCACGATGCTGTGCAGTGCATATCAGAGTCCAATGTCTTGCTCTGCACTGACGCTGTGCAGTGACATTGATGTACATCAGAGGGCAATACTCCTGCTTTTGCACTGATCTTTGCAGTGTATATTGAGTGTATTGGAGTGCAACACTCCTGTTCTGGCACTGACACTGTGCAGTCTACATTGAAATATATCAGAGTGCTCTGCTCCTGCTCTGGAACTGACGCTGTGCAGTGCACAATAGCAAATAATCTAGTGTAATTTCCCTTCTCTGGCACAGATGCTGCACAGTGTACATTGATGTCTATGAGAGAGCAAAATCCCTGCTCTGGCACTGATGCTGTGCAGTGTACACTAATATATGTCTGTCTGAGTGCAATATTCCTGCTCTGGCACTAATTCTGTGCAGTATACAATAATGTATGTCAGAGAGTAACACTACTGCTCTGGTGCTAATGCTGTGCAGTGTACAAATCAGAGTGCAATGCTCCTGCTCTGGTACTGATGCTATGCAGTGCACAATGACGTATATCAGAGTGCAATACTTCCCCTCTAGCACTGATGCTGTGCAGTGTACACTGATGTCTATCAGAGCGCAATACTTCTGCCCTGCCACTGATGTTGTGTAATGTACATTTATATCTTTCAGAGTGCAATACTCCTGCTGTGACACTGATACTGTGCAGTGTACATTGACATCTATCAGAGTGCAATACTCCTGCTCTGGCACTGATGCTATGCAGTGTACATTGATATATTTCAGAGTGCAGTGCTCCGTCTCTGCCACTGATGCTTTCCAGTGAACATTGGTGTATATCAGAATCTAATACTCCTTCTCTGGCACTGATGCTCTACAGTGTACATTGATGTATATCAGAGTGCAATTCTCCTTCACTGGCATTGATGCTCTGCAGTGTACATTGATGTATATCAGAGTGCAATTCTCCTTCTCTGGCTCTGATGCTCTGTAGTGTACATTGATGTACATCAGAGTGCAATTCTCCTCTGGCACTGATGCTCTCCAGTATACATTGATGTATATCAGAGTGCAGTGCTCCTTCTCTGGCACTGATGCTCGGCAGTGTACATTGATGTATATCAGAGTGCAATTCTCCTTCTCTGGCTCTGATGCTCTGCAGTGTACATTGTGTATATCAGAGTGCAATTCTCCTTCTCTGGCACTGATGCTCTGCAGTGTATATTGTGTATATCAGAGTGCAATTCTCCTTCTCTGGCACTGATGCTCTCCAGTGTACATTGATGTATATCAGAGTGAAATACTCCTTCTCTGGCACTGATGCTCTGCAGTGCATTGATGTATATCAGAGTGCAATCTCCTTCTCTGGCTGATGCTCTGCAGTGTACATTGGTGTATATCAGAGTGCAATTCTCCTTCTCTGGCACTGATGCTCTGCAGTGTATATTGATGTATATCAGAGTGCAATTCTCCTTCTCTGGCACTGATGCTCTACAGTGTACATTGATGTATATCAGAGTGCAATTCTCCTTCTCTGGCTCTGATGCTCTGTAGTGTACATTGATGTATATCAGAGTGCCGTTCTCCTCTGGCACTGGTGCTCTCCAGTATATATTGATGTATATCAGAGTGCAGTGCTCTTCTCTGGCACTGATGCTCTCCAGTTATACATTGATGTATATCAGAATGCAGTGCTCCTTCTCTGGCTCTGGATGCTCTGCAGTGTACATTGATGTATATCAGAGTGCAATGCTCCTTCTCTGGCACGATGCTCTGCAGTGTACATTGATGTATATCAGAGTGCAATTCTCCTTCTCTGGCTCTGATGCTCTGCAGTGTACATTGATGTATATCAGAGTGCAGTGCTCCTTCTCTGGCTCTGATGCTCTCCAGTATACATTGATGTATATCAGAGTGCAGTGCTCCTTCTCTGGCACTGATGCTCGGCAGTGTACATTGATGTATATCAGAGTGCAGTGCTCCTTCTCTGGCTCTGATGCTCTCCAGTATACATTGATGTATATCAGAGTGCAGTGCTCCTTCTCTGGCACTGATGCTCGGCAGTGTACATTGATGTATATCAGAGTGCAGTGCTCCTTCTCTGGCTCTAATGCTCTCTCGCTTTCAGATGGCATTTTCCAAGCTGTGAGAATCTGCCTATGATATCTTATCCTGCCCTGTCTTTAGACCTGCTTGTAAATCTTCCATTTACAAATATTTTTTGTAAATAACATATCAAGTTTTACAAAAATGAAGCCCCTCTGGACCCACATAGTCCCTTAGAGCATGCATATTCCATGTGGCCTGGATCAGATGAACACTACCAGCTGCCTGGCTGTGGGACTCCAGGGGGATGTTTACACTCTGCTATCAATCTGGCCCCCAGGGGACATGCCCTTCCCTGACTTATGGTTACTGTTACAGTACAGCAGCCATCAGGCCCTCCCCATAGCAGGAAGGTCATTATCAGCAGCATCAGGGGGGCCCTCATTCCCTGCAATCCAATCTGAGCAAATGTTAGGAGATTGTAGGAAAAGTAAGGAGACCATTCTGGAATATCTCTCTTTCTTTAATAATTTATTCTGAGAATTAAAGTGCATCCTTGCTTAGAAAGTCACCAGGGCTGTGTCTTTACACAGTGGGAGCTTGCTATAAAATCCAGCCGTTTGCAGCTGTGAAATGTACCCACAAGATGCCCCCAAACTGGCCACGTACATTTGCAGCTCTTTCTGTGCTTGACCAGTCGGGATAAAACAGAACAGCATGCATTGGTTTTAAAAATGTAGTTTTTTTCTTCTCATCTTGAACACCTGCCCTAGGAACGCCTCCTCTGCACTGCTGCTCTTCAAAGTCCAGGAACATTTTAGCTGCTGTGAGGGAGATGAGTTTTAGCCAGGGCTGTCTACCAGGGGTAATTCCTCAGAAGGTCATTATCAGTGTACACTTGTTAGAGATATATGGATCTATGGATACCTTGCTATCCATCCTCTAACTATAAGGTCCCCATGGCTATAAAATCAGTGTTTGCAGGAGCTTGCAGGGGAAGCAGGAGCCTAATGGCTAAGAATCAGGGATATCACAGTCAAAGCTCACTGCTATTTCTTCTGATTGGTGGACAAGTACATCACCTTCTGGGATCTTAGGTACAAACCTAGAGGCCCACTCCAGAAAACAGCTATTTTTCTGGTGGGCAAATGGCCTAACAGCAGATATTTCTGCCCTGTGTGGATTTTAATGAGCTGCATTTACCTCACCTGAGCTAAAAGACTACAATTTATCCCTGTCAACTGAAAAGCAGAATGAAAATACACACAGAAAACAAACTTTGAAATGTTTGTATGCTAATGCCAGAAGTCTAAGAAGTAAGATTTTTTATTTTTTATTTAACAGGTTTTATTAACCGTCGTTTAGTTGCCACTTTCACAACGGTTTACAAACTTTAAGAAAATTAATACATCATTATTATAATAACATTAAAAGACATAAGACAAAAAACAGTCTTAGCACAGGTTATTAAGAATAAAAGTAAGAGATAAAACAATTAAAAGGTAAAAGATAGAAACACTGGCGTTAGTTTCATGCATCTGTACTGTAGCTCTTTTTAAATAACCATGGGAGCAGGGAATGATGACTTAGGCTTCGGCCTGGATTTATCAAAATGCGCTAAGTACCGCATGCGATAGCAAAAGGGGCGTGGTTTATGCAACAATTCAGTATATCGCAATTCTTATGCGAAGAGCTAAGTTAGTGCACATTGCGATAACGTTATCTGATGAACTCTCTACCTGGGTAACATCAAGCTAGGTGGAGAGAACATTGCACAAATCTCATCTTTGGGTGAGTGTCCTCACTCCGAAGGTCATCAAATCTTCACACGAGAGCACTGTTCTGTTCGTACGTCTCACGTTGAACGTCAAAGTGGCCCCTAACCCCCTACACTAATACCTAACCCTCACCTCGAGTTACTCGGTTCTAGCTAAATTCCCCTTGGAGCATGGGAATGTGAACAGATACCCAAATACTGCTGGGGCCCAGTCTTAAAGGAGCTAATCACCCCCCGAAAAATGGCAAAAAACAACCAGCGGTCCATGAACCTCAGATATTTCAGACTTTCTTTTGAAATCAGAAGACGACTTGAATATAGAAAACAGAGGTATCACGTTGGTAAGGTTTGCGTTTATCTCAGAGAAAGATCATGTTCTAAAGTATTTTTTCCATAAGAGATTAAAAACTTTTTATGGCAAAAGATCTGGATTTATCCAGATCTCGTTAGAACTACACAACTGAGAAGGAAGACATCCCTAAGGTTAAGAAATGAAGTGACTGACAAGGGCGGAACAATTTATACTTCGATCTCCCTGCAAATGTGCAGTTTTTAAATTAATGGGCAGAATTATCCGATATGTAAGGGCAGTATTTAGGGATTAAATTAAATTCAGGGGGATTCCTTACTCTTTCCTTTTTAAATTGATTAATACTTTGTTAAAATAAGCGCTCATGATTTATGTTCTTCTCTAATTTCAGCTTTAAAAGATAGCAGAATATGAGGTGAACATTGAAAGCTTTGTAATATTTCTGAATGTTTGCAAAATACATATTTCTGAAATTTCATATTGCAAAATATACTTGTAATGTTTCTTAAAATTTAATAAATAAAGAATTTTAAAAAATTGAAAAAAAAACCCAGCGGTCTCCATAGTTCCCTCTACCACCATCTCTGGAGGTCCCCCTTGTAGAAATGAAAATAGCACATCATTTTTATATCAGCACCTTAACTCCCCAGCCCTCCCCTTCCTTACAAAAAGCCCAATCCCCCCTTCACCCCAACTCAAACTTCTGTCCCTAGTGGGGGCCGGGAGCATCTCCAAGTCTCCAGGCCTCGCCTTTGCCCCCTCACCTGCCATTCTGACTTCTGCCCTGTCCAGTGCTCTACGGCCATTCCACCAGCAGGCGGTGCCTCGGGGCTGCGTCCTCTCCTCTCCTCTCCTCGCATACTAATTCCCATGCTGCTCAACACCATTTTTATACCCATGACTCCCAGATTTATCTCTCTACACCAGAAACTTCACCTGAAATCCAATCCCAGATCTCCACCTGTCTGTCTGACATTGCAGCCTGGATGTCCCACCACCACCTTAAACTCAACATGGCCAGGACAGACTCCTCATCTTCACCCCAAGCCCCCTCCCCTCTTCCTCCTTTCTCTATCTCTGTGGATCAAACAATCATCCTCCTGCTTCCCTCAGCTTATAACCTTGGTGTTACTCCTATCAGTGCCCTCCTCCCCTACCACCAATTCCTGACTCCCTGCTACAAGAGCCTTCACTCTGCAGCTCCTCACTACCTCTCCTCTCTTATCTCTCTCTACCCCCTCCTCATGCACGCCCTCATCAGACAAGTCACTTCTATCTGTGCCCCTCTCCTCCTCCACCAATTCCTGACTCCCTGCTACAAGAGCCTTCACTCTGCAGCTCCTCACTACCTCTCCTCTCTTATCTCTCTCTAACCCCCTCCTCATGTACTCCCTCATCAGACAAGTCACTCCTATCTGTGCCCTTCTCCTCTACCACCAATTCCTGACTCCCTGCTACAAGAGCCTTCACTCTGCAGCTCCTCACTACCTCTCCTCTCTTATCTCTCTCTAACCCCTCCTCATGCACTCCCCTCATCAGACAAGTCACCCCTATCTGTGCCCTTCTCCTCTACCACCAATTCCTGTCTCCCTGCTATAAGAACCTTCAGCCTGCAGCTCCCTCTCCTCTCTTATCTCTCTCTACACCCTCCTCATGCACTCCCTCAGACAAGTCACTCCTATCTGTGCCCTTCTCCTCCTCCACCAATTCCTGACTCCCTGCTACAAGAGCCTTCACTCTGCAGCTCCTCACTGCCTCTCCTCTCTTCTCTCTCTACATCCTCCTCATGCACTCCCTCATCAGACAAGTCACTCCTATCTGTGCCCTTCTCCTCCTCCACCAATTCCTGACTCCCTGCTACAAGAGCCTTCACTTTGCAGCTCCTCACTCCCTCTCCTCTCTTATCTCTCTCTAATCCCTCCTCATGCACTCCTCTCATCAGACAAGTCACTCCTATCTGTGCCCTTCTCCTCCTCCACCAATTCCTGACTCCCTGCTACAAGAGCCTTCACTCTGCAGCTCCTCACTGCCTCTCCTCTCTTATCTCTCTCTAATCCCTCCTCATGCACTCCTCTCATCAGACAAGTCACCCCTATCTGTGCCCTTCTCCTCCTCCACCAATTCCTGACTCCCTGCTACAAGAGCCTTCACTCTGCAGCTCCTCACTGCCTCTCCTCTCTTATCTCTCTCTACCCCCTCCTCATGCACTCCCTCAGACAAGTCACCCCTATCTGTGCCCTTCTCCTCCTCCACCAATCCCTGACTCCCTGCTACAGGAGCCTTCACTCTGCAGCTCCTCACTACCTCTCCTCTCTTATCTCTCTCTAACCCTCCTCATGCACTCCCTCATCAGACAAGTCACCTCTATCTGTGCCCCTCTCCTCCTCCACCAATCCCTGACTCCCTGCTACAGGAGCCTTCACTCTGCAGCTCCTCACTACCTCTCCTCTCTTATCTCTCTCTAACCCCTCCTCATGCACTCCCTCATCAGACAAGTCACTCCTATCTGTGCCCTTCTCCTCCTCCACCAATCCCTGACTCCCTGCTTTTTCCCTGGCTGCGCTGTGTGCTTGGAACAGTTTTCCTGAGCTGTGTGTCAAGCTCCCTCTCTCGCCTTATTCAGACGCAGTCTAAAATTCCACTTTTTAAAGCTGCTTTTGAATTTTAACCCCTTATTCCATTTAGAGCCTTATTGTTTTTTTTTGTATTTAAACGGTTTTTATTGGCAACCAGTACTAAACAACATAATACAGAATACACATCCAAAAAACATAGTAACATGTCCACTATATAAGACACCAGTTACAAGCATTGTACATTATTGATCATGGATGATGTTTTTAACCATTTTCATAATCAATGAAATTCACAAAGTCTGTGCCCTGTGCGTTTGTCTTAATTACCTTGTATGTTGTACTGAGCAAGGGACCGTCCTCATGGTTTGCACAGCAGTGAGCATTGAGGTGGTAAAGTAGTAGTAAATCCAGATAATGAGCTGACGTCTAGAGTGATGGTGAAGTGGAAGCCCTTTCATGAGGGATATCTGGCTGTAGCACTCCCTGCCTAAGGTCACTGGAAGACCCCTGCCTGTCTGGAAAGGGCCCGGCGTTACTACCTAGAATTACTTTCTATTAAAGGGGAAGTGTCAGGGGTGCAGTCCTCACTCAGCCGCTAACTTCCTGGCTGCATTTCTACCTCTCTGTAAGAGAAAGTACCTGGGAGGTTCCTGTTGGATAAGGGCTTACAGGCGGGTGATAATTATCTGTTTTTATTCCTGGTGGGCCAGGCAAGCTGCTCACTTCTATTTGCATGTTCAGTAAACACAGGTAGGTTTCATCAGCAGCCGAGTTGCCCCCAGGAGTGCAGGAGCCCTCTATCTAGTGTCTCTGCGTGGGCTGATTTCACCTGGGGCCGGGGGTAAATCTTTAATGAAGCAGATCCCTCTGAATTTGGCTCTGCACCAGACTAGAATGAAACAGGAAGATGGCACTGATCTTCTGAGGATGCACAGGCCAGCGTTTTACAAAGTGCACAGTGGGTGCTCCGCGTCACTGCCCCACAGGAACACAGGGGTAGGAAGTAGGCAGATCTCTGGATCTGGAACAAACCTGTTCTAGACAAGTACTTCCATATCTTCTGTGTATGAGATAATTCTGCTGTATGTGCATAGTTACTGCAGTATTTTATGGAGCCTGTGCATTCGCCCTTTCTGAAAATAATTATTTATCAACAAGCAAGATTATATCTGCCATAACTGGTGGGGATACCATGCAAGCTCGCCAACCCAGATCCAGCTCTCCAAGCTCGCTTCCCGCAGGCGGCCCTTGTCTTGTAAGACCCTCAGCCTTTCTTCATCTGGGAGACCGCATGGGCACATTCTCAGTCTCTCTCTATTTTTAACTACTTTTTCACTTTTTGCTATGAATTTCAAGTTTGCAGCCTCTCAAAATAACTTTTTAAGTTTCACAAAAAAATAAATAAAAAAATAACTGTTTGAAAAAGTAGAATAGGGAAAAGCCGAAGAAAGCAGTGGTTAGAGAGTTCAAGGTCTGAGAGTCTGCCTGCCATTTCTCCATCACGGATATCCCCAGCAAGTGTTGCTACTGCCTGGGCGCAGAGCAGCATGTGAGGTCTGCGTGGCATGGGCACTTCAGACGTGGGCCTGAAATCTGAACGATCTGCAGAAGTCGCCTCTGCTAGGAGGGTGTGCAGTGCAATCTCTGCATCTTCTGCAGCAGGACCCCGTGAGAGATTGTGCCAGGAATAGGCCTCCCCCTCTTCCCGTATGATGTCTAGGAAGGCTCCCAGCATTGGCACTGGTTTCTTCATCCATCACAGGTCAGGATTTGAGCTTGACATGGAAACCTAAGGCACCAAGGAAAACACCAAAAAGAGTACTCAAGTATCACAAGTGATCCCCTTCAGCTCTGTCTCCCTCAGCACCATTGGGTCAAACCCCAAGCTGACACGAGAACGCCTTCAGTCTCTTTGACGAGGAGGTTTTCATGCAGGCAGGCATCACCTCCATAGCACCAGGAAGCTTATTCTCCATCAGTGTCCTGGTTCTGGTGTCATCAGGATCACCTTCAGTCCTATCGGTGTGGAGCACAGCAATATAAGTTAGCTCCCTCGTATGGAGCGCCTCAGCACAGACCACGGTGCCGTCACTTTCATTGTCACTGCACCCCAGAGCCAAGAGGCAGAGAAGCATCTGTGAAGGAAAGTGGGAGACTAGCATCCGTGCCAACGCTGTGTCCTGGCCCCCGTCACTGGAACGTATTGACACAGATCCTGGGGTCTCTTCCCCCGAGCTCCTCTTTGGCACAATCTGTGACTGCACTGCCCACCGAAGATGAGCCCACAGAGTTGTCATAGGAGGCCATGTCTCCACTGACTCCAGCACAGGGACCTCCACAGTCAGTGGCTCAGCTGTCTGAGATGGTGAGCGGTTTCTTGCCTCTTTGCTTCCTGAAATTTTTTGTTTGCACAGAGGGATTCAAGGGAGTACTTGAGATTTTCCAGTGGAAGTGAGTCCCCTCCCTTCAGGTCATCTCCCCAAGGGATTCAGAGGAAGAAAGTGTGGAGTCAATGCAGTCAGAGTTCCTGCTAGTGCTTTCCCCACCAGATCAGTCGAGTCCCTTCCTCAGTCACCTTCCTCGATCTGCCCACACTCATGGAAAGGCTTCAGAGCATTATTCCAGGCCAACTTTTAAGAACATAAGAACCTGCTGTTCTGGGTCAGACCAAGGGTCCATCAAGCCAGCATCCTGTTTCCAACAGAGGCCAATTCCAGGCCATAAGAACCTGGCAATTACCCAAAAAACTAAGTCTATTCCATGTAACCATTACTATGGCAATGGCTATTCTCTAAGTGAACTTAATAGCAGGTAATGGACTTCTCCTGCAAGAACTTATCCAATCCTTTTTAAACACAGCTACACTAACTGCCTAACCACATCCTCTGGCAACAAATTCCAGAGTTTAAATTGTGCGTTGAGTGTAAAAGAACTTTCTTCGATTAGTTTTAAATGTGCCACCATGCTAACTTCATGGAGTGCCCCCTAGTCTTTCTATTATCCGAAAGAGTAAATAACCGATTCACATCTACCCATTCTAGACCTCTCATGATTTTAAACACCTCTATCAATCCCCCCTCAGCCGTCTCTTCTCCAAGCTGAAAAGTCCTAACCTCTTCACCTTTCCTCATAGATTTTACAAATCTTCCATCTTCCAGGTGCAGGTTTGAAGTACCCACAGAGATATGATACTGCAATTGGTTTTCTGTGCTCACCAGAATTCCTTATGACACCTTTCTCCTGCCCAGCCCTTACAGTGGATACCTTGGAAAACCTCAGTTACTCCTGTGTTTTGGAGAAAATGGTGAATGTGCTATCCATTAACCTCAGGTATGAAGAGAACCCAAGAAAATATGTTTTCAGGCTTTTACAGTTTATCTAGCCTCCTGCAGAGTTCATGGTCTTATAAAGGTCCTTCAGATGAGAATGTGGCCTTGTCCCATGCAAGATCAACTTAAATTAGAGTCCACTCTTCTTCAGGCAAATGCTGCACCACTCAGTAGCTGTGGAATCAGCTATGAAACTGTTAAAATGCTGAAGGGCACATTCTAACTCTCTCCAGGAAAAGACCAGAGGTTGGAGGACACCTTTTGGAAAGACGATCTTCCAGAGATTGATGCTTCGTGCAAGGTCTGCAGCTCACCAATAGTGTTCAAAAGCTGAGACCTCTGCCAGACTTGGGAAGCCCCTAAAAAACATGAGTTCCATCAATGCTGTGGGGGATGCAGATGAGGACAGAAAGCAACTAATCCAAGCCACATGTGAGGCCTCTGACACTGTGCTCACATCTTCAGCAAAGTCTTTGGAACCAGAAAGCTCATTTGTCTCTCAGCGATTGAATTCTGGTAAGATTTTCATGGTTGCCTGGCAGATGTCCCTGTTAAGTGACAACGTGCAAGAGATGGTTTGGCTGATTAAGGATCATCAGTCCCACCCTGCAGTCACTATCTACCCTGCCGGCTGAGCAGCCCACTGTATCCGGGTGCAAGCACTTTTCATGCAAGTAGATCTTTAACAAAGGCATTGAGCCTGCCTTCCCATACTCAGCAGCAGAGAGAAAGGCGATAGCCTAAAGCCCAGATCCGGGGTTAGTTTTTGATGTCCCCGATACCTGCCTCCCTACCTGCTCTGCTCTGCTGAGGGGGAGGACACAGTCCCTGCTGGAATGGGGTCCTGAGGATTATGAAGAATGGCGACTGCTTGCACTTCTCATGTTCAGTTCTGACCCCACCCAATCGGCTTAGCTGCAGCTGGAAATATCCTCCCGTCTACATCAGAAGGCCATAGAGCCCATCCCTCCTAACACTTCTTATTTCCCAGGAAGTGAAGTACACTAAGGCCTATCTTGGACTTTTGGAACCTGAACAAGTTGCTGATCCAGAATAGGTTTAAAGTGAATGTGCTTCAGACAATTCTGTCATTCATTGTGTTGGAGGACACGTCTACATGTCACTACTGCCTGCAAAGCATGTCCCGAAGAAGCAATGCATTTGGGCAAGAGTTCACTCAGAAGTGCATTCTCCACTGGTCCTTAAGGAAACCCCACTTGCCATGACTGATTTAATTCTGCTTGTTAACAAAGCAAGCACTGAGGGCAGCAGAATAAAATTACCATGCATGTATTACCTGCCCAAATCCCTGAAGAGCTTACAGCTCTGGAAGAGGCTCCCATGAGGGCTGTTCACAGGAGCTCCCATGCATGCTCAGAATTGCTTTGAAGCTCCTAGAGTTGGCTCAGCACTGGTGGGTGATCTCATTATGGCTGATTTATCCTGTTCACAGGGGATATGTAACTTTGCTTGTTGCACATTCCTTTAGCCATCAGCACGCTGACACCTTCACCAGTTCACCCTGATCCACCACCTCTTACCCAGACCTTTCACCCAATATTGCAGACAAAGATGGAGGAGGATGGAAGATGAGGAGGAAATGAGGGGTGTGCTGGAGAGGAAGGTAGAATGGCAGGTGAGGAGGAAAGATGAGGGGAACGAGGAAGTATTGGCGGGAGAGGTGGGGAGGATAGAAGGGGAGGGATAGAGATGAGGGAAGGGTGAGCGCTGAGGTGATAAAGGGAATGGGGAAGTGCAGAAGAAGGCAGTTGGGAGGATGAAGGGAATGGAGGAGTGCTGAGGGAGGGAGAGGATGGAAGAAGAGGGAAATGGAGCAGTGCTGGGAAGGGGAAGACATAAGGGGATGTGGGGAATGGGGAGTGCAGGAGAGGAAGGGAGAATGGAAGGTGAGAGGGAGAGATAGGAATGGGGAGTGCAGGAGAGTTGGAAGAGGATGGAAGGTGAGGGGGAGAGATGAGGGAAATGGGGAGAATGCTGGGGAGGGTAAAAGATGAGGGAATAAGGATGGAATGGGAGGAGCTAGTGAGAAGAGGGAGAGGATGGAAGGTGAGGGGGAGAGATGATGAGAATGGGGAGATCTGGAGAGGGGGGAGGATGGAAGGTGAGGGGGAGAGATGATGAGAATGGGGAGATCTGGAGAGGGGGGAGGATGGAAGGTGAGGGGGAGAGATGATGAGAATGGGGAGATCTGGAGAGGGGGGAGGATGGAAGGTGAGGGGATTCGGGTACTGAAGAGGACAGGGGAGGGAGTGGATGGGGAGGAGATGAGGTGACTGGAAGGTGAGAGGCATGGGAGAAGGCCGGAGAGGTGAAGATTAAAGAAGAGAAGGAAACCTTGGTTTTGAGCTGGGCTTGCTCTGCTTGGATAGTTGGGTTTACTGCATGAGCCTCGGAAACCTTGCAGCCAGGTTTTCATGTGTCGAGCACATGGCCTGCTCCGGCTTCTCTTCCAGCGCTGGATAGTTACAGAGCCTGCCAGATGGGGAGAAACAATTAGCATGCATTTTTCATTTAATCACCTGAATCACTTACGGCTTCGCTCGCTACAAAGAAAGCCGACATTCTGCCTGGAGCTCGTGAGATGGGAAGTGGGAGAGAGGAGGCTTTTAAGCCCCGTATGTCTGGGAAATTATCTTCTTATGCAATTAACTATCCCCAGTTAATAAACATCTTGTAAATAAAAGAGCGGCTGTGGGAATAACCACTTCCTACTTAGCATACACATGTTAAGAGCCTGATCAGAAACCTATTACAGCACAGAGCAGCAGTGACAGGATGGAGGAGCCCCCTGCATGCAGAGTGCAGGGCGGGCAGTGACGGATGGAGGAGCCCCCTGCATGCAGAGTGCAGGGCGGCAGTGACGGATGGAGGAGCCCCCTGCATGCAGAGTGCAGGGCCGCAGTGACGGATGGAGGAGCCCCCTGCATGCACAGCACAGAGAAGCAGTGACGGATGGAGGAGACCCCTGCATGCACAGTGCAGGGCCACAGTGACGGATGGAGGAGCCCCCTGCATGCAGAGTGCAGGGCGGCAGTGACGGATGGAGGAGCCCCCTGCATGCAGAGTGCAGGGCGGCAGTGACGGATGGGAGGAGCCCCTGCATGCAAGGAGTGCAGGGCGGCAGTGACGGATGGAGGAGCCCCCTGCATGCAGAGTGCAGGGCGGCAGTGACGGATGGAGGAGCCCCCTGCATGCAGAGTGCAGGGGCCGCAGTGACGGATGGAGGAAGCCCCCTGCATGCAGAGTGCATGGGCCGCAGTGACGGATGGAGGAGCCCCCTGCATGCACAGCACAGAGAAGCAGTGACGGATGGAGGAGCCCCCTGCATGCACAGTGCAGGGCCACAGTGACGGATGGAGGAGCCCCCTGCATGCAGAGTGCAGGGCGGCAGTGACAGATGGAGGAGCCCCCTGCATGCACAGTGCAGGGCCGCAGTGACGGATGGAGGAGCCCCCTGCATGCAGAGTGCAGGGCAGCAGTGACGGATGGAGGAGCCCCCTGCATGCAGAGTGCAGGGCAGCAGTGACGGATGGAGGAGCCCCCTGCATGCAGAGTGCAGGGCGGCAGTGACGGATGGAGGAGCCCCCTGCATGCACAGTGCAGGGCCACAGTGATGGATGGAGGAGCCCCCTGCATGCAGAGTGCAGGGCGGCAGTGACAGATGGAGGAGCCCCCTGCATGCACAGTGCAGGGCCGCAGTGACGGATGGAGGAGCCCGCTGCATGCAGAGTGCAGGGCGGCAGTGATGGATGGAGGAGCCCCCTGCATGCAGAGTGCAGGGCGGCAGTGACGGATGGAGGAGCCCCCTGCATGCACAACACAGAGAAGCAGTGACGGATTGAGGAGACCCCTGCATGCACAGTGCAGGGCCACAGTGACGGATGGAGGAGCCCCCCTGCATGCAGAGTGCAGGGGGCGCAGTGACGGATGGAGGAGCCCCCTGCATGCACAGTGCAGGGCGGCAGTGACGGATGGAGGAGACCCCTGCATGCAGAGTGCAGGGCCGCAGTGACGGATGGAGGAGACCCCTGCATGCAGAGAGCAGGGCCGCAGTGACGGATGGAGGAGCCCCCTGCATGCACAGCACAGAGAAGCAGTGACGGATGGAGGAGACCCCTGCATGCACAGTGCAGGGCCACAGTGACGGATGGAGGAGCCCCCTGCATGCAGAGTGCAGGGCAGCAGTGACGGATGGAGGAGCCCCCTGCATGCACAGTGCAGGGCGGCAGTGACGGATGGAGGAGCCCCCTGCATGCAGAGTGCAGGGCGGCAGTGACGGATGGAGGAGCCCCTGCATGCAGAGTGCAGGGCGGCAGTGACGGATGGAGGAGCCCCCTGCATGCAGAGTGCAGGGGCGGCAGTGACGGATGGAGGAGCCCCCTGCATGCACAGTACAGAGAAGCAGTGACGGATGTAGGAGACCCCTGCATGCACAGTGCAGGGCAACAGTGACGGATGGAGGAGCCCCCTGCATGCAGAGTGCAGGGCGGCAGTGACGGATGGAGGAGCCCCCTGCATGCACAGTGCAGGGCCGCAGTGACAGATGGAGGAGCCCCCTGCATGCAGAGTGCAGGGCGGCAGTGACGGATGGAGGAGCCCCCTGCATGCAGAGTTGCAGGTCGGCAGTGATGGATGGAGGAGCCCCCTGCATGCACAGCACAGAGCAGCAAGTGACGGATGGAGGAGACCCCTGCATGCACAGCGCAGGGCCACAGTGACGGATGGAGGAGCCCCCGCATGCAGTAGTGCAGGGCGGCAGTGACGGATGGAGGAGCCCCCTGCATGCACAGTGCAGGGCCGCAGTGACGGATGGAGGAGCCCCCTGCATGCACAGTGCAGGGCCACAATGACGGAATGGAGGAGCCCCCTGCATGCAGAGTGCAGGCGGCAGTGACGGATGGAGGAGCCCCCTGCATGCACAGTGCAGGGCCGCAGTGACGGATGGAGGAGACCCCTGCATGCACAGTGCAGGGCGGCAGTGACGGGATGGAGGAGCCCCCTGCATGCAGAGTGCAGGGCGGCAGTGACGGATGGAGGAGCCCCCTGGATGCACAGTGTCAGGGGCCGCAGTGACGGATGGAGGAGACCCCTGCATGCACAGTGCAGGGCCGCAGTGACGGATGGAGGAGCCCCCTGCATGCAACAGTGCAGGGCCGCAGTGACGGATGGAGGAGCCCCCTGCATGCACAGTGCAGGGCAGCAGTGACGGATGGAGGAGCCCCCTGGCATGCAGAGTGCAGGGCGGCAGTGACGGATGGAGGAGCCCCCTGCATGCAGAGTGCAGAGCGGCAGTGACGGATGGAGGAGCCCCCTGCATGCACAGTGCAGGGCCGCAATGACGGATGGAGGAGCCCCCTGCATGCACAGTGCAGGGCCACAGTGACGGATGGAGGAGCTCCCTGCATGCACAGTGCAGGCCGCAGTGACGGATGGAGGAGCCCCCTGCATGCAGAGTGCAGGGCGGCAGTGACGGATGGAGGAGCCCCCCTGCATGCAGAGTGCAGGGCGGCAGTGACAGATGGAGGAGCCCCCTGCATGCAGAGTGCAGGGGCGGCAGTGACGGATGGAGGAGCCCCCTGCATGCACAGCACAGAGAAGCAGTGACGGATGGAGGAGACCCCTGCATGCACAGTGCAGGGCCACAGTGACGGATGGAGGAGCCCCCTGCATGCAGAGTGCAGGGCGGCAGTGACGGAATGGAGGAGACCACTGCATGCACAGTGCAGGGCCGCAGTGACGGATGGAGGAGACCCTGCATGCACAGTGCAGGGGCCGCAGTGACGGATGGAGGAGCCCCTGCATGCACAGTGCAGGGCAGCAGTGACGGATGGAGGAGCCCCCTGCATGCAGAGTGCAGGGCGGCAGTGACGGATGGAGGAGCCCCCTGCATGCAGAGTGCAGGGCGGCAGTGACAGATGGAGGAGACCCCTGCATGCACAGCACAGAGCAGCAGTGATGGATGGAGAACCCCCTACATGCACAGCACAGAGAAGCAGTGACAGATGGAGGAGCCCCCTGCATGCAGAGTGCAGGGCCGCAGTGACGAATGGAGAACCCCCTGCATGCACAGCACAGAGAAGCAGTGACGGATGGAGGAGAGGCCCCTGCTTGCAGAGCACAGGGCAGAAGTGACGGATGGAGGAGCCCCCCTGCATGCACAGCACAGAGCAGCAGTGTAGTAGTAAGGGTAGTAACTTATGCACTGAGCGGTTACCCCCATTACCATTTCCTTCCTCTAGCCTTTAGGGATCCCCATTGTTTATCCCATGCCCCTTTGAATTCTATTTTTATCTTCACCACCTCCTCTGGAAGGGCGTTCCAGCCATACACCTCCCTCTCTGTAAAGAAACATTTCTTGACGTTGGTTTTGAGTTGTCTTCCTGAAGTTTTCATTTCGTGATCCCTAATTCTTCTGTTTCCGTTCCAACATAAAAGGTTTGTGCATCATTAAAACGTTTCAGGTATCTAAATGTCTGTATCTTATCTCCCCTGCACCTCTTCTCTTCCAGCGTTTACATATTCAGATCCTTCAGCAACTTCTCTTAGGTCTTCTGATACAGACCATACACCATTTTGGTCGCTCTTCTTTGGACCATCTCTATCCTGTCTTTATGCTTTCTGAGATATGGGCACCAGTACTGAAAACAATGCTCCAGGTGAGGCCTCACCAAGGACCTGTACAAGGGGACTATCACCCCCTCTTTTTCTTGCTGGTTATTCCTGTCTCTATGCAGCCCAGTATTCTTCTTGTTTTAGCTATCGCTTTGTCACATTGCTTCACTATCTCCAGATACTATCACCCCAAGGTCCCTGTCTTGGTCGTGCACATCAATCTTTTACATCCTATCACATACAGTTCTTTTGGATTATTGCAGCCCAGCTGCATCACTCTGCACTTCTTGGCATTGAATCCCAGCTGCTATATCTTTGATCACTTTTCAAGCTTTCTTAAATCATGTTTCAAACAAAACTATCACAAAACTACCTTACCTAACCACAACTTCATGGACTCAGTTCGAGACAGTTGCATCAACCAAGATTGAAACAATCATCCAAAACCTAAATCCCGCAGCACACCCCCTCGACCCCATCCCTATAAAACTCCTAAAGCAAATCCCCAACACCATTGCCAGACCTATATCAGATATAGTCAACCTATCATTGGAACAAGGTATCTTCCCGGACACTCTCAAATGCACCTTCATCAAGCCAACCCTCAAAAAACCTCAGCTTGACAAATCCGACACATCAAACTACAGACCCATCTCAAACCTTCTGTTTATAGCCAAGATCCTCGAAAAAAATTGTCAACCGACAAGTCACCGAACACCTGGAAAATCAGAACAGACTATCTCCAGCCCAACACGGCTCCAGAAAGCATTTCAGCATGGAAACTCTACTTCTCACCCTCACTGACTCCATCCTCAAAGGACTTGATAGTGGTCACTCCTATCTACTGATCCTACTGGACATCTCGGCGGCATTTGACACTGTCAATCATGAAACTCTCTTAAGCAGGCTAAGTGAAATTGGCCTATGCAACTCCACACTCAAATGGTTTAATCATACCTATCAGACAGATCCTATAAAGTCAGACTAAATGAATCAGAATCCAATCCAATCCCCCTTCCACACGGTTGTCCCTCAAGGCTCTTCCCTCTCATCCACCCTCTTCAACATTTACATCCTGCCCCTCTGCCCTCTCCTAACTGAAATAGGCCTATCCTATTTCATCTACGCAGATGATGTACAAATCCTGCTCCCTCTAAAAGAGACCCTTGTAAACACCCGAAAACTCTGGGATATCCCCATTTAGAAGATAACCCAGCTACTTTCACAAATGTCTCTCTTCCTCAACCATAAAAAAACTGAAATTTTATACATAAAAAACAAATCCACCACAGCACTCATCCAAAACCGCACAGCATCCGAGATGGAGAATCAAATAGTTCCCACAGCAGAGACCTAGGCATCGTCCTTGATGATGAACTAAACCTTAAAAAAACACATCATCAATACAATAATAAAAGATGGATTCTTCAAACTTCAAATCCTAAAAAGAATCAAACCACTCCTCTACTCCCATGACTTCCAAACAGTCCTCCAAGCATTATTATTCTCCAAACTTGACTATTACAACACCCTCCTTCTTGGCCTCCCAACAACCTCCCTCAGACCATTGCAGCTGCTACAAAACGCAGCAGGAAGATCTCTCACAAATGGCAAAAGATCGGATCACATCTCACCGATCCTCAAAAACCTACACTGGCTACCCATTCCATTCAGAATACAATATAAAGTCCTAACCCTCATCCACAAAGGACTCTACAATGACAAGTTTAACTGGCTGAATGCGGCTCTCCATTTTTACAACCCCCCAAAGGAACATCTGCTCCACTAACACCGGACTCATCCCAATACCCTCACCAAAAGTGACACATCTGACCACAATACGAGAACGCGCTCTATCTGTGGCCGGACCCTCGCTCTGGAACATTCTTACCAACCTAACTAAGATTGGATCCCAAAACTCAATCCTTCAAAAAAAAAAACCCTCAAAACATGGCTCTTTCAAATAGCTTTCCCGACATGTACCTAATGCCCATCTACCAACTTCCCTAAGAAGAACATCCTTCCCCATCAGAGCTCCCGGTTATCCCCCCATACCTACCCCCTACTATACCACCAGCAGCACCGTACACCTCACTAATTCCAAGACTCCTTGACTCCCTATTAATACACATATATACATATCAATAACCTATCTCATCTCCACCCAAATATCCTCAATGTTTTCTCTTCATCTTATTTAAACTTTAATTTACTCTATGTCAATCTGTAGACACTTGTTCTATTCGATGTCAAAATCGCTCTGCTCTATGGTACTCTAAGTTAGACAGTTAAAAACAATGTTGCTTCTGTTCCTTTCTAATTTATTTTGTAGGTTATATTGTATTTGTTGTTACATTGAAAGATATTCAGTAAGATATATTGTTGCTCCTGTTTCATTCTGTTATACTGTAAAAAACAATATGAAGTTACAATGTAAAGTAAGAAGCCTTTGTCTTCTTAGAACCCCAATGTGATATTTCAGATCGAACACCGGTATATAAAAACAAATAAATAAAAAATAAAAGTAAATGTTTCATTCTCTCTTCTCCTTCCAGTGTGTCCACTCTGATGCAGATCTTAATATAATCTGCAAACAGACAAACTTTGCCTTCTATCCCTCAATGTTGCTCACAAAGATATTGAACAGAGCCAATCCCAACAGCGATCCTTGTGACACTCCATTTACTGATTTTTCTTTAGAGTATATTCCATTAAGAACATAGGATGCTGAGCTTGATGGACCCTTGGTCTGACCCAGTATGCCATGTTCTTGTTTCCAACAGTGGCCAAACCAGGACACAAGAACCTGGCAAGTACCCAAAAACAAAGCAGATCCCATGCTACTGATTTCATTAATAGCAGTGGCTATTTTCCAGTCATCTTAATTAATAGCAAGTAATGGACTTCTCCTCCAAGAACTTATCCAAACCTTTTTTAAACCCAGCTACACTAACTGCACTAACCACCTCCTCTGGCAACAAATTCCAGAGCTTTATTGTGCATTGAGTGAAAAAGAATTTTCTCCGATTAGTCTTAAATGTGCTACTTGCTAACTTCATGGAGTGCCCCCTAATCATATTATCTGAGAGAGTAAATAACCATTTCACATCTATTCTTTCAAGACCTCTCATGATTTTAAAGACTTCTACCATATCCCCCCTCAGCCATTTCTTCTCCAGGCTGAACAGTCCTAACTTCTTTAGTCTTTCCTCATAGGGGAGCTGTTCCATCCCATTTATCATTTTCATTACCCTTCTTTCCCTCTTCCACACACACACACATTCATTCTTACCTGCTAACTCTCACTCATTCTCTGACACATTCTCAAAGGCTCACGTACTAGGGATGTGAATCGTTTTTCAACGATTAAAATTATCGTCCGATAATGTTTATATCGTCTTAAATCGTTATAGAACACGATACAATAGAAATTCTAACGATTTATCGTTAAAAATCGTTAAATCGTGTTAGTGCGCACTAACTCGATTTAGTGCGCACTAACTGAAAATGATACAAATAAACACTTTCCAGGTCACTGAAGGTCAGTTAGGAATGAATATGTGTTCCTATTGGCTGGCTGCCCTCTTATCTATTGATGTTACCAAGGTTACCACTGAGGTGATGGTTGGGGGGATGGGAAATGGAACTGGAAACTAACGAACACCAACAGAAAATGAAACAAAGTGTTCACACTTCCCAGGTCAGTAAAGGTCACTTAGGAATGAATATGTATGTATGTATTCCTATTGGCTGGCTGTGCTCTTATCTATTGATGTTACCAATATGGTTGGGGGGATGTGAAATGGAAACAGTTGGAAGCTTGACAAAAAAAGTAATGTAATGATCAGCACTCACGTGACTAGAACTTGTTTGTTTATTATTTTAGTTAGCAGGCACCTGAAATGCTAGTGCATGTTGAATTTGCCAATCACTGTGCATTTTAGAAAGGTGGTCCTGGCTGGAACTGTACACAGTTCAAATATATGTAATTGATTGTTGGTAAGTGTATTTTTTAAGTAGCCACACTGGCACCAGTATGTTTACTTTTCCTCCTACTTAACTCACTAGCTCAGCTTTGTAAGAAGGGCTTCTCTGCTTGTGTGTTGTTTTTGTTTGGTGTGAGGAGAGCAGAAACATCAGATCTTTATTCAATCTACTACAGTCATCTCTTACAGTGCCCTATCCCTATTAATACCAGGAGTGTTGTGATCTTCCTGCACACAGTGCCCTAACCCTGATACCAGTCTGAGACAGCTCCCTCCCTGCATTACTAGTGAGAGGCTGGCTTCACAGACAGGGGGGAGCTGCCTGACCCTCACTCCTGACTTCCCCCATGTCCCAGCTAGTGAATGGTGTGTGGGTGAGGGGGGGGGGGGGAGGATGGTGAAGTCTGAGACAGCTCCCTCCCTGCATTACTAGTGAGAGGCTGGCTTCACAGACAGGGGGGAGCTGCCTGACCCTCACTCCTGACTTCCCCCATGTCCCAGCTAGTGAATGGTGTGTGGGTGAGGGGGGGGGGGGGGGGGGGGAGGATGGTGAAGTCTGAGACAGCTCCCTCCCTGCATTACTAGTGAGAGGCTGGCTTGAAAGACAGGGGGGAGCTGCCTGTCCCTCACTCCTGACTTCCCCCATGTCCCAGCTAGTGAATGGTGTGTGGGTGAGGGGGGGGGGGGAGGATGGTGAAGTCTGAGACAGCTCCCTCCCTGCATTACTAGTGAGAGGCTGGCTTCACAGACAGGGGGGAGCTGCCTGACCCTCACTCCTGACTTCCCCCATGTCCCAGCTAGTGAATGGTGTGTGGGTGAGGGGGGGGGGGGAGGATGGTGAAGTCTGAGACAGCTCCCTCCCTGCATTACTAGTGAGAGGCTGGCTTCACAGACAGGGGGGAGCTGCCTGACCCTCACTCCTGACTTCCCCCATGTCCCAGCTAGTGAATGGTGTGTGGGTGAGGGGGGGGGGGGGAGGATGGTGAAGTCTGAGACAGCTCCCTCCCTGCATTACTAGTGAGAGGCTGGCTTCACAGACAGGGGGGAGCTGCCTGACCCTCACTCCTGACTTCCCCCATGTCCCAGCTAGTGAATGGTGTGTGGGTGAGGGGGGGGGGGGGGAGGATGGTGAAGTCTGAGACAGCTCCCTCCCTGCATTACTAGTGAGAGGCTGGCTTCACAGACAGGGGGGAGCTGCCTGACCCTCACTCCTGACTTCCCCCATGTCCCAGCTAGTGAATGGTGTGTGGGTGAGGGGTGGGGGGGGAGGATGGTGAAGTCTGAGACAGTTCCCTCCCTGCATTACTAGTGAGAGGCTGGCTTCACAGACAGGGGGGAGCTGCCTGACCCTCACTCCTGACTTCCCCCATGTCCCAGCTAGTGAATGGTGTGTGGGTGAGGGGGGGGGGGGATGGTGAAGTCTGAGACAGCTCCCTCCCTGCATTACTAGTGAGAGGCTGGCTTCACAGACAGGGGGGAGCTGCCTGACCCTCACTCCTGACTTCCCCCATGTCCCAGCTAGTGAATGGTGTGTGGGTGAGGGGGGGGGGAGGATGGTGAAGTCTGAGACAGCTCCCTCCCTGCATTACTAGTGAGAGGCTGGCTTCGCAGACAGGGGGGAGCTGCCTGACCCTCACTCCTGACTTCCCCCATGTCCCAGCTAGTGAATGGTGGGTGGGTGAGGGGGGGGGGAGGATGGTGAAGTCTGAGACAGCTCCCTCCCTGCATTACTAGTGAGAGGCTGGCTTCACAGACAGGGGGGAGCTGCCTGACCCTCACTCCTGACTTCCCCCATGTCCCAGCTAGTGAATGGTGTGTGGGTGAGGGGGGGGGGGGGAGGATGGTGAAGTCTGAGACAGCTCCCTCCCTGCATTACTAGTGAGAGGCTGGCTTCACAGACAGGGGGGAGCTGCCTGACCCTCACTCCTGATTTCCCCCATGTCCCAGCTAGTGAATGGTGTGTGGGTGAGGGGGGGGGGAGGAGGATGGTGAAGTCTGAGACAGCTCCCTCCCTGCATTACTAGTGAGAGGCTGGCTTCACAGACAGGGGGGAGCTGCCTGACCCTCACTCCTGACTTCCCCCATGTCCCAGCTAGTGAATGGTGTGTGGGTGAGGGGGGGGGGGGGGGAGGATGGTGAAGTCTCAGACAGCTCCCTCCCTGCATTACTAGTGAGAGGCTGGCTTCACAGACAGGGGGGAGCTGCCTGACCCTCACTCCTGACTTCCCCCATGTCCCAGCTAGTGAATGGTGTGTGGGTGAGGGGGGGGGGGGGAGGATGGTGAAGTCTCAGACAGCTCCCTCCCTGCATTACTAGTGAGAGGCTGGCTTTGCAGACAGGGGGGAGCTGCCTGACCCTCACTCCTGACTTCCCCCATGTCCCAGCTAGTGAATGGTGTGTGGGGGAGGGGGGGGGGGAGGATGGTGAAGTCTGAGACAGCTCCCTCCCTGCATTACTAGTGAGAGGCTGGCTTCACAGACAGGGGGGAGCTGCCTGACCCTCACTCCTGACTTCCCCCATGTCCCAGCTAGTGAATGGTGTGTGGGTGAGGGGGGGGGGGAGGATGGTGAAGTCTGAGACAGCTCCCTCCCTGCATTACTAGTGAGAGGCTGGCTTCACAGACAGGGGGGAGCTGCCTGTCCCTCACTCCTGACTTCCCCCATGTCCCAGCTAGTGAATGGTGTGTGGGTGAGGGGGGGGGGGTGGATGGTGAAGTCTGAGACAGCTTCCTCCCTGCATTACTAGTGAGAGGCTGGCTTCACAGACAGGGGGGAGCTGCCTGACCCTCACTCCTCCGGGGTATTGTGATCTTCCTGCACACAGTGCCCTATCCCTGATACCAGGGGTGTTGTGATCTTCCTGCATGCAGTGCCCTATCCCTATTAATACCAGGAGTGTTGTGATCTTCCTGCATGCAGTGCCCTATCCCTGATATCGGGATGTGTGCAAGAAGATCACAACACCCCCGGTATCAGGAATAGGGCACTGTGTGCAGGAAGATCACAACACCCCCAGTATCAGGAATAGGGCACTGTGTGCAGGAAGATCACAACACCCCTGGTATTAGGGATAGGGCACTGTGTGCAGGAAGATCACAACACTCCTGGTATTAATAGGGATAGGGCACTGTGTGCAGGAAGATCACAATACCCCTGGTATCAGGGTTAGGGCACAAGTTCTAGTCACATTGACTGATCACATTACTTGTTTTGTCAAGCTACCAACTGTTTCCATTTCCCATCCCCCATATACTGTCAGTAGGAAACTTGGTAACATGAATAAATAAGAGGGCAGCCAATAGGAATACATATTCATTCCTAAACTGACCTTAACTGACCTGAAAAGTGTCAAATTGTATCATTTTCAGTTAGTGCGCACTAACTCCCAGTTAGTGCGCACTAACTCCCGTTAGTGCGCACTAATCGGAAAAAACGATTTTTAACGATTTTTTAACTAAAAAATCGTGCCTAAGACGATTTTCTTGCCCTGCCACACAATTTCTATCGTTAAGACGATATGGAAAACGATTCACATCCCTATCACGTACACCTTTACTCCTCTCATTTTCCCACATATAGACACACACACACTCACAGACTCACTCACTCACTTTGCTCCCTCTTCCATGCATACACACATTCATTCTTACCTGCTAACTGTCACTCATTCTCTGACACATTCTCACAGGCTCACTTATACCTTTACTCCTCTCATTTTCCCACATATAGACACACACTCACACACAGGCTCACTCACTCAGCTCCCTCTTCCATGCATACACACACTCATTCTTACCTGCTCTCACTCATTCTCTGACACATTCTCAAAGGCTCACTTACACCTTTACTCCTCTCATTTTCCCACATAACTCTCACACACAGGCTCACTCACTCACTTCTCTCCCTCGTTCACACACACACACTCATTCTTACCTGCTAACTCTCATTCCTCATTCTCTGACACATTCTCAAAGGCTCACTTACACCTTTACTCCTCTCATTTTCCCACATACATGCACTCACATACAGGCTCACTCACTCACTTTGCTCCCTCTTCCATGCATACACACACTCATTCTTACCTGCTCTCATTCCTCATTCTCTGACACATTCTCAAAGGCTCACTTATACCTTTACGCCTCTCATTTTCCCACATACACACACACACACTCACACTCACATACAGACTCACTCACTTCTTTCCCTCTTCCATGCATACACACACACACTCATTCTTACCTGCTAACTCTCACTCATTCTCTGACACATTCTCACAGGCTCACTTACACCTTTACTCCTCTCATTTTCCCACATACACACACTCTCACACACAGGCTCACTCACTCACTTCTCTCCCTCTTACACACACACACATTCACTATCCCTAGCCGGTCCTCTCATTTTCCCACATAACTCTCACACACAGGCTCACTCACTCACTTCTCTCCCTCGTTCACACACACACACACACTCATTCTTACCTGCTAACTCTCACTCCTCATTCTCTGACACATTCTCACAGGCTCACTTATACCTTTACTCCTCTCATTTTCCCACATACACTCACTCACTTCTCTCCCTCTTCCATACACACACATGTGCTCATTCTTACCTGCTAATTCTCATTTCTCATTCTCTGACACATTCTCACATTGTTAAGTGTGTAATTTATAAATCCAAATGCTCAGCTGACACCTCCTGTAATGATGCATCATCAAAAGGGGGTGTCAGTAGTCAGAGCTTATACAAATGTTTCAGTGAGTCAACAGGATGAGTTTCAGGCAGTTAATATTTATTTAACTACTTTTCTAGTAAAAATTAAAAGTGTGAACAATATAACCACATACATAATAAAAATGAAGTTGAAATTAATATCATAAAACAAGCATTACAAAATGAATAATTGACAAGATAAACCTATATAAAAACATTGTTTAAAAATACAATCCTAGAGGCGCAGTCCATATGTATTCCACAAATTAAGAAAGGTGGAAGGAAGGCAAAACGATTACTGTCATAGTTAAAAGGTGAGGTGAAAGAGGCTATTTTAGCCAAAGAAACATCCTTCAAAAATTGGAAGAAGGATCCATCTGAAGAAAATAGGATAAAACATAAGCATTGTCAAGTTAAGTGTAAAACATTGATAAGACAGGCGAAGAGAGAATTTGAAATGAAGTTGGCCGTAGAGGCAAAAACTCATAATAAAAACTTTTAAAAATATATCCGAAGCATGAAACCTGTGAGGGAGTCGGTTGGACCATTAGATGATGGAGGGATTAAAGGGGCTCTTAGGGAAGATTGTGAAAGACTAAATGAATTTTTTGCTTCTGTGTTAATTAATGAGGATGTTGGGGAGATACCAGTTCCGCAGATGGTTTTCAAGGGTGATGAGTCTGATGAACTGAACCAAATCACTGTGAACATGGAAGATGTAGTAGGCCAGATTGACAAACTAAAGAGTAGCAAATCACCTGGACAGGATGCTATGCAGGTTATACCCATGATTCTGTTAAGAATAGTAACTGCTGCTCCATGCAGGTTACCTCCAATCTTCTGCTAAGGGTAGTAACTGCTGCACTGTGCAGTGTTCCTCCATAAGATCATAAGAACATGCCATACTGGGTCAGACCAAGGGTCCATCAAGCCCAGCATCCTGTTTCCAACAGTCACCAATCCAGGCCATAAGAACCTGGCAAGTATCCAAAAACTAAGTCTATTTCATGCTACTGATGCCAGCAATAGCAGTGGCTATTCCCTAAGTCAACTTAATTAATAGCAGTTAATGGACTTCTCCTCCAAACACTTAGCCAAACCTTTTTTATACCCAGTTACACTAACTGCACTAACCACATCCCGTTGAGTGAAAAAGAACTTTCTCCGATTAGTTTTAAATGTGCCCCATGCTAACTTTATGGAGTGCCCCCTAGTCCTTCTATTAACTGAGAGATACGGTGGAAGGGCAATTGCAGCCCTCTGAGGGAATTGGAGAATTACTCACTGGAGGAGGAGATCTGAACAGTGGCAGGGACAGGACGCTAATAGAGGAGGTGAGAGCACTGTCTTTGTGACCCCTATTTGTCCCAGTCAGTTATTAACAACGGGTAAACCGGAGGTACTGACACTAACTTCGGCAATGGCAAAGTCATTAGTAGACTGCTCTGAGAAAATTAATCAGCTGGCAACTCAAATGGAAATTATGAATAAGAACTCTGAGTCATACAAGCAGGAAGTGAAGGTGAAATTCCAGAATGTTGAAAATGATATAAAGCAAGTAAAGTCCAGTCAACAGTAATTCAAGATTGTGGGGCTTTAAATCACAAGATTGAAAATATAGAGAACGCACTGATACATTTAAACCTAAGAATATTAAAATTTCCTAGGGTGATGGGGGAAATTTCTCGTTTGATGGTTAAAAGATACTTCACAGAAGTATTAGAAATTTCCTCGGATCAATCCCCACCCCTGGACAAAGTTTATTTTCTTCCTTTGTGAAGAACCCAACAACAGCAGAATGCTCCCAATGTAATGGATAACCTAACAGGATTTCTGAAATCATCATCCTATGAAGTTATAGAGAGGTCAACTTTGTTAATTTCTTTCTTTAATGAGAAAGACTTAGGAGATGTAACGCGGGTGTATTTTAAGAAACCCAACTTTGATTTCATGAGTTCACGAATCAGAATATTTCCAGACCTCACAAAATCGACCCAACTGAAAAGAAAACATTTCCAAGCTTTAAAACAAGAGACTCTAGAAGTGGGAGCAACGTTCTTTTTACGCTTCCCCTGTAAATGCGTTGTAAAGCATAATAAAGATAGTTACATATGTTTTCAACCGGAGCAATTGAAAGACTTTGTGGATGCAAAAAAGCTTTAAAGTTATTGAGTAACAGTGCTAATAATCCGTGATAATTGAAATAACCAGAAAGAGAAGCCATTATTTCCTTTATTTTGTTGTGTTCCGCGGCCGTGGACGGCCATGGCCGTGGTCCCCTACTTCACCTGAGATGGCGACCCGCCGCGGCAGCTTCAAGGGAAGCTGCTGAGTCCATGCCCGTTGCTCCGGCACGAGCCCCTGGGATGGCCACTGGGTGGGGAGCCGTCCCTGCTCCTCCCTCGCGGTGTCAGGCAGCCTTTCCTTTGTGGAGAAAATTCAAGATGGCCGCCGCCATCTTAGGTGCGAGGCCGCTCCTCCTTGCTAGATTTAATGGGACCTTGTCCCTTTAACTACCTACAGCTGTTTCCAATGAGCCAGAGCAGAGGAAGTATTTTAGGAGGCTTCCTCTGCTCATTCCTTGACTTGGCAACGTCCTTCCAGCGTTGTTTGAGTCTGCTTGCTTCGGTGAGTTTTCTTGTGTTTCGGACCCTTGCTTCTTGGTTCCTGTCTCATCTTTGTGATTCCTAGTTCCTGACTTCGGATTGGCAAGTGGTGATTCCTGGTGTGTGACTTCGGACTGGCAAGCGGCGATCCCTTGGTGTGTGACCTCGGACTGGTAAGCGACGACCCTCTGGCACTTTACCTTGGACTTCTTCTGGACCATTGTCTCCAAGGGCCCACCTAAGTCCCAGTGGCCTGGGTCCCTACAGGCTCCTCCTGGGGGGACTGCGGGCTTCCAGAGGTGAAGCTCCAGTTAGACCTTGCACCGACCTCACGACCCCTTGACCTCTCAAAGGTCCACCTAAGTCCCAGCAGCCTGGGTCCCTCTTCCAGTGGCGAAGACTCAGTTCCTCTCCTTGACGTCACAACTCTTCGTCCACCTCCATAGTCCCCTCAGTTTCCAGTGCCGAGGGTCAGCCGGTCGCATCTTCTGCTCTGCCTCGCCACCCGACGGGAGAACCTACGGATCCACCTCCTCAGGTATACCATCCTCCCGTCGGTCCAAGGGTTCACAAGCCTGAGCATAACATATTTGCTAGTTTTATATCTCCTTTAATGTGCAGTTAAACCCCCCCCCCCCCCAAGCTTGGGGTCTAATGGGTGAATTTGAGAAAAAATAGAAATTATTTGCTTGTTAATGATTATTTAGCATACTATTTAGTTTGCTAGGTTAATTATATTATGAAATAATGTATTTACTTCTTCTTTGGAAATACAATTTATTTTAAATGATTACTTGCTAACTACTGTAAATCGATTTGATATACTTGCATAAAAAGGTCGGTATATAAATAAATAAATATATCCGAAACAGAAAGCCTGTGAGGGAGTCAGTTGGACTGTTAGATGATCAAGGAGTTAAAGGGGCACTTAGAGAAGATAAGGCCATCTCGGAAAGATTAAACGATTTCTTTATTTTGGTGTTTACTAAAGAGGATGTTGGGGTGGTACCCGTACTGGAGAAGGTTTTCATGGATAATGATTCAGCTGGACTGAACCAAATCACGGTGAACTTAGAAGATGTGGTAGACCTGATTGACAAACTGCAGAGTAGTAAATCACCGGGACCGGATGGTATACACCCCAGAGTTCTGAAGGAACTAAAAAATGAAATTTCAGACCTATTAGTAAAAATTTGTAACCTATCATTAAAATCATCCATTGTACCTGAAAACTGGAGGATAGCTAATGTAACCCCAATATTTAAAAAGGGCTCCAGGGGCAATCTAGGAAAATACAGACCGGTTAGCCTGACTTCAGTGCCAGGAAAAATAGTGGAAAGTGTTCTAAACATCAAAATCACAGAACATATAGAAAGACATGGTTTAATGGAACAAAGTCAGCATGGCTTTACCCAAGGCAAGTCTTGCCTCACAAATCTGCTTCACCTTTTTGAAGCAGTTAATAAACATGTGGATAAAGGTGAACCGGTAGATGTAGTATACTTGGATTTTCAGAAGGCATTTGACAAAGTCCCTCATGAGAGGATTCTAGGAAAAGTAAAAAGTCATGGGATAGGTGGCGATGTCCTTTCGTGGATTATAAACTGGCTAAAAGACAGGAAACAGAGAGTAGGATTAAATGGATAATTTTCTCAGTGGAAGGGAGTGGGCAGTGGAGTGCCTCAGGGATCTGTATTGGGACCCTTACTTTTCAATATATTTATAAATGATCTGGAAAGAAATACGACGAGTGAGATAATCAAATTTGCAGATGATACAAAATTGTTCAGAGTAGTTAAATCACAAGCAGATTGTGATAAATTGCAGGAAGACCTTGTGAGACTGGAAAATTGGGCATCCAAATGGCAGATGAAATTTAATGTGGATAAGGGCAAGGTGATGCATATAGGGAAAAATAACCATTGCTATAATTACACAATGTTGGGTTCCATATTAGGTGCTACCACCCAAGAAAGAGATCTAGGTGTCCTAGTGGATAACACATTGAAATCGTTGGCTCAGTGTGCTGCAGCAGTCAAAAAAGCAAACAAAATGTTGGAAATTATTAGAAAGGGAATGGTGAATAAAACGGAAAATGTCATAATGCCTCTGTATCGCTCCATGGTGAGACTGCACCTTGAATACTGTGTACAATTCTGGTCGCCGCATCTCAAAAAAGATATAATTGCGATGGAGAAGGTACAGAGAAGGGCTACCAAAATGATAAGGGGAATGGAACAGCTCCCCTATGAGGAAAGACTAAAGAGGTTAGGACTTTTCAGCTTGGAGAAGAGACGGCTGAGGGGGGATATGATAGAGGTGTTTAAAATCATGAGAGGTCTAGAACGGGTAGATGTGAATCGGTTATTTACTCTTTCGGATAGTAGAAAGACTAGGGGGCACTCCATGAAGTTAGCATGGGGCACATTTAAAACTAATCGGAGAAAGTTCTTTTCACTCAACGCACAATTAAACTCTGGAATTTGTTGCCAGAGGATGTGGTTAGTGCAGTTAGTATAGCTGTGTTTAAAAAAGGATTGGATAAGTTCTTGGAGGAGAAGTCCATTACCTGCTATTAAGTTCACTTAGAGAATAGCCACTGCCATTAACAATGGTAACATGGAATAGACTTAGTTTTTGGGTACTTGCCAGGTTCTTATGGCCTGGATTGGCCACTGTTGGAAACAGGATGCTGGGCTTGATGGACCCTTGGTCTGACCCAGTATGGCATGTTCTTATGTTCTTATGTATGCATGTTTACATCGTTAAGTCTATTCCCATATACTTTAGAATGAAGATCGTCCATTTTAGTAGCCGCCCTCTGGACTGCCTCCAGCCGGTTTATATCTTGCCATGGTTGTGCGGATGTGCAGAGGTGTTTAAGGTATGAGGGTCCAGGGAAGGGATTAAAGAATTAGAGTTTTGGGAGGGGAACAGTAGAGGAGGGAGTCATTCAGTTTTTCCCATTAGGCAGCCATTTTCAGCCAAGGCTGAGCAGCCTGGATTAGGTACTGAGCCTTGGCTAAAAATTGGCCAGAAAGGACACAAATAGCAGAGAAGAAGATAAAAGTCAAGCTAAAATGTAACATGCATGGATGCGGTGGGAAGATGCGTGCTCCTGTATGAAGCAGCTGAGAGTGCATGAAAGGGTCAGCAGGAGGAAGCTTCACCCTCCAAACTCCTCATCCTCCCATGACAGCAGCACCCGGCATTACTGAATGTCAGAATCCCACCTCCCATCCCAGGAAGAGCAAACACCACTCCCCTCCCCACCACCTTACAAGGCCATTTCTAAGTCCACCACAGAGCTGCCACCTACTCGCTTGCTTTTAATGCGCAGGTTTTGTGCAATTTTTTGCCACTGCTCTTGTCATTTCCACAGAAATGCCTGTTCAATGGTCCGAAAACTCAGGGCAATGGCTTTCAAATCTGCCTTGTGAAGCCCTGAATCCCATGCCTGGCACCAGCCTTCCCAGTCCTCCATGGCACCCAGCAATGGCAGCAGACGTCAGGCACTCTGCAGTCATAATAAATTACCCACAAGCGCTGCAGAAGCAGAACAAAGTGCGTAAGCCATCTATTCCTGAAGCATTTACAACAAATCAATATCAATACTTAATGTAGGAGCAGTGAAAAATGAGCAGAGATAGAGGAAGCAGAAATGAAAACCAGTCCTTTGCAAGAAAAAGCAGCTGTCTGTATCTCCATGTCCTGGGATATTTCACACAGGCGCAGCACTGCAGGTGCACTAGTACTTTGCAGCTCTGGGTTGGAAAACCTCTTTATTAAATAAGAAAAAGTTCTTTAGTGAGAAACAGAGAGAGACCACTTCTGTAAGCGAACAAGCATGTCACATCGCACCAAAATCACTTAACAGAGTCTGCTGATTGCTAATGCAGGGCTTTCAGTGATGAACAGCATTGTTTTACCCCCTCTTTCACCCTTCCAGGGATGAACAGTTTGGGACTATCCCTTCTCTCACCCTGAGGAAAGGCTTCCAGTGATGAACAGCACAGTGCTGCCACTTCTCACCCTGAGGAAAGGCTTCCACTGATGAACAGCACAGTGCTGCCACTTCTCACCCTGAGGAAAGGCTTCCAATGATGAACAGCACAGTGTTGCCATTTCTCTCACCCTGAGGAAAGGCTTCCACTGATGAACAGCAAAGTGCTGCCATTTCTCTCACCCTGAGGAAAGGCTTCCAGTGATGAACAGCACTGCGCTAGCTCTTCTCATACCCTTCTAATGATGACAGTACCACGCTGGTCTCATTCTCAGCCTTAGACAGGGCTTCTGTTGTTGAGCGGCACAGTACTGTTCCTTCTCTCACCATGAGGAAAGGCTTCCAGTGATGAACAGCACTGCACTAGCTCTTCTCACACCCTTCTAGTGATGACAGCACCACGCTGGTCTCATTCTCAGCCTCAGACAGGGCTTCTGTTGTTGAGCGGCACAGTACTGTTCCTTCTCTCACCATGAGGAAGGGCTTCCAATGAGAGGTAAGTTGATGCTTAATTTACTCCAAGACTGGAACATTTGGTGACTGGGAAAACAATCAGCCATGAAATTTTTCTGTCTGAGGAAAATAAAAACTGCTGCCATCCTGAGATTTATAGAGGAGAGCTGAGGCTCTGACACGAATCGGCTATTGGCAATTGGATGGACGCTAAGCTATGAAATAGGTTCTAAAGCTGCACTGATTTATTTTACTGATTTTTTAAATAGTACGTTATTTTAAGATGATGTTATTGTACGTGTGTATTGTGTGTTATGTTATTGTACATGTATATTGGGTGTTATGATATTTTAAGATGATGTTATTGTATGTGTGTATTGTGTGTTATGTTATTTTAAGATGATGTTATTGTACGTGTGTATTGGGTGTTATGATATTTTAAGATGATGTTATTGTACGTGTGTATTGGGTGTTATGATGTATGGTCAAACACAGATTGCAGAAGAATATCAGCCTGGGAGATTTTTTTTTTCAAAATCAGATAATAGGGTATCTGATGCCCTCATGCAAGTTCCTTGTAGCACATGTGTCAACAGTTCCCAAACGCACCCCAAGTCAACCTGGGAACGTGGCAGAATTGAGCCAAAATATCTCCAAAATAAACTTCATCTTTCCTAAATATCTAAGAAGTTGAACACATTATAGACCAGGGTTGAGCAGAGCTGCAGTCCCTGTTCAGTCCATGCAAACTGGTTGGGACCCCTACACATCTGCATACTTCTGTTATAGAGATATATCCTGGATTCCCAGTCTGGCTCTTGAACCAATTGCAAGTAATAACACTGCCAGCCGGTGTCAGACACACACACACTCAGTCACAAACAGATTTTTAGATTGCAGAAACTTTATGGGCACATACGCACTGACACACACGAAGACATACATTTTCTCAGTGCAAAGACACAGCCACATAAGAACATAACTTAAGAAATTGCCATACTGGGTCAGACCAAGGGTCCATCAAGCCCAGCATCCTGTTTCCAACAGTGGCCAATCCAGGCCATAAGAACCTGGCAAAGACCCAAAAAATAAGTATATCCCATGCTACTGATGCAATTAATAGCAGTGACTATTCCCTAAGTAAACTTGATTAATAGCCGTTAATGGACTTCTCCTCCAAGAACTTATCCAAACCTTTTTTGAACCCAGCTACACTAACTGCACTAACCACATCCTCTGGCAACAAATTCCAGAGCTTAATTGTGCGTTGAGTGAAAAATAATTTCCTCAAATTAGTTTTAAATGTGCCCCATGCTAACTTCATGGAGTGTCCCCTAGTCCTTCTACTATCCGAAAGAGTAAATAACCGATTCATATTTTATTTATTTATTTATTATTTAAAGGCTTTTATATACCGACTTTCTTGATACAAATCAAATCAACTCGGTTTACATCGAACAAGTAGAAACTATAACCAACCAAAAAAATAGAGACAGTTTGAAGGAGTATAAAGTTACATTATAACAAGGATGTGTTAACTTGGAGTAGGAAATGAGAAGGGGCAATCATGTGTGTCACATCTACTCGTTCAAGACCTCTCATTACTTTAAAGACCTCTATCATATCCCCCCTCAGCCGTCTCTTTTCCAAGATACCCACACACATACTCTCACAGAGAAAGTGTGTATGGGTGTGTCTCTCTCGCTCACTCTCTGACACACACACACACACACAGTCATGCTATTGTTGTGCTGCTGCTTATGTGCTCACACAGTGAGTGCTCCCAGTGCAGCACTGCTGCTGCCAGCCCCCTCCCATTCCCAATCCCATTCTCTAGGAGACTCCCTGGTTCCACAGCTGCTGCTTCTCTCAGAGCTCAGTGCAGTCACCTCAGACAGAAGCCTCCCCAACACTGCACAGGCACTTCCTCCTGGCTTGTCCCTTTCCTTCCTATGCCTGTAGCTTGCAATCACTCTCTGCAACCCTCCCACCACTCCAGTGCATCCCCAATGACTGCAGGCTACACAGTCTGCTGCTTTTATGGTTCCCCAGGCTCGGCTCTGCCTACCGACTCCAGGGGAGAAGGGACAAGAAGTGACCCCTACTGTTCCCTGGTCTTATAAAAAGAGAAAATCCCTGGCCGAGGATTGGGAGAGCCGTAACCCAGGGCTGGTGCAAGAGTATTAGGTGCCATAGGCAAACCTTACAGCCTTGCACACACTCTTAGCCCCGCCTTCCTACAAAAAATTAAAAATTATGCATTAATAGTAACAGATTTTACATGGAAAAAAAATATTGAGTTTTCCAAAGTAAAAATATCGTTTACAAGATGTAAATTTGTACTGCACTCTGGTACCAACCAGAAAACTTTGCAAACAAAGATACCTGCAACCACATAGATTTAGCAGGTATAATGGGGTGCAGTTGTGCACAGAGGTTTAGCAGTTGTAATGGTGTTCACCGTTTCAGCAATGTGGTAGCAGCTTGGAAAGCACCAGAAGGAATAAGAGAGCTGCCTCTGGCTTTTTCCTTTTTGTGAAATGTATTTAGAGTGAAGAAATACCGTGCAGCTCAGCCTAAGACTCAGGATGTGACAGAAACATCACCCATAGTAGGTTTTAGCATAGGCTGCTGGTTTCTGCCTTCTTCCTGGTACCTCCCCTACCACTCGTGGGCACTGTCTTCCTTCTTATGCTAGGGTGAAGGGATACTCCCTGGGCCCAGAACCCCTTGCTGGGGAGGGACTTAAGGTGGACTGGGCCAGAGAATTAATGTGGTCTGAGGAGTTTCCTGTAGACTCTTACAAGCAGGTACAATGAAATGAGCTCAGGTTTAGCAGAAGGGGTGACAGGAGCTCAGGTTTAGCAGAAGGGGTGACAGGAGCTCAGGTTTAGCGGAAAGGGGTGACAGGAGCTCAGGTTTAGCGGAAGGGGTGACAGGAGCTCAGGTTTAGCAGAAGGAGTGACAGGAGCTCAGGTTTAGCAGAAGGAGTGATAGGAGCTCAGGTTTAGCAGAAGGGGTGATTGGAGCTCAGGTTTAGCAGAAGGAGTGACAGGAGCTCAGGTTTAGCAGAAGGGGTGATTGGAGCTCAGGTTTAGCAGAAGGAGTGACAGGAGCTCAGGTTTAGCAGAAGGGGTGATAGGAGCTCAGGTTTAGCAGAAGGGGTGACAGGAGCTCAGGTTTAGCAGAAGGGGTGACTGGAGCTCAGGTTTAGCAGAAGGGGTGACAGGAGCTCAGGTTTAGCAGAAGGGGTGACAGGAGCTCAGGTTTAGCAGAAGGGGTGATTGGAGCTCAGGTTTAGCAGAAGGGGTGATTGGAGCTCAGGTTTAGCAGAAGGGGTGACAGGAGCTCAGGTTTAGCAGAAGGGGTGACAGGAGCTCAGGTTTAGCAGAAGGGGTGATAGGAGCTCAGGTTTAGCAGAAGGGGTGACAGGAGCTCAGGTTTAGCAGAAGGGGTGATAGGAGCTCAGGTTTAGCAGAAGGGGTGACAGGAGCTCAGGTTTAGCAGGTGTAATCATGTGCACTCTGTTTTAGCAGGTGTAAAGGTGTTCATAGTTTTGCCAGTATAATGGCGTTTGCAGCTTTAGCAGGTGTAGTGATGTGCACATAGTTTTAGCAGGTGTGTAATGTGCTTGGGACATTTTAGCATGTCTAATGTTGTATGTATGTTTCTCAGATGTACTGGTGTGTCCACAGATTTAGGGAATGTAATAGTGTGTGAAATTTTAGCAGGTGTAATGAAGGAAAGCTCAGTTTTAGAAAGTGATGACAAAGGCTCAGTTTTGATAGGTGTAATGAAATTCATATGGTATTAGCAGGTGTAATGGTGTGTTTGCTTTTCACAGGTGTAATTATTGGGGCTCAGGTTTAGCAGGTGTAATGATGTGCACATAGTTTTAGCAGGTATAGTGATGTGCACATAGTTTTAGCAGGTGTAATGGTGTGTACATAGTTTTAGCAGGTATAACAGTGTGCACATAGTTTTAGCAGGTATAATGGTGTGTACATAGTTTTAGCAGGTATAACAGTGTGCACATAGTTTTAGCAGGTATAACGGTGTGTACATAGTTTTAGCAGGTATAACAGTGTGCACATAGTTTTAGCAGGTATAACGGTGTGTACATAGTTTTAGCAGGTGTAGAGATGTGCACATAGTTTTAGCAGGTATAACGGTGTGTACATAGTTTTAGCAGGTGTAGAGATGTGCACATAGTTTTAGCAGGTGTAATGGTGTGTACATAGTTTTAGCAGGTGTAGTGATGTGCACATAGTTTTAGCAGGTGTAATGGTGTGTACATAGTTTTAGCAGGTGTAGTGATGTGCACATAGTTTTAGCAGGTGTAATGTTGTGCACATAGTTTTAGCAGGTGTAGTGATGTGTACATAGGTTTATCAGGTGTAATGGTGTGTACATAGTTTTAGCAGGTGTAATGGTGTGTACATAGTTTTAGCAGGTGTAGTAATGTGTACATAGTTTTAGCATGTATAATGGTGTGTACATAGCTTTAGCAGGTGTAATGGTGTGTACATAGCTTTAGCAGGTGTAAAATTGTTCACAGTGTTAGCAGGTTTAATATGACAAAATTACTTCCATAAAAGTGAATTTTAAAACCGGTGTGTGGGCGCAGCTGTGTGCACGTTCGTTGCACATGACGATTTTATAAAACATCTGCTTCTACCAAGTACCGTAAGTGGGGGAATTTTGAAAGGGAGACGCGCTGACTCTCTTTCAGTTTTGCAAGTTCCTTCCTAGTTTGCCCTGTTAAGGAATTGTTCTTCCAAACCCCCTTGGCTTATTAGCATTAGTCCCAACTTTTAAAACGCCTAGATTTTTTTTATTTTATCACTTACACACTGTCAATAGCAGAAGCAAAATGATGCAGCAGGGGACCTCAGCGTCCATCAGATTGCATACATCCTTGAATTGGCCAGGTTATGAGGAGTTTCCAGATGTGTGCGAGGCAGTGTTTACATGGATATCTGAACATCCACTCAGTGCACGCCAGCCTGACATGTTCCTGCATTTCAACTCTGCACACATTATTTTCCATAGGAAAGGTAAGTACATGTATGATAGTTTCTTATCACATAGAAGTATGCTACCCCATATGCATGCTAAATGCTTATCATATATGCAAATCTCTAGACAAGCATAGGCTCCCTAATCATGGAACTGTGTGCAGACGCATTAGAAGACCCCAGGCCTCGTTCTCCGTATGCGTTTATTTCTTGTAAATGTCTGGCGTTGCATTTCCAGCACTTTCCATAGGATTGGCACTGCTTGAGGCAGGGAGTTTTCCAGTTCTGTTGCATCTCGTACGTCTTCTCTACCCAGCTACTTGGTTCTTTTTAAATAACTTTGCATAGAAATCTGAATGGACGGGGCAGCCATAGACGTTCACACAGAGAGATTGGACATTTTGCATTCGGCTATGGGCAGTTTACTATTGAGGACTTCGGAAGCTGCAGTAAGAATGCTGGAAAGCAGATTAATTATTCTAATGGCAATTACTAATGAGACCCAAATAGAAACACAGATTAGTAATTAAAAGATAATTAAGGCTACTTATCTAATGTAATGATGTGAATGGAGGAGCACTCCTGGAAGCACAGGATCTTTCTTATTTACAAGCGGTGCTCAGAAGGTGCTCTCTGAGGTCGGGCTGGAGAACCTCACCAAATGTCAAGGAGTGCCCCCACCTCTCTCCAGTCACGCTCTGTCCTGAAGTGGTCCCTGCTCTGCCCCTCCCCCTTCTTTCCATGTTGCTGCTTTTCGTGCAGTTTGGGATATCACTAAGCAAGTCACTTTCAAGATGCTCATTGAGGTCCAGCTCACAGAGTAACCTGCAAGCACTGTTCAGGCGGCAGTGGGACATGGGGGTTTTCTTCCTGTTCAGTGTTTGAAAACTACTCCTCACGAGCCCTGACCATAGCCAGCCATGGCATGCAGGAGAAAGACAGAGAGAGCCCTGGCGATGTCAGAGCCTCTTCTCATGACTTATACATAAGAACATAAGAAAATGCCATACTGGGTCAGACCAAGGGTCCATCAAGCCCAGCATCCTGTTTCCAACAGTGGCCAATCCAGGCCATAAGAACCTGGCAAGTACCCAAAAACTAAGAAGATCCCATGTAACCATTGCTAATGGCAGTGGCTATTCTCTAAGTGAACTTAATAGCAGGTAATGGACTTCTCATCCAATCCTTTTTTAAACCCAGCTACACTAACTGCACTAACCACATTCTCTGGCAACAAATTCCAGAGTTTAATTGTGCGTTGAGTGAAAAAGAACTTTCTCCCCTTAGTTTTAAATGTGCCCCATGCTAACTTCATGGAGTGCACATCTATTATTTCTCTCTGAAAGTGTTCATTCCATTGGAGAAGCAGAGAGGATCTCTTAGGGAGAGGAAAGCAGGAGATGTGGATGGGCTGCATGGTCGTTATCTGCTCTCATGTTCTGTCTGTTTATCACTTACCTCCTCACACTTTCTTACCATTTTGCCTTGTTTACCCTCCTCTGTCCTGCTTCTATTACCTCCCCCATTCCAGCTCAATTACCCACCCCTTTCTAAGAGCCTGATTTTAAAAAGCATTTACACACATAAAATTGGGTTTTACATGTGTAACTGAGCTTTTGAAGATTGCTACGATATAAGCCATTGAATTGTGCACAGCATATTCACGTGCATGTGCCTTGGCATGTGTACATGGCTATTTCACATTATGTATTTATTTAAACTTTTTATGTGCTGTCTTTCCATATTCAGATCACAATGGTTTACAGATAACATTCATAATAACATTTATGAAGTAAAATAGTAATACAGTAAAAGAATATCCATCAGTACATTAGGAATTATCACCTTTAATCCCTCTGACTTCCAGCCTATGCATAACTTCAGATTCTCTCATCATTAATCATCCTATTCACGTCTCTCTTAGTAAGATTATATGCATTTTTAACTGACATTTGAATCTCTTCATATTGGGTAACGTTCGTAACATCTCAGGCAATGAATTCCACGGCTTAGGACTCTCTCACTTCCGCCTTTATTTTCAGATGGCAGTTCTCATTGTGGAGAATATAAATGCAACACTGCCTCATTTAAATGAATAATAATCTTAAACATCAGAATGAGAACTGTATACTGAATTCTACATCGTACTGGTAACCAGTGCAATGAAATCAAAGTGGGTGCTATGTGCTCAAACGCTTTACAGCCTAATAAGAGTCCATTCTGTAAGAGTTATAAAGCTCTCAGGGTACAAGCAGGAAGGGTAAGCAGCAGAGATTACAGTACTTCAAACTTGGAAAGTCTGCAATACTGTGCAACACTTTTCAAAAGTTAATAAAGGTTTTAATCCATGTAATAAATGCAACTTGGCATAGCCCACATATATTAACTTATATTTCCACATCTAGTTGAATACCTAAATTAGGTACTTGATCTGATAGAATAATATTAGAAACACCCACATCAAGAGCAGACGGTTTATGTAAGAGTTTCAGTCTTACAGGAATTCAGTGTAAGTTTGAGATGTGAGAAAACTCAATGAACAGCCTTCATGTAAATTGAAATTAAAGAAACAGGGGGCAGATTTTTAAAAAGTATGCGCACCCAGTGCAAACAAGAGTACGCCGGATTTTAATAGATACGCGCGCGCCGAGCCGCGCAGCCTGCCTCCATTCCCTCCGAGGTCGCTCTGAAATCGGAGCGGCCTCAGAGGGAACTTTCTTTCCGGCGCCCCCCACCGTCCCTTTCCTTCCCCTAACTAACCCTCCCCCGGCCCTAACTAATTCCCCCCACCATTATTTCAAAAGTTATGCCTGCCCGAGGCTGGCATAACTTGCGCGCGCGGTCTGGCTGCCGGCGCGCCATGTTCCGGTCTGGGGGCTGGTCCGGAGGCCGTGGCCACGCCCCCGATGATGCGCCAGCCGCGACACGCCCCCCCCCCAGGAAAGCCCCGGGACTTACGCGTGGAAGGGGCAGCTTTTCGGGAGTTGCACGCGTATCTTACGCGCGTACCCCTTTGGAAATCTGCCCCAGTGTGTTCAAGTGACTTAGCAAAGGGAATATAAAATTGTATGTCATCAGCATACAAATAAAGCAGATTCCTAGACCCGCCAACAATTTACAATAGTGTGCTACATTTACAGTGTAATTCATTTTAAAATTAGCTCCTAAGCTTATTTGCATCCTTTGATTCTGGTTTGATTACTTCTCTCCATCTCGGCATATTTACCTCCTCCCCCCTATCTTCCTCCCTCCTAGAATCAGGGCATAGCTGGATGTCCCATTAGGCACTGGAAGCACAAGGGCTACCCCAGTCTGTGCATCCTTACGAACAGAGAACATGGCGGCAGATAAAGACCATATGGCCCATCCGTACGATTAATTTAACATAACTTCCTTACAGATCCCCTGTATTTATCCCAAGCTTTCTTGAATTCAGATACTGTTTCTGTCTCCACCACTTCCACTGGGAGGCCGTTCCACGCATCCACCACCCTCTCTGTAAAGAAATATTTCTGTAGATTACTCCTGAGTCTGCCCCTTTCACCCTCATCTCATGACCTCTCGTTCTAGAATCTCCTTCCCATAGAAAATGGCTCATCCCCTGTGCATGGAAACCTTGGAGGTATCTGAATGTCTCCATCATATCCCCCCATCTCGCCTTTCCTCTAGGGTGTCCATGTTTAGATCTTTAAGTCTCTCCCCATGTAGCCCCCTCTGGAGCGACTCCATCCTGTTTATATCCATTTGAAGGTGGGGTCTCCAGACCTGTACTCGGTATTCCCAGTGAGGTCTCACCAGGGACCTGTACAGGGGCAGTGTCACCTCCCTTTCTCTGCTGACCCTTCCTCTCCCTGTCCAGCTGAGCAGCTTTCTGGCTTTTACCAGTATTGGAGGTGAAATTCTTCTAAGCACAAAGGAAGAGCGGGATCTGGGGGTGACTGTATCTGATGATCTTAAGGTGGCCAAGCAGGTTGATAAATTGAGGGTAAAAGCCAGAAAGCTGCTTGGCTGCACAGGGAGAGGAAGGGTCAGCAGGAAAAGGGAGGTGATGTGGCCCCTGTACAGGTCCCTGGTGAGACCTCACTGGGAATACTGAGTACAGGTCTGGAGACCCCACCTTCAAATGGACATAAACAGGATGGAGTCGCTCCAGAGGGGGAGGCTGCTAACATGGTCAGTGGTCTTTGTTCATCAGATACAATCACCCCCAGATCCTGCTCTTCCTTTGTGCTCAGAAGGATTTCACCTCCAATACTGGACCCCTCCCTTGGGATTTTGCATCCTATGCATTACTCTGCACGTTTTAGCATTAACTCTTAGCTTCCAGATATTGGATCATTCCTCAGACTCTGCTGGATCCCTCCTCATGTTTTCCAGTCTTTCCTGGCTGTCCACCCTGTTACAGATTTTGGTTTCATCGGGAAAAGGACAAACATTTCCGACAACTCTTCCGTTATATTCACTCACAAAAATGTTGAAAAGAACCGGTCCAAGGATCAATCCCTGAGGCACAGCGTTAGTAACAGCCCCCTCCTCAGAGAAAACTCCATTCACCACTCCCCTTTCTCACCTTCTAACCCAGGCAGTCGCTCGAGGACGCATATGAAGAGCTCACAATTTATTCAAGCACCGTGTACTGGTCCCATGCTCCCTTGATTTCTGATACTGTCCTTGTCTCCATCATTTCCACTGGAAGATTCTCTTGCGCTCACTGCCGCAGCACAGGCCCACAAGCAGCTCTCTCACCCTTGCCGCCGCCGTTGTCAGCCACTCCCGTGTGGCCTGGATGCCACGACGCCTCCTGCCGCTGCCGTTTGCCGGGGGTGTGCCAGCTCTGGCCTCTTCCTGCCTGTGCGGCTTCTGCTGCTCCTGCCCCGGCCTGTGCAAGCAGCTGGGAGCCGCCCCCGAGGTCTCCATTGTTGCGACCCCGGTGCTGCCTCCATTTCCATCCCTGCATGGCAGAAGGAGCTGCCGCCAACGCTGCCTCCACACGGCAGGGGAGCCACCATTGTTTCTTCATCCGTGCGGCAGGAACACCGCCGATGCTGTTGCCCTGCTCCTGCCTGCCCCGGGAGCCTGTAGGCGCGTACACCTCTGCTCAACATTTAAAATGCCAGCGGCAGGAAAAGCCCCACGGCCCCAACAGATGATGTCATCAGCCTGTGCCATGTTCAGCCCTATAAAAGGGCTCTCTGCTGCTTCCTCGGGGCCTTCGATTGGATCCTCATGGTCGTCTGTGGTTTCAGCTCCTTGCAAGGATCTCTGTGGTCTTCGCCCATCTTGATGGTCTTCTTGTTCCATGTTAGATGTTCCTGGTCTCCTTCCTCGTCAGAGCTCCTTCATCGCCTGTTCCATGTTCCTGATGTTCCAGCCTCCGGCTCTTCATCCTGCTTCCAGATTCCCTGCTTGTCCACCTTTCCTGGCATGCCACCGTCATGGTCCGTGACCAGCCCATGTGGGGCTTCGTGGCACAAGGCTTGTCCTCATGTCTGTAGCGCAAGTCTCCGGAAGGCCCTTGTTTTTAATGCTGAGGTCTGAATCCTGAGTCTTGAATCCTGTTCCCGGTCTTAGGAGTTCCTTGTTCCTGCTTATCTAGCTAAGTAGTTCCTGCTGCTACTTATCCAGATAAGTTCTAATTTGTCTGTCTAAATAGTGGCAAAGGTGCTACTTAACTGGATAAGTTGGAATGTAGCTGGGTAAGTGTGCACAAGAGATATAATCGTGTATTTGTACTTAAAATTTTAAAGGGATACACAAGTATATTTTACATGGTTATGCTTGGTCTGCCGCTGCTCGGCACCGTGACCAGCCTCTCTCTAACCCCCAGATGCTGCCAACCAATGGGCACTGCTGAAACGGCTCCAAACGCAGTCATGCTGCTCGTCCTCTAAGCTCCTCTAGGTGTGCATGCACGCCCAAATGCTCCAACATTTGAAGGAGCCATGGTTGGAACTGATGTCATCACCTGCTTCTGATGACATCATCAGCTCCAGGATATTTAAAGGCCCGTCTGCAAATCAGCGATGCCTCAGCAACAGGTCCTCCTGCCTTTCAGTACGTGTTCCTCCTTCCAGTGCTCGTCTTGCGGTTTCTATGCTTCTTATCTGCTGTTTGCTTTGCCCTGCCCTCCGTACCTTCTCTTGCCTTCGCTTTGTCCTGGTCCTTGTTGCCTTGTCTTGTCTGTTCTGTCCTGTCTCGTCTCTGTTTGTCCTGCCTCACATGGCTTGCCTTGCCAGTTCTGACCCTTGCTTGGACTCTGACTTCTGACTTCTTGCTGCCTGCCTTGACCCTTGGACTGAAGTTGACTACACTCTGCCTGCTATTGCTACCTGGATTCTCCCTATCTACCCTAACTCAAAGGCTCAACCTGAGGGGAGTGGGGGAGGTGAAATTTCAGTCTTCCAGCTGTCAGCGTGGGCCTAGTGGATTCACCTACTGGGCTGCATCAACCACACCGCAGCTAAAGGGCTCACCAACTGTGAGACACATGCGTAATTTAGACATATTTACCTATCGTAAGTCAACTTTTCTACGCATTAATCAGGGGATTTTTCCAACATAAGTGCGGCAAAGAACTAACCAGTTTTACCAAGTAATCTACCAGTTCACCCACTCCACCTGCAGCTCTGGGAAACTACAGGCAGGTTACCCTCACCTTAGTGGTGGGAAAATTAATGGAGACTCTGCTGAAGGAAAGGAGAGTGAACTATCTACAATCAGAAGAATTGCTGGACCTGAGGCAGCATGGATTCACCAGGAGAACGACCTGTCAGACAAATCTGACTGATTTTTTTGATTGGGTGACTAGGGAATTGGATCAGGGAAGAGTGCTTGATGTGATTTACTTGGATTTTAGTAAAGCTCTTGATACGGTCCCACATGGGAGGCTGTGAATAAAATGAGACGCTTAGGAGTGAGAGCCAAGGTCATCAGCTTGCATGGATTGCAAACTGGTTGACAGATAGGAGACAGCGCGTGAGGGTAAATGGAGCTTACTCTGAAGAGAGAGCGGTGTTAAGTGGAGTGCCACAGGGATCGGTGTTGGGACTGGTCCTGCTCAATATCTTTATGAGCGACATTGCGGAAGGGATAGAAGATAAAGTTTGTCTATTTGTGGATGACACTAAGATCTGCAACAGAGTGGACACGCCGGTAGGAGTGGAGAGAATGAGACGGGATTTAAGGAAGCTGGAGAGTGGTCGAAGATATGGCAGCTGAGATTCAATGCCAAGAAGTGCAGAGTCATGCATATGGGGAGTGGAAATCCGAATGAACTGTGTGTGATGGGCAGTGAAAGAGTAATGTACATAGACTGGGAGAGGGACCTTGGTGTCATAGCGTCTGCTGATCTGAAGGCAGAGAAACAATGTGAGAAGGAGATAGCTAAAGCCAGAAAAATGCTGGGCTGCATAGAGAGAGGAATATCGAGTAAGAAAAGGGAAGTGATTATCCCCTTGTACAGGTCCTTGGTGAGGCCTCACCTGGAGTACTGTGTTCAGTTCTGGAGACCGTATCTCAAAAAGGATAGAGGCAGGATGGAGGCGGGCAAGAGAAGGGTGACCAAAATGGTGTGGGGTCTGTATCAGAAGACTTATGACAAGGCAGAAGGATGTGAATATGTGCACCTGGAGGAGAGGAGGAGCAGGGGAGATAGGATACAGACCTTCAGGTACCTGAAATGTTTTAGTGATGCCCAATCATCAACCTTTTCCACTGAAAAGAAATCAATAGAACCAAGAGTCATGACATGAAACTCCAGGGAGGACGACTCTGAACCAATATCAGGAAATATTTCTTCACGGGGAGGGTGGTGGATGCCTGGAACGCCCTTTCAGAACTCAAAAGGTCATGGAATAAACACTGCAGATCCCTAAAGGTTAGAAGTTGAAAATGAAGAAAAGGGTGTATGGGGTCAACCTTGAGAGAAGCGTGGGGGAATCCTGCATGGAGCGGCAGTTACACTCGTAGGCAGCTTGCTGGGCAGACTGGATGGAGCATGTCGTCTTTTTCTGCCGTCCCAGTGTAAATTTACTCACGCACCCTTATTTATGCGAGTATGTTGAGGTTACTTGTGTTACTTATGTTCATGCTATTGTACACCTGTAAGTGCTATTTATAAATTCACCTTTAAGGTTGTAATTGCTGCTCCATGCAGATTATTCCAAAATCCTCTTGTCTCCAGAGATCTTCTGTGTTTATCCCATGCTTTTTAAAATTTAAATTAAGATTTCTGTTCTCTCTTTTGTGGCTGATCATCCAGTTCAGAGAGCATCGTAGCGTAATTAACCAGATTGAATAAAAACATTTAAGGTAATTTTCAAAGGCAAATGCTATTGAATTGTTAATAGGTTTTACCTGCATTAAGGGCACTCAAAGCGAGTAAATGGGCTTTTGAAAATTGCTGCAATAGTATTTTACATTTACATTTTCCTTTGAAAATTAGTCTACTAATGTGGAAATTTACAGTTGCAGGGAATAAATAAGAGGCTACATAACATGGTCAGCTGACATCACGACTGGTGATGAGATGGATCAGATCCAGGCATTGCTCAGATTATCATCCTCTCACTTACTAATCTAACCCATGCCCTTAGTACAAGATGAGCAAAGGGGGGAGGGACTTCCTCTGAATGCTAGAGACAGTCCCAGTGTTTTGAGGATGCCATGGCCTGCTGTGTTTGACCTAACTGCAGATTTTTTGTGGGATGACGTCACCTTATTGTCTCCAGTAGGTAAGTGGAGAAAGCTTTTGATAGGGTCCCGCATGGCTCTTCAGTGCCTTGAATGTGCGCAAGAGAACTTTAAATGTGATACGAAGAGAAATTGGGAGGCAGTGTAGGGAGATTAATGGGAGAGAGTTCTACTCCCACTTTCATTTCGAGGTTTCCAGGATTATAGAATTTCAGAATCCAAATCAAAGTGGTAAACATAATAGAAACTAAAGCATAATATATCTAAAAGAATAAACCGTCTTGGTCACAGACCAACAGTATACAAAATATTGTACAGGACTATCACATCTATACTCCACTGGACCAGCATCTAGCAAACCCAAAAAAAGGGACCTCACCAAATATTTCAGCATCTTCATCTCAACACCCATCTAACTTCCCCTCGTCCTGCCATAATTCACATCCAGGCCCACCTTTCCTTCTGCCTCGATCACCTTAAACGTCAACTCTTCCAGACTGCTTCAGGACAGATGCAAGAAGAAACCGCTATTGCCAAATCTCAGAATCCTCATCAGTAGTGCCAGTTATTTATTTAAAACACTTAGATGCCGCACTATCCTGTGTCCTAGTAAAACAATCATAAAAGGAAGCATAGGTTAACAGACAAGGCAGTAATATCTTAAGGCCCTACATGCACCAAAGCCGAGAGAATATGCACGTGACTTGGCCCGGCGCGTACTGCGCGGATTTTAAAAACTTCGGGAGTACGCGGGCATCTCCCAGCATGCACACAATTTTCTTCATAAAAACCTCGGGAGTACGCAGGCATCTCCCAGCATGCACACAATTTTCTTCATAAAAACCTCGGGAGTACGCGGGCATCTCCCAGCATGCACACAATTTTCTTCATAAAAACCTTGGGAGTACACGGGCATCTCCCAGCATGCACACAATTTTCTTCATAAAAACCTCAGGAGTACGCAGGCATCTCCCAGCATGCACACAATTTTCTTCATAAAAACCTCGGGAGTACGCAGGCATCTCCCAGCATGCACACAATTTCTTCATAAAAACCTCGGGAGTACGCATAGATCTCCCAGCATGCACACAATTTTCTTCATAAAAACCTTGGGAGTACACGGGCATCTCCCAGCATGCACACAATTTTCTTCATAAAAACCTTGGGAGTACACGGGCATCTCCCAACATGCGCACAATTTTCTTCATAAAAACCACGGGAGTACACGGGCATCTCCCAACATGCGCACAATTTTCTTCATAAAAACCATGGGAGTACGTGGGCATCTCCCAGCATGCACACAATTTTCTTCATAAAAACCACGGGAGTATTCGGGCATCTCCCAGCATGCACACAATTTTCTTCATAAAAACCTCAGGAGTACACAGGCATCTCCCAGCATGCGCACAATTTTCTTCATAAAAACCTCGGGAGTACACAGGCATCTCCCAGCATGCACACAATTTTCTTCATAAAAACCTCGGGAGTACGCGGGCATCTCCCAGCATGCACACAATTTTCTTCATAACAAAGGGCACGATGTGGGCGGGGTCTTAGTGGGGCATAGGTGAGACATGGGCCGGTCGGGTCTGTACCATGAAGTCTGAGCATAAGTCTTTACACGCAAAAGCACGCACCGGAGTCTCTTACCAGGTAACTTTACTTCTGCTATGGGCAGCGTGTAAATTGTAAAATAAAGAAAACTATCAGGCCGATACAGTACAGCGCGGCCGCAGTTACCCCGTTTCTAACCCGCTGTGTACTCACAATTTCGCAGTGTAAGTCTAACCCGTGATTCACTGTATGTTTTTACCGATCCTTACCGCTTCTTTAACTTGACGCGTATCCCTTTCCGCCTGCGGCATGTATATGTATGTAAACGACCCAATTAGCTATTCCCTCCCATACAGTAAAGTGCGCCCCGACTATCGCCTTTTTAACTTGCTATCTTGCCGCGTCTTTAACCTCCTAATTTACTGCCTACCCTTACCCCTGCGTTAGCGTGGTGAACCTAGCTGCCCAGTCCCAAACCAACCCAATCCACAGAAAAAAAATGCTTCTCGCACTTAGCCGCCCAGTCCCAAATCAAACCAACCCACCCCAATCCAAGCCCAAGCAGAGAGAGACAAAATTTTCACAGTCCCAAACATTCCCCCAGCCCCCACTCACCTGCCCTGGCCGCGGCCACGCAAGCCCCCAGCATGAGCAGTAGAAGGGCGGCGAGAGACAGTGGCTTCCGCAGCCCCGCCGGCTAAGGTGAATACGTGCACGCCTGTTGGTCCAATATGGGCACTCAAGGCAGGGAAGGCGCATGCGCACACACCGTGACCTCCGACGTCCAGCCGGTCACGGCGTGTGCGCATGCGCCTTCACTGCCTTGAGCATCCATATTGGACGTATAGGGGTGCACGTATTCATCTTCGCCGGCGGGGCTGCTGAAGCCGCTCTCTCTCGCCGCTCTCTCTCAACGCCCTTCTACTGCTGCTGCTGGGGGCCCCCAGCAGCAGCAGTAGACATTTGAAATGACAGGTACCAGCGCACCCAGGATACTGTATATGGAGATGAAAGGATAAGGTGTTACCTTGTGATATGACAAGTTTGATATGGGGATGAAAGGATAAGGTGTTACCTTGTGATATGACAAGTTTGATATGGAGATGAAAGGATAAGGTGTTACCTTGTGATATGACAACTTTGATATGGGGATGAAAGGATAAGGTGTTACCTTGTGATATGACAACTTTGATATGGGGATGAAAGGATAAGGTGTTACCTTGTGATATGACAAGTTTGATATGGGGGTGAAAGGATAAGGTTGTTACCTTGTGATATGACAAGTTTGATATGGGGATGAAAGGATAAGGTTGTTACCTTGTGATATGACATGTTTGATATGGGGATGAAAGGATAAGGTGTTACCTTGTGATATGACAAGTTTGATATGGGGGTGAAAGGATAAGGTTGTTACCTTGTGATATGACATGTTTGGTATGGGGGTGAAAGGATAAGGTGTTCCCTTGTGATATGACATGTTTGATATGGGGATGAAAGGATACGGTGTTACCTTGTGATATGACATGTTTGGTATGGGGATGAAAGGATAAGGTGTTACCTTGTGATATGACATGTTTGGTATGGGGATGAAAGGATAAGGTGTTACCTTGTGATATGACATGTTTGATATGGGGATGAAAGGATACGGTGTTACCTTGTGATATGACATGTTTGGTATGGGGATGAAAGGATAAGGTGTTACCTTGTGATATGACATGTTTGATATGGAGACGAAAGGATAAGGTGTTCCCTTGTGATATGATATGTTTGATATGGGGATGAAAGGATAAGGTGTTACCTTGTGATTATGACATGTGTAAATAAGTTCACATATGTTCACATATGTAATATGTAATTTTAAACCCATATCTTTCCAATTAAGTTATCCATGCTTGCTTTCTCTTTTCTCTCGTTCTTCGCTTTTTACCTTGTTCCTTTTATCCAATTATTATCCAATTCTCCCAGTTAAACCCCCCTTGTTCAATGTAATTTCCTTTCTCAGTTAATTGTGAACCGACATGATGTGTCCTACGAATGCCGGTATATAAAAATGTTAAATAAATAAATAAATAAATAAATAAATAAATGTTTGATATGGGGATGAAAGGATAAGGTGTTCCCTTGTGATATGACAAGTTTGATATGGGGGTGAAAGGATAAGGTTGTTACCTTGTGATATGACATGTTTGGTATGGGGGTGAAAGGATAAGGTGTTCCCTTGTGATATGACATGTTTGATATGGGGATGAAAGGATAAGGTGTTACCTTGTGATATGACATGTTTGATATGGGGATGAAAGGATAAGGTGTTCCCTTGTGATATGACATGTTTGATATGGGGATGAAAGGATAAGGTGTTCCCTTGTGATATGACAAGTTTGATATGGGGATGAAAGGATAAGGTGTTCCCTTGTGATATGACATGTTTGAAATGGGGATGAAAGGATAAGGTGTTACCTTGTGATACGATATGTTTGATATTGGGATGAAAGGATAGGGGCGGATTTTCAGAGCCCTGCTCGCCTAAATCCGCCCAAAACCGGGCGGATTTAGGCGAGCAGGGCCCTGCGCGCTGGTGAGCCTATTTTACATAGGCCTACCGGCGCACGCAGAGCCCCGGGACTCGCGTAAGTCCTGGGGTTCTCCGAGGGGGGCGTGTCGGGGGCGGGCCCGCTCGTCGTGGCGTTTCGGGGGCGTGTCGGCAGCGTTTTGGGGGCGGGTATGGGGGCGTGGCTACGGCCCGGGGCGGTCCGGGGGCATGGCCGCGCCCTCCGTACCCGCCCCCAGGTCGCGGCCCGGCGCGCAGGAGGCCCGCTGGCGCGTGGGGATTTACTTCTCCCCCCGGGAGGCGTAAATCCCCGGAGAAAGGTAAGGGGGGGGGGTGTAGACAGGGCCGGGCGGGTGGGTTAGATAGAGGAAGGGAGGGGAAGACGAAGGGAGGGCGTTAGAGGATTCCCTCCAAGGCCGCTCCGATTTCGGAGCGGCCTTGGAGGGAACGGGGGTAGGCAGCGCGGCTCGGCGCATGCCGGCTATACAGAATTCATAGCCTTGCGCGCGCCGATCCAGGATTTTAGTAGATACGTGCGGCTCCGCGCGTATCTACTAAAATCCAGCGTACTTTTGCTGGCGCCTGATGCGCCAGCAAAAGTACGCCTATTCGCATTTTTTGAAAATCTACCCCATAAGGTGTTCCCTTGTGTTATGACATGTTTGATATGGGGATGAAAGGATAAGGTGTTCCCTTGTGATATGACATGTTTGATATGGAGATGAAAGGATAAGGTGTTCCCTTGTGATATGATATGTTTGATATGGGGACGAAAGGATAAGGTGTTCCCTTGTGATATGACATGTTTGATATGGAGACGAAAGGATAAGGTGTTACCTTGTGATATGACATGTTTGATATGGGGATGAAAGGATAAGGTGTTACCTTGTGATATGACATGTTTGATATGGAGATGAAAGGATAAGGTGTTACCTTGTGATATGACATGTTTGATATGGAGATGAAAGGATAAGGTGTTCCCTTGTGATATGACATGTTTGATATGGGGATGAAAGGATAAGGTGTTATCGAGATTGACACCAAGACTTTTAATTTGAATTTTGATGGCAAAAGAAGAATTGTCAAGGGTTATGGACATATCTTTAAGGGAAGCATAAGGACTATGAATGCTGAGAAATTCCATTTTAGTCACGTTAAGGGCAAGCTTATTGAAATTTAGCCATTTTTTAATGGTTGCAAAACAAATGTTAAGTATGTCTTGAATTTCCTTCTATGTAGATCGGATTCAAAGAACAAACTGTCCACATCATTGTTCAAAATGCATTATGGCCTTAACGCACGGGTTAAGGCATTTTTGCATGCTAGATCGAAAGAACATTGTTCAAATGTCATCATTGTGTGAGACCTCACCTTGAGTTACTAGGTGGGCCTCCTATAGAGATATAAGTAACTTGTAGATAGTCTCTCTCTCTCCCTCTCTCTGTCTCTCTCTCTCTCTCTCTCCTGATGTGAAGCAGTAACGCCCTAAACATACCCCTTTTTAGTGGCCAGGATTTTACAAATTGGGGCAAGATATATATTAAAAAGAGTAGCTGAGTAGCTACTGCTCTCACTTAACCAGGCCTCTCCTTCTCTTTTACAGTTAGGGTTCCTGGAAATCTTGAACCCTCCACTTCTTCCACCGGGCAGTACCATGGCCTGTTTCACCAGATGCCCCCTGGCAGCTGCTCCCTCTGAGGTACTGCTCAGTGCAAATACACGACTTGCACAGTGGATTGCACCAGCCCTGGGTGCAGTTGCACTTGGCTCAGTACAGAGGTAATATATTCTCCATTATATTCTCCATTCCTTTCTGCTCATTCCTAACAATCTATTTGCTTTTTTTGACCTTCACCACACACTGAGCTAAGAATTCCCAATACAGCATTGTGTACCTATAGTTGGGATTATTTTTCCCTATGTGCATCTCCTAGTCTCACAGGTTATTTTGCAGTTCCTCACAAGCTGCCCCTGGCTTTAACTTTGAATAACCTTACTTGCAACCAGAGGACTTTCACACCATATTACAGCCAATGTTTATCTCAGATATTGATTATTGCAATTCCATATATATAAATATATTGGTCTAGCACATCAACACGAAAAGCTTCAGAGGTTGTCCAGAATGCAGTAGCATGAATCTTGAATGATGCCTCTCAAAGAGTGAACATATAACACCTATTGTGTACGATCTACATTGGTCCCAGTAAAGTGCCAGATTAAATTCAAGATTCTGGTACCAATATAACCTGCCATCCCTCTATCTGTCCATTTCAGCAGGATTTTCTCCAAGGGGTAGGCTTTGCATGTACTTTCCTTCATGGTCACCCCCCCATTCTCCATGTTACTGGATTTCCTTAATTCAAGTCCAGTCATTTTATTTGTTTACACATAAATAACACAGAATGCAGGTTTCAGTTCAGAGCTAGCGTATTGCATTCAATAAAGCTCTAAAACTACCAGCACATTAGCAATTGTTGACACTGTCCGATGCAATTTAATAGTCCAACATCAGACAAGGCTGCTCCTAATTTTGAGAATTCACAATGAAATTAGTGTAACCCTGTGCTACGCACTCAGGATGGTTTGCCTCATGCTCAGCAGAGGAATTCCAGTAAAAGTTGGAATTTCCTCCCTAGAGTTCACCATAACTCGACAGGGAGCAGGGTCCTCTAGAGCTGGAGATGTTGCTTGTTCCAATGCTCTCCCAGGAATGGCTTTGCTAAGATTGGCGCATGCTCAGATAAAGCAGCACAAAACTGTCAGCTGGTAACCATGGATTGCACTCTCATTAACATTTAATGTCTTACATGTATCATTCAGCACGGAGACCTCAGTCTATCTAGTAAGGATAATGCCCTTTTGGGAGACCTGTGAGAGGACATTTGCAGGGATGGGTCCTTCAGCCTAGAATAATTTACTGTCATAGAGTTCTGCCCATGAGTTGACCCTTGGATGTTTGTGGGACTGACTGGAGCAGGACAGGACTCTGATAGATCTTCTGCCTTTACTGGCCACTTTCTTCTTGGGTTGAGCCCTAAGATGCTGGTGGCCAGTAGGACTTGGAAAGGTGCAGACACAGACAGGGACTAAAGAGCATGCGGAGAGAGAGAAGCCTGAAAGACTAAAAAACAAACAAACGCTAGAAGGTCACAGATCAGGGCCACAAGGCTAGAACTAGAGCACATGTAAGAGCACAACAAGGAGCAGACTTGGACTGTGAGGCAGGGTCATTACTGTGCAGCAGCACTAAACATGGCCGCCAGCAGCACATCTAAGCCTTAAAGCCTGGAAGACTCAGCAGCTGGCATTCAAAGCCCACTGAGGACCCCTGTTGGTGGGAGGCAAGACCTACGCACAAACTGTCACAGTTACCTGATGAGTTGCAGACGGAGAGTTGTGTAAGGACATTCACCAACATGGTAAGAGCTGTAATTTTCATGCAAGCATTTGGGAGTTGATTTTGCAGGTTAGGAGCACTAATGTTTATGAGTTCTGTGGAGGTTCAGCTATGTTAAACTTGGAAGAAGGATGTCAGGACTTGTATTGAGGCTTCTGCATATGTACATAGGAATCCTTGATTGCTTTTTTTCGGCTGCTAGAGCACAGAACCAGGCTGATTCTCTCATAAACTTTTACTGATTATAGGCAGAAAAATGCTTACCTGAGCAGTTTCAAAGCAAAGTTCACAATATAGTTCAAACCTGAGCAATGCTAGGCTCCCCTCTGGGGCCTCTTCTCCCCTCCTGGGCCTGGCTAGTTATTCTCTCGTCCCAGGGAACCACCCCTGGACCAGGAGTCCCTGCTGCTATAGGGCTTAAGGTGAAGCATGCAGATGTCTGGATCAGGTCCTTGAAGGTGTTCTGTACAGCTCTTCACAGTAAGGTTTCATTACGAGTGTTGTAATTGTGCCCCATCTAGAATACAAGATAATGCAGGCAATTCAATGTTTTAAAATAAAATAAATACGACCTAGACTGGCCACTGTGGGAGACAGGATGCTGGGCTTGATGGCACATCCATACTTCCACGGCAGTCTGCAAGTACCAATAAATGTGTTTTGGAAACCAGAAAAGAAAATGACTGAGGAAATGCTTTTCATTTGATTTTGTGTTTGGTTAGACTTTTTTATTTGTACAGTGACGCGCACTATGAGAAGCATATGGTCCCGTTTCTTTGCATTATTAATGCGCCCTGCTGATCTCTCGCCAGCCTTGTGCACACATCCATGGGGCTGGGATTTATAACACAGCCTGACACCCGCCGCTAATTCACCCAGACAGTGCTGTCACTTCCAGCCTTGGGAATAATTGATTCCAGGGGCCGGGAGTTCAGCTCCTGTTAGTTCCTCCACTCTTAGCTTGCTGCAGTGTAATGGATGAAGATTTGTTTATAATTTCTCCTCATGCTCTGGATGTCAGGTGCTTCGCCTCATTTGCATAGGCAGATTGAGCTGTTGGAAGGGTAATGAGTATGAGCAGATGATGAATTGATTCTGCGGTGAGGTGAGGCTCTCTAAATGTTTGATTAGTTCTGAACGGATTACTGCTTCTTTATCTGGTTCAGGGGTTAAAGTCGGCAGCTCTTCGCTCCCAAAAGCTTTTCTGATCCCTGGCTGACAGGGCTCTGAATTCATTGGCAGGTTTCTGTGCAGAGGCTTCATTACAGCTGCTGAGCCAGGAAGTATCTGCTGCACCTGCACTGCATGAGCTCAGGCACTTAGAAGGACTCGGACTGACTAAGGAAAGATGAGGAGAAAGCACTTCTAATTGTTCTCTGTCCTCACAAGGGAAAAAAGACAACAGCTATAAAAATGCACAGAGAGTCCAACAATCCCAGAGAACTGCAGAAAACAGGAATCTCTCTGGATCTCAGCAGTGAGGAGAGCAGGAATCCCTCTGGATCTCAGCAGTGAGGAGAGCTGGAATCCCTCTGGATCTCAGCAGTGAGGAGAGAAGGAATCCCTCTGGAACGCTGCCATGAGGAGAGCAGGAATCCCTCTGGAACGCTGCCATGAGGAGAGCAGGAATCTCTCTGTATCTCAGCAGTGAGGAGAGCAGGAATCCCTCTGGATCTCAGCAGTGAGGAGAGAAGGAATCCCTCTGGATCTCAGCAGTGAGGAGAGCAGGAATCCCTCTGTATCTCAGCAGTGAGGAGAGCAGGAATCTCTCTGCATCTCAGCAGTGAGGAGAGCAGGAATCCCTCTGGATCTCAGCAGTGAGGAGAGCAGGAATCTCTCTGCATCTCAGCAGTGAGGAGAGAAGGAATCCCTCTGGAACGCTGCCATGAGGAGAGCAGGAATCCCTCTGGATCTCAGCAGTGCAGAAAGCAGGAATCCCTCTGGATCTCAGCAGTGAGGAGAGAAGGAATCTCCCTGGATCTCAGCAGTGAGGAGAGCAGGAATCCCTCTGGATCTCAGCAGTGAAGAGAGCGGGAATCTTTCTGGATCTCAGTAGTGCAGAAAGCAGGAATCTCTCTGTATCTCAGCAGTGAGGAGAGCAGGAATCCCTCTGGATCTCAGCCATGAGGAGAGAAAGAATCCCTCTGGATCTCAGCCATGAGGAGAGAAAGAATCCCTCTGGATCTCAGCAGTGAGGAGAACAGGAATCCCTCTGGATCTCAGCAGTGAGGAGAGCAGGAATCCCTCTGGATCTCAGCAGTGAGGAGAGAAGGAATCCCTCTGGAATGCTGCCATGAGGAGAGCAGGAATCCCTCTGGATCTCAGCAGTGCAGAAAGCAGGAATCCCTCTGGATCTCAGCAGTGAGGAGAGAAGGAATCTCCCTGGATCTCAGCAGTGAGGAGAGCAGGAATCCCTCTGGATCTCAGCAGTGAAGAGAGCGGGAATCTTTCTGGATCTCAGTAGTGCAGAAAGCAGGAATCTCTCTGTATCTCAGCAGTGAGGAGAGCAGGAATCCCTCTGGATCTCAGCAGTGGGGAGAGCAGGAATCCCCCTAGATCCCAGCACTGAGGAGAGCAGGAATCCCGCTGGATCTCAGCAGTGAGAGAGCAGAAATACTTCTGGATCCCAGCACTGAGGAGACCAGGAATCCCTCTGGATATCAGCAGTGAGGAGAGTAGGAATCATTTTGGATCTCAGCAGTGAGGAGAGCAGGAATCCCTCTGGATCTCAGCAGTGAGGAGAATAGGAATCCTTTTGGATCTCAGCAGTGAGGAGAGCAGGAATACCTCTGGATCCCAGCAGTGAAGAGAGAAGGAATCCCTCTGGATCTCAGCAGTGAGGAGAGCAGGAATCCCTCTGGATCCCATAGCAGTGCAGAAAGCAGGAATCCCTCTGGATCTCAGCAGTGATGAGAGCAGGAATCTCCCTGGATCTGAGCAGTCAGGAGAGCAGGAATCCCTCTGGATCTCAGCAGTGAGGAGAGCAGGAATCCCTGTGGATCCCAGCATGGAGGAGAGCAGGAATCCCTCTGGATCTCAGCAGTGAGAAGAGCAGGAATCTCTCTGGATCCGAGCAGTCAGGAGAGCAGGAATCCCTCTGGATCTCAGCATGAGGAGAGTAGGAATCCCTCTTGATCTCAATGGTGAGGAGAGCAGGAATCCCTCTTGATCTCAGCAGTGAGGAGAGCAGGAATCCCTCTTGATCTCAGCAGTGAGGAGAGCAGGAATCCCTCTGGATCCCAGCACTGAGGAGAGCAGGAATCCCTCTGGATCTCAGCAGTGAGGAGATAAGGAATCCCTCTGGATCCCAGCACTGAGGAGAGCAGGAATCCCTCTGGATCTCAGCAGTGAGGAGAGAAGGAATCTCTTTGGATCTCAGCACTGAGGAGTGCAGGAATCCCTCTGGATCTCAGCACTGAGGAGAGAAGGAATCCCTCTGGATCCCAGCAGTGAGGAGAGCAGGAATCCCTCTGGATCTCAGCAGTGAGGAGAGAAGGAATCCCTCTGGATCTCAGCACTGAGGAGAGCAGGAATCCCTCTGGACCTCAGCATTGAGGAGAGCAGGAATCCCTCTGGATCCCATAGCAGTGCAGAAAGCAGGAATCCCTCTGGATCTCAGCAGTGATGAGAGCAGGAATCTCCCTGGATCTGAGCAGTCAGGAGAGCAGGAATCCCTCTGGATCTCAGCAGTGAGGAGAGCAGGAATCCCTGTGGATCCCAGCATGGAGGAGAGCAGGAATCCCTCTGGATCTCAGCAGTGAGGAGAGCAGGAATCCCTCTGGATCTCAGCAGTCAGGAGAGAAGGAATTCCTCTCGTTCTCTCAATTGTACATATAATTTTTACCCAGTTTTAAAATTATAAAATCTTCTAGCATGAACAGAAGTTTTCTTTCCATGTAATATAAGATCATGAATGTTGATGAGGAGGTCCTTCTTCAGTCACAGTTAGTGGGATGAACTTATCCAGCTAACTTTGGAGGGATATTCAGTAGTTCAGCCACAATATTGAATATCGCTGGCTAATAATTATAGCAGCTCGGTTTGTTAGCTTAGCCGGCTCGCTCAATCCTTGGAGTTATAGCTTTCGAATGCCCCTAACGTATCTGGCTTTATTCCAGTCACCTAACTTACTAGCCAGCTAGAATTTACCCAGATATGTTCCCAAATATTAATTTACGTTTCGCTGCTGTGCAGTCGGTGGATCCTTGGGCCGAGACGAGGTCGGTGTTTCCCATAGGAGGGCTTCCTACAGACCCTCGTCGTCGGGAGGCAGATGCTGGAGATGGAGACCCAACCGGACCTTCACCTACACCAGCTCACGTTCCCCGCAGCTTGAGCCCTTGGGTGCTGGGGCCGGCAGGACTTGGGAGGGGGTTCTCCGATCGAAGATGAGTCTGAAGACGGAAGGTGAAAGCAGAGTCGAGCGTGCCAGAGGTCGGGGACGGCGGCCGGCCGGATGATCCAAAGATGGGCCTCAGGTCAGGGCAGGCAGCAGGCAAGGCAGAATCCAGGGACGAGCTGAGTCAAAACCAGAGGAGCGAGCCGAAGGTATGAGGAAGCAGGATCACCCGGAGGGAGGAGCTGGACCGCAGAGCAACCAGTAACTCAAGGTGAGTGGGACCTGTTGCTGAGGCAAAGCGTGGGCAGCCGGCGCTGCCTTAAGTAGTCCTGGGGTTGCTGACCGCATCCGGGACCGCGGGAGGTATTTCCTGCCGCGGCTCCTTTAAATCAGGGGCGGAGCCTCATGCCCCTAGCAGGAGCTGGGACTGGTGGCGCGGTGGCGGCAAGATCGGCTCCTCGCCATGTTGGGAGAGGGCGACGGCCTGGGGAGCTACGTGGAGGACCCGGACCAGCTCGGGGGGTGAGTGTGGTCGGCCGCGAAGTTCCCAAGCTAGCTGCCATAACAATTTAGACTGTTAACTTCAGAGTTAGCTGCTTAAATGCTTTTGAACATGGACTTTTGACTTTTTATTTCTGTTCAAGATGGTGGTTTGTTGAGACGGCTTTCCTTACAGTGTCTTCTCATTTCCATGTTTCTGCTTGACTTGGTGTACATGGGGAAGAGGAAGGCGAAAGGCTGTCCTGGCCCTCCTGGTTTGGTCCGTCAGTAGAGGAACAAACAGCTGGAGTGAGGAGTCACACGTACAAAAATACGAAGGAAAACCAAATATGTCATCAGTGTGGAGCAAGTCTCCAAAACCACTGCTTTGATCGTCTTAGTGAAAGCCATGGTTTTGCTTATTTTCTTCAGTTTATACAGATGGATCACGCACTAGGTTTTTCCCTTCCTCGCTGTGTAAGGCCACGAGAGGTACATTTTCTTCAGTTTATAGATATTAACTGTTCTATGTAAAGCCCCTTATCTCTGTTGGGCAGTTTATCGTTATATGTAAACCGGAGTGATTTGTAGTCTCTATAAGAATCTCGGTATATAAAAATTAAAAATAAATAAATAAAATAAAAATAAATAATCACGCACTAGGTTTTTCCCTTCCTCGCTGTGTGAGGCCACGAGAGGTACATTTTGTTCAGTTTATACATATTGATCACGCGCTAGGTTTTTTCCCTTCCTCGCTGTGTAAGGCCACGAGAGGTACATTTTGTTCAGTTTATAGATATTGATCACGCGCTAGGTTTTTCCCTTCCTCGCTGTGTAAGGCCACGAGAGGTACATTTTGTTCAGTTTATAGATATTGATCACGCGCTAGGTTTTTCCCTTCCTCGCTGTGTAAGGCCACGAGAGGTACATTTTCTTCAGTTTATACATATTGATCACGCGCTAGGTTTTTCCCTTCCTCGCTGTGTAAGGCCACGAGAGGTACATTTTCTTCAGTTTATAGATATTGATCACGCGCTAGGTTTTTCCCTTCCTCGCTGTGTAAGGCCACGAGAGGTACATTTTGTTCAGTTTATAGATATTGATCACGCGCTAGGTTTTTCCCTTCCTCGCTGTGTAAGGCCACGAGAGGTACATTTTGTTCAGTTTATACAGATGGATCACGCGCTAGGTTTTTCCCTTCCTCGCTGTGTAAGGCCACGAGAGGTACATTTTCTTCAGTTTATACAGATGGATCACGCACTAGGTTTTTCCCTTCCTCGCTGTGTAAGGCCACGAGAGGTACATTTTCTTCAGTTTATACAGATGGATCACGCACTAGGTTTTTCCCTTCCTCGCTGTGTAAGGCCACGAGAGGTACATTTTCTTCAGTTTATAGATATTGATCACGCACTAGCTTTTTCCCTTCCTCGCTGTGTAAGGCCACGAGAGGTACATTTTGTTCAGTTTATAGATATTAATCACGCACTAGCTTTTTCCCTTCCTCGCTGTGTAAGGCCACGAGAGGTACATTTTGTTCAGTTTATAGATATTAATCACGCACTAGCTTTTTCCCTTCCTCGCTGTGTAAGGCCACGAGAGGTACATTTTCTTCAGTTTATACAGATGGATCACGCACTAGGTTTTTTCCTTCCTCGCTGTGTAAGGCCACGAGAGGTACATTTTCTTCAGTTTATAGATATTGATCACGCGCTAGGTTTTTCCCTTCCTCGCTGTGTAAGGCCACGAGAGGTACATTTTCTTCAGTTTATACAGATGGATCACGCACTAGGTTTTTCCCTTCCTCGCTGTGTAAGGCCACGAGAGGTACATTTTCTTCAGTTTATACAGATGGATCACGCACTAGGTTTTTTCCTTCCTCGCTGTGTAAGGCCACGAGAGGTACATTTTGTTCAGTTTATACAGATGGATCACGCACTAGGTTTTTCCCTTCCTCGCTGTGTAAGGCCACGAGAGGTACATTTTCTTCAGTTTATAGATATTAATCACGCACTAGGTTTTTTCCTTCCTCGCTGTGTAAGGCCACGAGAGGTACATTTTGTTCAGTTTATAGATATTAATCACGCACTAGGTTTTTCACTTCCTCGCTGCGTGAGGCCACGAGAGGTACATTTTGTTCAGTTTATAGATATTAATCACACACTAGGTTTTTCCCTTCCTCGCTGTGTGAGGCCACGAGAGGTACATTTTGTTCAGTTTATAGATATTAATCACGCACTAGGTTTTTCACTTCCTGGCTGTGTGAGGCCACGAGAGGTACATTTTGTTCAGTTTATAGATATTAATCACACACTAGGTTTTTCCCTTCCTCGCTGTGTGAGGCCACGAGAGGTACATTTTGTTCAGTTTATAGATATTAATCACGCACTAGGTTTTTTCCTTCCTCGCTGTGTGAGGCCACGAGAGGTACATTTTGTTCAGTTTATAGATATTAATCACGCACTAGGTTTTTCCTTCCTCGCTGTGTAAGGCTACGAGAGGTACATTTTCTTCAGTTTATAGATATTAATCACGCACTAGGTTTTTCCCTTCCTCGCTGTGTAAGGCCACGAGAGGTACATTTTCTTCAGTTTATAGATATTAATCACGCACTAGGTTTTTCCTTCCTCGCTGTGTGAGGCCACGAGAGGTACGGAGTTGCTGTTTCTTATTTGGGCTCCTCTGTGAAGACTTTGGAACTTGCTCTGGGGCTCGAGACTGCTGGCACATCCGATGAGGGGTAAAGTGAGCCGGGATTTGACCTGTACAGGAGGCATCACTCTGGAGGCCTAAGTATTGGAGTCACCACATATTCTGCTGTATAGCTACACTAACTGCACTAACCACATCCTCTGGCAACAAATTCCAGAGCTTAATTGTGCGTTGAGTGAAAAAGAATTTTCTCCAATTAGTTTTGAATGTGCTACTTGCTAAATTCATGGACTCCCCCTAATCCCTCTATTATCCGAAAGAGTAATTAACTGATTCACATTTACCCATTCTAGACCTCTCATGATTTTAAACATCTCTATCTATCCCCCCTCAGCCGTCTCTTCTCCAAGCTGAACAACCCTAACCTCTTTAGTCTTTCCTCATAGGGGAGCTGTTCCATCCCCTTTATCATTTTGGTCGCCCTTCTCTGTACCTTCTCCATCGCAATTATATCTTTTTTGAGATGCGGCGACCAGAATTGTACACAGTATTCAAGGTGTGGTCTCACCATGGAGCGATCCAAAGGCATTATGACATTTTCCGTTTTATTCACCATTCCCTTCCTAACTGATCGTCTATGCACTAGAAATACCGGGCTCACTCTAACAAAATAGGCAAAGGCCCGCCCATAACGCCGAGTCCAGGGAGGCGCGCTCCCTTCCTTTCTTCTCAACCCCCCACGCAGACCATTGGGCGATTTCACCAAAAAGAAAAAAAAATTCTGGAGCACACATGGTGCCTAGGCCGAGAGGGCCTGAAAGCCTCAAGAAGTTTTGCCAAAGAGGAGGAGAAAAGTGGCAACGGGAAAAAAAGGCAGACACTGGGGAGTGCGGACACAATGCTGCCCGCTGCAATGAACAGATAAGAAAATTTAACTTACTATCTTAATTTTTTTTTTTTTAATTTAATCTAAGTTTAATTTCTTTGTTTTTGATTGTGTAATTTTCTTTTTGGGCTGCGCAGACACGCTCCAAGGGTTGGGAGCCAGGTTAGTGTCATTGAGGTGGTGGGTTAAAAAGTCCCCCCCCTCAGTTCAGCAGTGCCTCGGGTTACAGCCTATTCGTGAGAGAGGCTGTTACTGAACCAAGGGGCAGCAAGAAACCTAAAATAAAATGGATGAGAAGAGGCCTATCACGCGAAGAACGAGGGCCCGTTCCGGGGCACAAATAACATCGAGCAACACGGCAGCAGGCAAACGGCAGAGACAGCAGAAGCAATGGAGAGACCCTACACCCCAGAGCCAGGAAGATGATCAAGCACCGCGGGAATTAAGTCGCGCGGTGGAGACCGGGGCGCCAGGCACATCAGGGCACTCTGAGACACCGGGACCCATCAAAGCAAGTACACAGCAGCCTAACACGTGCCAGACGACACAGCCACACATTGCCGCAGGGTTGACGGCTGGCACCTATCAAGAGACCACTCTCCCCCCGTAGCTTGCATCCTGCAGCTCGGCAATGTGGGGAGCTGGATCTGGTCGTCCTACCATGCCACACAATATATACCCAGCCTGGGGTATAGCATGGCTGGGTATGGGGACAAGCAGCCCTACACAGGCCCCCTTTTTCCCCAGCATGCAGAACTGGTCCCTTTGTAACCCATGGACAGTCATGCTGAGCGGCTATTACTGGGCACGCACTAATACAGTTCAACCACCATGGTGCCCTGATGGCTACCCAAATCAGGCAGGTATCCTGAGTTTTCCCCCTATGGCCCAGTCATGGGGAGACTGGTGTATACCAGCTCCAACAGGCACCAAAACCCCTGCTGCTGTGTTGGAACCCACAAGACCAGGGACTGTTCCCGAGATGCAAGTCAATCACCAGAGATTCATCCTTTTTGACACTGCTGAGGAAAGGAAACGCAGAGATACCACCTCAAGAAAGGAGACAGGAGAGTGAACAATCCGTTGAGACACCAGTGTCCAATCTGGGACAGAGCGTCAGCGAAGCCAACAAGGGTGAGTCTTCCAGGACTTCAGGGGATAGCCAAGCTTTAGAAAAAGGTCCAAAAACCTGGAGGTCAGTCAAGAGGAAGAAAAAATCCAAAACCAAAAATGACTCTAGATCAAACAACTCTTCCGATTCATCCAGTGTAGACTCATCATCAGAAGATAGTCAAGACATAAAATAAATAAAGACAAGGTCGACGCAATAAGCCGGGGAAGACAGGGAACCCCCAGCATTGACGACCTTGTCTCATTTATTGGAGAGTGTCCCAAAGGAATTAAGGAAGCAAATAAAAAAACCAACATACATAGAAATCTTCAGAATTCTTGAAGGCCGGCGCAGGGCCAAGAAAAAGAAAGGCGACAAAAAATGAGATCACGCGCCAGACACTGATAAGCCAATAGCAAGAAACATAACGAATTGTACGAGAGCATTCCTAAGGATGACGAGCATCATTGGACATGAAGATCCATCACAATATGGCCATGTGCTTAGTTATGCGGATACCATTCTTGAAGCATATAGAGAATATGATGGATGGGCATGGCTTAATTATGACGAAAGTCTCAGAGACAAGATGGAAGAGAATCGCTTCATGTCCTGGGGTACTCAGGATGTTGGCCTGTGGCTCAGGCAAATGAATAATAAAGCCCCTTATGCGGTCAGTAGTGCTCGCACAGCAGCATATCAAGGACAGCAAGTTGCACAAGCAGGGCAGACGGGCAGGGTACTGGAACATGTTGGAGATACAATAAAGCTTCTTGTGCATTCCAAGATTGCAAATTCAGGCATTTATTTTCAATATGCATTACACCCCACCCAGCCTCGAAGTATATGAAGCCCAAATCAAAATAGCAACAACACGTTTGAGGAGGCACCATCCCTAATAATTCATGAAGTGATGGGGGACTGGCTCAACCAATACTCCAAGAAGAAGCAAGCTAAGAAGTTGTTACAAGATTTTCGCCACGGATTCATTATACTTTTCCAAGGAGACATCAAGGAAATCCATGCAGAGAATGCCCACTCGGCTGCCAAGCATGAGACCCTCATACAGCAGAAAGTGGAAGCCGAATTGTCGATGGGCAGAATGGCCAGTCCATTCACAACACCACCGTTCAAGAGGATGATGATCTCACCATTGGCTGTGATTCCCAAGAAGGAACCTGGAAGATACAGACTTATTCAAAACTTATCTTATCCATATGGAACATCAGTAAACAATCACATACCACAAGACGAATGCTCAGTACAATACGCATCCTTCGATACTGCAATTGATACCCTGCGTAGGTGCGGTATAGGGGCGCTCATGGCAAAAACAAGCATTGAAGCCGCCTTCTGCCTTCTACCAGTGCACTCTTCCAGTTTTCCTTTTGTTGGGATTCCACTTCAAAGGTGACTACTACTTCGATAAGTTAATGCCCATAGAATGTTCTGTGTCCTGTGCATATTTCAAAATTTTCAGTTCCTTCCTATATTGGGTCACAGCCCAACAGGCTGGTTTATCTAGTATAATCCACTATTTAGATGATTTTCTTTTCATTGGACCAAACGGATCACATGCGTGCTCTTGTCTGTTACACGCCCTTCATAGGGTCGCATCAAAAATGGGAGTTTCGATAGCACAAGAAAAAACGAAAGGACCGACGACGCTATTAAAATTCTTTGGCATTGCGATTGATTCCATCCAAATGATATCCAGACTCCCTCAGGATAAATTGTGCAATATGCAGGCGAGACTGAAGTAAGCAATATCATCCAAGAAAATGACATTAGTAAAAGTCCAATCCCTCATCAGTACCCTCAACTTCGCAAGTAGGATGATACCTATGGGGAGGGCCTTTCTGAGGAAGGTAACAGCGTGCACCAAAGGAGTGAATCGTCCGAATCATCGTATTAGAATGACTCGGGTCATAAAAGATGACCTGGCATTATGGCTGACCTTCCTGGGTAAATATAATGGCATATCCGTATGGCAAAATCCCTCTGTTTCCAATAGAAACCTCAGAATATACTTGTACACTTCAAGAGGATGGAGTTTCAGAGTGTACTGGCAAGGATCTTGGGCGGCCGAGCAATGGCCGGCAGACTGGGTGAATTTATTTATTTATTTAAAATCTTTTCTATACTGTCGTTAAGTTATATACCATCACAATGGTTTACAAAAAGGCACAAATTGAAATGTTCAGTAAAGAACTGGGTAATACGTGTATAATGGTGGCAAAAGGTTTCGGTAACATCAAAATTCAAAATAAAGACTATTTGAGTGACTTTCATAAATCTTGTCCTTTTTAAAGGTGTGCTGTATACTATTAATTAAAATTAAAATTGAGTGCTGGTTGCTGGAGCATTAATGCCAGTTGTATTTCTCAACTTACTCTCCATTTGCTTTGTAGAACGCTTGTTTAAAAAGCCAGGATTTTAAGCTACCTTTGAATAGTTTGTAATTGCTCTGTAATCTTATTCCAAGGGACATATTATTCCATAGTAATGGTCCTGCCAGGGACCGTGCTCGCTCCCTCACTTGTGTAAGTCTTGCTGTTTTCGCAGAGGGGACGGTTAGGAGGGCTTTGTTGGCTGATCTGAGATTTCTTTGTAGACGTGTGCACGCAGTGCTGTGTTGAGCCACTCTGCTTTTTCATCATGAATTAGTTTATGTACCGTACAGAGTGCTTTAAATTGTACTCTTTGTTCAATAGATAGGTCTCACCAGAAATGTTACATTCTTGGAACTGTTTCCCATTCTGGTTGCCCTAGTCATATGGGGCAAGAAGTTAAAAAACAAGCACATAATATTCAGGTGCGACAACATGGCAGTGGTACAGGTCATAAACAGGCAGTCCGCTAAATGCCATAGAGTAGCCGAGCTATTAAGGGAGGTGGTGCTAATTAGCTTGTAGTTGAACATGGTAATACGGCCATGCCATGTCCCAGGGGTGCATAACTGTATTGCTGATGCATTGTCAAGAGCTAAATGGGATTTGTTTCGAAAATAGGTACCCGGAGTGGACATACTGGTGCCAGATCACTTGTGGAACATTAGGATGATACCACGAGAGACCTGCAATGATCTATAGCCCCAGCGACCTGGAACGCTTACCATAGGTCATATGAGAACACGTCTGAATTTTTGAAAGAACAGGGCTGGGTGGAGGGACCGGTGCTCGAGGAGTTAGTTACCAGGTTTATAACTTGGGAAAAAGAGAGTGGTAAATCTAGGGGCGCAGTAATTAAACAGTTGGCAGGGTTCACATTCTTTGCCAGATTACAAGGTTGAGGTGATCCGACAAGGAGCTTCTTAATTAAAAATATGCTCACGGGATGGGCTAGGAAGAAAGCTACTAATCACACATGAATGACTCATGAGGCTATGGTTAGGGCTGCCAGCCATGTGCCACTCTGACTTCGAAGTCAAGTTGTTTAGAGCAACGTTCACATTGGCCTTCTTTGGCGCACTACGTATTAGCGAGCTGGTGGCTGCATCCAGAAGGGATGGGGGCTTCACGGGGTTACTAATGAAGAACATCAGTGTGTCTGAGCAGTCAATACAGATGACTATACAGAGGTCAAAAACAGACCAGGCAGCGAGAGGGGCGAAGTTAAGCCTTAAACGAGCAACGCCGCTAATGACTTGCCAGGTCCAGAATGTGGTGAATTACTTGTCAGTGTGCCTGAAGCTGACAAATTCTTCTTAATATATGCTGACAAAACCCCCCTCACCAGATATCAATTCGCAGCAGTCCTAAACCTAGGTTTAGCAGAAATTGGCTGTAACCTGAAAGACTTTGGGACACATTCCTTCAGAACAGGAGCGGCCACTAGTGCTTCACAGGTGGGGTTGGCCTTAGAAACCATTCAAAAAATAGGGAGATGGAGGTCAGACGCAGTATACACATATATCAGAACAGGTCCGTTAGGAGGCGCTAACCTTTCTTGACCTCTCTTCACAGGAGCAACACAATGGCAAAGGAATGTATGGATCGTCGGACATTCCTTTGTTCATTGGCAGCAAAAAGGACCCAGGAGTGATCGTATGGGGCGCATTTGGGTTTGGCGTCATGGAATGTGTACATATATTGGTTGGGGGAATGAGGAATGACGTGGGATCAGCTGCTGCTATATGTACAGCTCAGGATGGATACGTTGGCCATGGCAGAGGTCATTGACCTTCATCTAGCAGGTAATGATCTGGGGAAGTCATCGCGTGTCCAGCTGATATGACGCATGAAGAATGATTTGAAGGAATTGGTGTCATGGTTCCCAAAAACGTGCTTCATGTGGTCTAACATCATTCGTCGTTTGAAATAGCGAGACAGCAAGCTATGGAAAAGAGGTCCCAAAAAGGTCAATCAGCAGGTGGGGCAATGGACCCAGAGGTTAGGTGGAAGTCACATCTTCCACGACTGGGCGGACAATCTTTGTGAAGGTGGCCTCTTCAACTTAATAAAGATTCAAAGGCTTCCTATATTGTATTATTGAAAAAGTCATAACCAATGTCCGAGAGGTGGATTCGGTCACATCTGTACAACCCTTCACATAGATCTTCTACCCTCCTAATCTCTAGTCCCACAGACCCACTTGCTGATTCACTTTCCTACGACCCCTTTTCCATAGCTTACTATCATGCCATTTTAATCGATGTATGGTGTCGGACCACATAAGACATGTGTTAGGGAACCAGGAAACTAATTCCCTCCAATCATTCTTTATGGGCCTTATTAATTGTACACATGATGCTTTTCCGAGGTAGTTACCACCAAGGTGAATAACGACAACCGCGGGTTCAGCGAGTGTATCTTTCTTATGCAGCATGAACAGTAGAAGCTGATCCCAGGTCATTCCTCTTTGACCCATCCATATGATGTGAACATTCATAAGAACATAAGAACATAAGAAAATGCCATACTGGGTCAGACCAAGGGTCCATCAAGCCCAGCATCCTATTTCCAACAGTGGCCAATCCAGGCCATAAGAACCTGGCAAGTACCCAAAAACTAAGTCTATTCCATGTAACCATTGCTAATGGCAGTGGCTATTCTCTAAGTGAACCTAATAGCAGGTAATGGACTTCTCCTCCAAGAACCTATCCAATCCTTTTTTAAACACAGCTATACTAACTGCACGAACCACATTCTCTGGCAACAAATTCCAGAGTTTAATTGTGCGTTGAGTAAAAAAGAACTTTCTCCGATTAGTTTTAAATGTGCCCCATGCTAACTTCATGGAGTGTCCCCTAGTCCTTCTACTATCCGAAAGAGTAAATAACCGATTCACATCTACCCATTCTAGACCTCTCATGATTTTAAACACCTCTATCATATCCCCCCTCAGTCGTCTCTTCTCCAAGCTGAAAAGTCCTAACCTCTTTAGTCTTTCCTCATAGGGGAGTTGTTCCATTCCCCTTATCATTTTGGTAGCCCTTCTCTGTACCTTCTCCATCGCAATTATATCTTTTTTGAGATGCGGCGACCAGAATTGTACACAGTATTCAAGGTGCGGTCTCACCATGGAGCGATACAGAGGCATTATGACATTTTCCATTTTATTCATCATTCCTTTTCTAATAATTCCCAACATTCTGTTTGCTTTTTTGACTGCCGCAGCACACTGAACCGACGATTTCAATGTGTTATCCACTATGACACCTAGATCTCTTTCTTGGGTTGTAGCACCTAATATGGAACCCAACATCGTGTAATTATAGCATGGGTTATTTTTCCCTATATGCATCACCTTGCACTTATCCACATTAAATTTCATCTGCCATTTGGATGCCCAATTTTCCAGTCTCACAAGGTCTTCCTGCAATTTATCACAATCTGCTTGTGATTTAACTACTCTGCACAATTTTGTGTCATCTGCAAATTTGATTATCTCACTCATCGTATTTCTTTCCAGATCATTTATAAATATATTGAACAGTAAGGGTCCCAACACAGAACCCTGAGGTACTCCACTGTCCACTCCCTTCCACTGAGAAAATTGCCCATTTAATCCTACTCTCTGTTTCCTGTCTTTTAGCCAGTTTGCAATCCACGAAAGGACATCGCCACCTATCCCATGACTTTTTACTTTTCCTAGAAGCCTCTCATGAGGAACTTTGTCAAACGCCTTCTGAAAATCCAAGTATACTATATCTACCGGTTCACCTTTATCCACATGTTTATTAACTCCTTCAAAAAAGTGAAGCAGATTTGTGAGGCAAGACTTGCCCTGGGTAAAGCCATGCTGACTTTGTTCCATTAAACCATGTCTTTCTATATGTTCTGTGATTTTGATGTTTATAACACTTTCCACTATTTTTCCTGGCACTGAAGTCAGGCTAACCGGTCTGTAGTTTCCCGGATCGCCCCTGGAGCCCTTTTTAAATATTGGGGTTACATTTGCTATCCTCCAGTCTTCAGGTACAATGGATGATTTTAATGATAAGTTACAAATTTTTACTAATAGGTCTGAAATTTCATTTTTTAGTTCCTTCAGAACTCTGGGGTGTATACCATCCGGTCCAGGTGATTTACTACTCTTCAGTTTGTCAATCAGGCCTACCACATCTTCTAGGTTCACCGTGATTTGATTCAGTCCATCTGAATCATTACCCATGAAAACCTTCTCCATTACGGGTACCTCCCCAACATCCTCTTCAGTAAACACCGAAGCAAAGAAATCATTTAATCTTTCCGCGATGGCCTTATCTTCTCTAAGTGCCCCTTTAACCCCTCGATCATCTAACGGTCCAACTGACTCCCTCACAGGCTTTCTGCTTCGGATATATTTAAAAAAGTTTTTACTGTGAGTTTTTGCCTCTACAGCCAACTTCTTTTCAAATTCTCTCTTAGCCTGTCTTATCAATGTCTTACATTTAACTTGCCAATGTTTATGCTTTATCCTATTTTCTTCTGTTGGATCCTTCTTCCAATTTTTGAATGAAGATCTTTTGGCTAAAATAGCTTCTTTCACCTCCCCTTTTAACCATGCCGGTAATCGTTTTGCCTTCTTTCCACCTTTCTTAATGTGTGGAATACATCTGGACTGTGCTTCTAGAATGGTATTTTTTAACAATGACCACGCCTCTTGGACATTTTTTACTTTTGTAGCTGCTCCTTTCAGTTTTTTTCTAACAATTTTTCTCATTTTATCAAAGTTTCCCTTTTGAAAGTTTAGCACGAGAGCCTTGGATTTGCACACTGTTCCTTTTCCAGTCATTAAATCAAATTTGATCATATTATGATCACTATTGCCAAGTGGTCCCACCACCGTTACCTCTCTCACCAAGTCCTGTGCTCCACTGAGAATTAGATCTAAAATTGCTCCCTCTCTCGTCGGTTCCTGAACCAATTGCTCCATAAAGCTATCATTTATTCCATCCAGGAACGTTATCTCTCTAGCGTGACCCGATGATACATTTACCCAGTCTATATTGGGGTAATTGAAGTCTCCCATTATTACTGCACTACCAATTTGGTTAGCTTCCCTAATTTCTCTTAGCATTTCACTGTCCATCTCACCATCTTGACCAGGTGGACGGTAGTATACCCCTATCACTGTAGTCTTCCCTGATACACAAGGGATTTCTACCCATAAAGATTCAATTTTGTATTTAGTCTCATGCAGGATGTTTATCCTGTTGGACTCTATGCCATCCCGGACATAAAGCGCCACACCTCCTCCCGACTGCTCCTCTCTGTCATTGCGATATAATTTGTACCCCGGTATAGCACTGTCCCATTGGTTATCCTCTTTCCACCATGTCTCTGAGATGCCAATTAAGTCTATGTCATCATTTACTGCTATACATTCTAGTTCTCCCATCTTACTTCTTAGACTTCTGGCATTAGCATACAAACATTTCAAAGTTTGTTTTTTGATTGTATTTTTATTCTGCTTTTTAATTGATAGGGATAAGTTAGAATTTTTTAGCTCAGGTGAGTTTTTAGTTACAGGCACTTGGACTACTTTTCTAATTATTGGAACCTCACTGTCGGGATGCCCTAATTCTAATGCATCATTAGTATCCTTTAAAGATACCTCTCTCCGAACCATGCGCTGCTGAGCGACTGTCGGCTTTCCCCTTTGTTCTAGTTTAAAAGCTGCTCTATCTCCTTTTTAAAGGTTTGCGCCAGCAGTCTGGTTCCACCCTGGTTAAGGTGGAGCCCATCCCTTCGGAAGAGACTCCCCCTTCCCCAAAAGGTTCCCCAGTTCCTAACAAAACTGAATCCCTCTTCCTTGCACCATCGTCTCATCCACGCATTGAGACTCCGGAGCTCTGCCTGCCTCTGGTGACCTGCGCGTGGAACAGGGAGCATTTCAGAGAATGCTACCCTGGAGGTTCTGGATTTAATCTTTCTACCTAAGAGCCTAAATTTGGCTTCCAGAACCTCCCTCCCACATTTTCCTATGTCGTTGGTGCCCACGTGTACCACGACAGCCGGCTCCTCCCCAGCACTGTCTAAAATCCTATCTAGGTGACGCGTGAGGTCCGCCACCTTCACACCAGGTAGGCATGTTCTGTGGAACCAAACCCAAGTGCAACCCGTAGGAATGAACCCGAGCCCTCCTCGCTGCACAGTAAACAAAGAAGTGTCCAATAATCCAAACAAACCTTTTCCGTTGTGGTAGCTATGTGAAAAAAGAGGTCAATTAGAAAAGGTTATGCATTCAAGTGTGACTTGTCCTTATGTAAGTAAGTGTATACAGCATCCGATTTCCATCTACCGATTTTTTGGATGGTGTCTATGTTCAACCCTGCCTGAGCTGCACTAGTGGCCATTCCTATTCGAAAATAGTGGGTCCCAAAGTCTTTAGGGTTATATCTGATTTTAGTGAGGGTCAGATTCAATACGGACAAAAATTGATCTCTGGTAACGGGTGTATGGGCAGCATGAATCAGTAAAAATTTACCATCTTCTGGGCGCAGTGACAGATACTTCCTTAAATTTTGCACAGGGAAGGTTATCAGAGTGGCCTGTTTCAAACATAGCTTGGTGCCTCTGGTGACCTGGTCTGTTTTTGACCTCTATATGGTTATTTGGACTAACTGTTCAGATACTATACACCACAGCCTGGTCGGACTGGTCGGAAGTGATTGTGTGCCATATGTTGGTGAAGTATGTTATAAGTATGTCTCTGAAACTCACGTCTCGTTTAGAAGCGGCCACCAGCTCACTGATGCGCAGCACCCTGAAGAATGCCAAGGAAAATGCAGCCCTAAAAAGTTTTACCTCAAACTCAGACACACAAACAGTTGATAGGACATGCCACAACTGAGTGAGCCGATCGTGTGTCTTTGGTTTCTTGCATCAATTGTAGGTCCCGTCTTTCTGGCCCACCCCGTGAGGATTTTCTTAACTAGGAAGCTCTTAATTGGGTCACTCCATCCCCGTATCTTTGAGAAGAAAGTGAATCCTGCCAGCTGGTTTGAAATTGCACCCCTTGATTTACCACACTCTTTTGCCCAAACAATAAATTTGACTACCAGCCCCTCAGGAACAGGTCCCTCTATCCAACCTCTCTCTTTTAGGAATTTGAAAATGCTAACGTAAGCCCTGGTGTAAGCGGGCCATGTCACCGGGGCAAATGATCACTTCAGCAGGTCTCTCGTGACATCATCCCAATGCTCCACAATTGATTCAGCACCGTTATGCCTTCCTTGTCAGCTCCAGGGACACGTTTTCGAAAAAAATCCTATTTAGCTGTTGACAAGGCATCAGCAACACTATTTTTCACCCCCGGGATATGGTGTGCCCTTATTACGATGTTCAAATGCAGGCTAGTGAGTATAACCTCTCTAAGTAACTCAGCTACTCTGTGACCCTTGGCATACTGTTTGTTCAGTACCTGTACTACAGACATGTTATTGCACCAGAATATAATGTGTTTATTTCGTAATTTCTCTCCCCATATAACCAAGGCGAATAGAATGGGGAAGAGCTCAAAGAAAGTGCCATTGCACGTTAATCCCGCTTGTACCCAGGTCGCTGGCCATTGCTCTGCAGCCCACAAGCCCTGTCAATAAACTCCGAAGCCCCACCCTCCCAATGCATCAGAGTAAATACTGAGATTGTGGTTGGAAATGGGTGGGTCTTGTCATAACAATGTTCTGTTAAATTTGTTCAGAAAAGATGACCATAAAACCAAGTCACCCTTGTCAGACTGTGTGATTCTGATGTGATGTTTGAGGTGAGAGATGCCCACGGTGCTTGCGGTTAACCTCTTCAGAAATGCTCTGCCCTTGGGTATGACTCTGCATGCAAAGTTCAGGATGCTGATGAGTGACTGAACTTCTGCTAAGGACATTTTCTTTGATGACATTGCCTGATCCAGCCTAGTCTGTGTGTCGAGGAGTTTGTCTTGAGGGAGTCTAGACACCATCTGGTTGGAATCAAGTTCAATGCCCAAAAATTTAATTACCGTGGTAGGGCCCTCTGTTTTCTCATGCGCTATTAGGACTCTGAATTGAGAGGCAATTCTGTGAAAAAAGTGTGCAACAGTCAGGAGCAAGTCTTGAAGTCCATCAGTCCATTGAAGAGGAAATTGTCCAGGTAATGTACTATGCTGTGCAGCCCAGCTTGCTGGACGGTAACCCAATGGAGAAATGTAGTGAATGATTCAAAGCATGCGCATGACACAGTACACCCCATTGGCATGCACTTGTTGAAGTAGTACTTGCCTTTAAAAGGGAATCCCAATAACGGGAAGCTGTTGGAGTACTGGAAGAAGCTGAAATGCTGATTCAATGCCCTTCTTGGACATGAGCACACCTCTGCCACATCTATGTAGTATGTCTATGGCGTTATCGAAAGATGCATATTGGACTGAACACTCACCTTCCGGTAAGCAGTCGTTCACCGAGACACCATAAGGGTAAGATAGATTCTGAATCAGCCAGTATTTTCCAGGTTCCTTCTTCGGGATGACTGCCAAAGGAGATATCATCATTTTACAGAAAGGAGGGGATTGAAATGGTCCAGCTATTCTGCCTTTTGACATTTCTTCATCGATTTTCTTCTGAACGAGGACCTTGTGTTTTGCAGCTGATGTAGTATTCTACATAAGAATATGCCATACTGGGTCAGACCAAGGATCCATCAAGCCCAGCATCCTGTTTCCAACAGTGGCCAATCCAGGCCATAAGAACCTGGCAAGTACCCAAAAACTAAGTCTATTCCATGTAACCATTGCTAGTAATAGCGGTGGTTATTTTCTAACAGGCCGATTCAGTAAAGTCCGCGGGAGAGCGGAAAAACGCCCACTCTCCCGGCGCACAAACCGGCCCCTCGCCGGTGCCCGCGATTCAGTATTCAAATTAGATGGTGCGGTAGAAACGGGAAAAGGAGGCACTAGGGACACTAGCGCATCCCTAGCGCCTCCTTTTAGCCCGGAGCGGCAGCTGTCAGTGGGTTTGACAGCCAACGCTCAATTTTGCCGGCGTCGGTTCTCGAGCCCGCTGACAGCCACAGGCTCGGAAACCAGACGCCGGCAAAATTGAGCATCCGGTTTTCGGCCCGACAGCCGCGGGCCGAATTCAAATTTTTTTTTTTTAAACTTTTTTTACTCTTCGGGACCTCCGACTTAATATCGCCATGATAGTAAGTCGGAGGGTGCACAGAAAAGCAGTTTTTACTGCTTTTCTGTGCACTTTCCTGGTGCCAGAAGAAATTAGCGCCTACCTTTGGGTCAGCGCTCATTTCTGAAATTAAATGTGCGGCTTGGCTGCACATTTTACTTTCTGTATCCCGCGCGCATACCTAATAGGGCCCTCAACATGCATTTTCGTGTTGAGGGCGCTATTAGGTGCCGCGGGTTGGACTCGCGTTTTCCTCCCCTTACTGAATAAAGGGTAAGGGAAAACATGCGTCCAAGAGCAGGCTAACAGTGCGCTCCATCGAAGCGCACTGTACTGTATCAGCCTGCAAGTCAACTTAATTAATAACAGGTAATGGACTTCTCCTCCAAGAACTTATCCAATCCTTTTTTAAACACAGCTATACTAACTGCACTAACCACATCCTCTGGCAACAAATTCCAGAGTTTAATTGTGCATTGAGTAAAAAAGAACTTTCTCCGATTAGTTTTAAATGTGCCCCATGCTAACTTCATGGATTGCCCCCTAGTCCTTCTATTATCCAAAAGAGTAAATAACCGATTCACATCTACCCGTTCTAGACCTCTCATGATTTTAAACACCTCTATCATATCCCCCCCTCAGCCATCTCTTCTCCAAGCTGAAAAGTCCTAACCTCTTTAGTCTTTCCTCAAAGGGGAGTTGTTCCATTTCCCTTATCATTCTCTGCATGTATTTCCTCAATGTTACCTTGAAAAGGTATCTTGAATCCATCACGAAAACACTCTATCAGCTTCTTGGCTTGTTTCTTGTTTTGGTAACGATCTAGCCAATCCCGCATTTCTTCGAGATTTATTGGAATGGTGCTTTTATAAATGCACTGTCATCACTTGGGCTTAGTATTACTCCCCATATTTGTCTTCCTAAGACACTTCGTGGTCGTATGGGGGGGCCATACAGATTGAGCAGAGATGCTTGAATTTGCAATCCTGAAATGTACAGGAAGATTTGTTGTATCTCCAGCATGTTCCGTTGTCGTGAGTGTGGGCCGTTTGTCCTGCCTGGGAAGTTTGCTGACTTGACCTGGATGAAGACCGCATGCTGTTTCCTGCATCGGGAGCTTTGCTCTTCATCTGTCTAAGCCATAAGCTGACATCCTGCATGCCCCAAGACATGAATGGTTCTCCTCCATTTTGTCTCTGAAGCGCTCATCATAATTGAGCCATGCCCATCCTTCATATTCCCTATACACTTCCAATACAGTGTTCACATAGCTGATCTCAGGGCCGTATTGAGATGGGTCTTAATGTCCCACAACGCTTGTCATCTGGAGGAATGGCCTCATCCAATTTAATATGTTTCTTGCGATCGGTTTGTCTGAGCCTAGTGCATAGTCAAGCTTCTTGTCTCCTTTTTTGTCGCTTGGATTCATTTAACCTTCTAAGATCCTAAAGATATCTGTGTAGGTCCATTTCTTGATTTTTGTTTCCTCAAATCTTTTGGGACACTCTCCCATAATTGTGATAAAGTTGTCAGAGCTAAGGGGCCTCTGAATGCATTGGCCTCTTCTGCTTCCGGTTTGTCCTGATTATCATCGGATGAGGAATTGGTGTTGGAAGAACTGGATGCACTTGAGACAGATTTGTTCTGACCTCTTGATTTTTTTCTTACTTTTACCTGACTTCTTAATTTTACCGCCTTTTTCATCACAGTGGTTCACCCTTGTTACGCCCGCTAACTCACCCATATTGTCTATCACTGGATCTCCTGTACCGTCTCCTGAATTCGCCATTGGTGACTCTGCTATATGATCTCCACCTTCACTCCTATCCTGGGAAGCATGCTCCAATGTATGCTCAACCAACGGTGGGATAGCTGACGTTTCCTGCCAATTTGGAGCATGCTCCTCATGCTATTCTGTGCTCTGTCCAGCTGTGGGTGCCTTCCACCGAAGGCTCAGCACTGGATTGTCCTGGTATCCTTCATTATCCCCATGGATTCAACGGCATTGTATTTAATGTTATGCCAGTGTGACCGGGGTAAAATCCTGGACACCAAGATGAGTGCTGATTTGGATTCCCGCCTGCCCAGGAATAATTTAATGGCATGACCGCAAGTGGGTTCGCCTGGGGCCAATTCTGCACTCCAATAAAACATGGGCCTTGTATCTGCCCACTCCCTACTCCCGCCCATGCCAGAACACATCCTGGAATCATGGGCCGTATCATGCCAGGGACACCCGACCTGCTTGCGGTGGTTGTGGTGCTAGCGGAGGCGGCTTCCGTAGTCACCATCAAACCTTTGGCTGAGGGATGGTCGTTTGCTCTCTGCCTGCGTCTCTCCCTATTTAGCCATGCTGTTGCATAGCCACTACTGACCCCACAGTCAGCTCCCCATCCCCTCCCAATACTGAGTCAGTAATATCCCCTGATACCTCCCAATACTGACCCTACAGTAATCTCCCCATTCCCTCCCAATACTGAGTCAGTAATATCGCCTGATACCTCCCAATACTGACCCCACAGTAATCTCCCCATCCCCTCCCAATACTGAGTCAGTAATATCACCTGATACCTCCCAATACTGACCCCACAGTAATCTCCCCATCCCCTCCCAATACTGAGTCAGTAATATCCCCCTAATACCTCCCAATACTGACCCCACAGTAATCTCCCCATCCCCTCCCAATACTGAGTCAGTAATATCCCCCGACACCTCCCAATACTGACCCCACAGTAATCTCCCCATCCTCTCCCAATACTGAGTCAGTAATATCCCCCGACACCTCCCAATACTGACCCCACAGTAATCTCCCCATTCCCTCCCAATACTGAGTCAGTAATATCCCCTGATACTTCCCAATACTGACCCCACAGTAATCTCCCCATTCCCTCCCAATACTGAGTCAGTAATATCGCCTGATACCTCCCAATACTGACCCCACAGTAATCTCCCCATCCCCTCCCATTACTGAGTCAGTAATATCCCCGACACCTCCCACTACTGACCCCACAGTAATCTCCCCATTCCCTCCCAATACTGAGTCAGTAATATCCCCCGAAACCTCCCAATACTGACCCCACAGTAATCTCCCCATCCCCTCCCAATACTGAGTCAGTAATATCCGCCGACACCTCCCAATACTGACCCCTCAGTAATCTCCCCATCCCCTCCCAATACTGAGTCAATAATATCCCCGACACCTCCCAATGCTGACCCCACAGTAATCTCCCCATCCCCTCCCAATACTGAGTCAGTAATATCCCGATACCTCCCAATACTGACCCCTCAGTAATCTCCCCATCCCCTCCCAATACTGAGTCAGTAATATCCCCGACACCTCCCAATGCTGACCCCACAGTAATCTCCCCATCCCCTCCCAATACTGAGTCAGTAATATCCCCTGATACCTCCCAATACTGACCCCACAGTAATCTCCCCATCCCCTCCCAATACTGAGTCAGTAATATTCCCTGATACCTCCCAATACTGACCCCACAGTAATCTCCCCATCCCCTCCCAATACTGAGTCAGTAATATCCCCCGACACCTCCCACTACTGACCCCACAGTAAGCTCCCCAATCCCCTCCCAATACTGAGTCAGTAATATCCCGATACCTCCCAATACTGACCCCACAGTAATCTCCCCATCCCCTCCCAATACTGAGTCAGTAATATCCCCTAATACCTCCCAATACTGACCCCACAGTAATCTCCCCATCCCCTCCCAATACTGAGTCAGTAATATCCCCGACACCTCCCAATGCTGACCCCTCAGTAATCTCCCCATCCCCTCCCAATACTGAGTCAGTAATATCCCTGACACCTCCCAATGCTGACCCCTCAGTAATCTCCCCATCCCCTCCCAATACTGAGTCAGTAATATCCCCTGACACCTCCCAATACTGACCCCACAGTAATCTCCCCATCCCCTCCCAATACTGAGTCAGTAATATCCCCGACACCTCCCAATACTGACCCCACAGTAATCTCCCCATCCCCTCCCAATACTGAGTCAGTAATATCCCCCGACACCTCCCAAAACTGACCCCACAGTAATCTCCCCATCCCCTCCAAATACTGAGTCAGTAATATCCCCCGACACCTCCCAATACTGACCCCACAGTAATCTCCCCATCCCCTCCCAATACTGAGTCAGTAATATCCCCTGACACCTCCCAATACTGACCCCACAGTAATCTCCCCATCCCCTCCCAATACTGAGTCAGTAATATCTCCTGATAGCTCCCAATATTGAGCCTACATTAACCTGCCCATCCCCTCCAAATGCTGAGAGCCAAGTACTCAGTGGCCTTTGATTGGTGTAGTCCACAGGTGGAAACGTTTGCCTGGCTAAGTTATGACTACAGAAACAAGCAGTCCTAAAGTTATGCAGACAAACTTATGCAGTTAAGTTTCAAAAAGCCATGGACATTCAGGTGTGTGGCAGTGTCACTAGACATGCAGCAAAGCTAGCTGGATAACCTTTCACCCGGTCCTGAGTCTGTGTGACGTCCCTCTGACCTTCTTACTTCCTGACATCCCGCTGACCGGGCCAGCACTGGACATGCAGCAAAGCTAGCTGGATAACCTTTCACCCGGTCCTGAGTCTGTGTGACGTCCCTCTGACCTTCTTACTTCCTGACATCCCGCTGACCGGGCCAGCACTGAACATGCAGCAAAGCTCACTGGATAACCTTTCACCCGGTCCTGAGTCTGTGTGACGTCCCTCTGACCTTCTTACTTCCTGACATCGCACTGACCGGGCCGGCACTGGACATGCAGCAAAGCTAGCTGGATAACCTTTCACCCGACCCTGAGTTTGTGTGACATCCCTCTGACCTTCTTACTTCCTGACATCACGCTGACCGGGCCGGCACTGGACATGCAGCAAAGCTAGCTGGATAACCTTTCATCCGGCCCTGAGTCTGTGTGACGTCCCTCTGCCCTTCTTACTTCCTGACATCCCGCTGACCGGGCCAGCACTGAACATGCAGCAAAGCTAGCTGGATAACCTTTCACCCGGTCCTGAGTCTGTGTGACCTCCCTCTGACCTTCTTACTTCCTGACATCGCACTGACCGGGCCAGCACTGAACATGCAGCAAAGCTCACTGGATAACCTTTCATCCGGCCCTGAGTCTGTGTGACGTCCCTCTGCCCTTCTTACTTCCTGACATCGCACTGACCGGGCCGGCACTGGACATGCAGCAAAGCTCGCTGGATAACCTTTCATCCGGCCCTGAGTCTGTGTGACGTCCCTCTGCCCTTCTTACTTCCTGACATCGCACTGACCGGGCCAGCACTGAACATGCAGCAAAGCTCGCTGGATAACCTTTCATCCGGCCCTGAGTCTGTGTGACGTCCCTCTGCCCTTCTTACTTCCTGACATCGCACTGACCGGGCCGGCTCTTTTGAACTCTGAACCAGTTCCTACATGTTTGCACTTTGACCCTGAGCTGGCATTGATTTCTTTGGCACTTCAGGACTGAGTGGTGCTGACCTGCCCCGCACGTAGCTATAAGTCTGTCCCTTTTATGTGGCTGATGAATGATACTGGACCTGTAGTGCTGAGCTTGTGCGCTGGGGCTTGGCAGGTTGAATGCACCGTGCAGGTGAATGGCACTGAGGGCCAGCAGGCGATCTGCGGAGGAAGCCTGGGAGATGGGAGAATGAGTCGGAAGTGCTGGGCTTTTGTTAATGCTGTGTGCTAGCCAGAGCCTGGGAGCTGGCAAATCATGTTTAGTGATTATATGGGTAATGAAACGCTGGCCCTTTTTGTCCGAGTGGCTGATTAATCTGCTTTCTCTTTAGCTGTGATGGATGGGGCTCAACAGTTGCGGTGCAGCCTGCCCCATCATTTTCCCAGCCCGTTGCGTGCACAGCGCCGGCTCATGCCTGCCAGGCTCCAGCAGCTAGCTGACAGCTAGCCTTCCTGCTACATTCCCTCCAATCTGTTTTGCTTCTCGCTGTGACCTTTCGTACAGTAAAATACATTAGTTGAATAGTGCCGTCTCATTAGAAGAGTGAATTAACCAAAGAGTCTTTTTAAACTAAATGACAGCCAAAGGAGCGAGCACTAATAGCCACGGGCAGTGGTAAAGTTAACTCATGAATCAGACTGTTAATACGGCACGGTGCCTGGAGCAGCCAGGGCAGCCCACTCTCACGCAGAAGCAGGGAAAGCTCATTACTTCTCTCCTGATGGCAGAGAAAGAGTGAGAGAGCAATAATACAGCTTGAATTTTTCAATACTGTTAAAAATGGGGCTGACAGATTGCCGACAATAGGAGCTGCGGCCTAGACACTGCGCATAGAGCCACTGAATTAACAATACCATATATCATACAATCTAATTAAATCAACCCCTACAATGAAATGAGCTTTCTGTGAGTGAAATGGCCTTTGAAAGAGACCTATTAAATGAACTGGAGAGCAGGAATTAAATAATTCACAGTGAGGGATTTTGCATTTATACAAAAATTGTGCACTTAATTGTGCGTGCTATATTACAGATTTGGCCTTATGTTAACAATGTGCCCGATGCAGGCACGCTGGACCAGAACAGGAACAGTTTAACATAAGCACAGCACCAAAAGTTTAAAGAACTGGAAAAGAAGGCAAACAGAAAAAGGAACTGCAGAAAATATTACAGGATCAATGAACATAGGAAAAACATGGAAAAGGGAACAGCAGAGCCTATAGAGAACAGGGAAAAAAGAGAGCAGCAGAATATGCAAGGAACAGAATTAAAGAGAGCAGCAAAACATACGAGGAAGAGAAAAGGGGAAGCAGAACGTACCAGAACCAAGGAAAAGAACAGCAGAATTTACCAGGAAGAGAGAAAAGAAACAGAAGAATGTACCAGGAACAAGGAAAAGGAAGCAGCTGAAGATGCACAGAGCAGGGAAAACAGAGCAGAGCAAACTAAGAACAGAGAAAAGAGAGCAGAAAAGCACAGAGAGAACCAGGCAAAGAGAGAAGCAGGATGTGCCAGGAACAAGGAAAAGGAAGCAGCTGAAGATGCACAGAGCAGGGAAAACAGAGCAGAGCAAACTAAGAACAGAGAAAAGAGACCAGAAAAGCACAGAGAGAACCAGGCAAAGAGAGAAGCAGGATGTGCCAGGAACAAGGAAAAGGAAGCAGCTGAAGATGCACAGAGCAGGGAAAACAGAGCAGAGCAAACTAAAGAACAGAGAAAAGAGAGCAGAAAAGCACATAGAGAACCAGGCAAAGAGAGAAGCAGAATGTGCCAGGAACAAGGAAAAAGAAGCAGCAGCTTGAGCCAGGAACAGGAAAAAGAGAGCAGCAGAGCATACAATGAACAAGGAAAAGAAGGAAACAGAGTTACCAGGAACAAAAAAAAAGGAACAACAGAATTGCCAGGAAGAGAAGAAAAGTAGCAGAAAAGGAAACCAAGAACAGCAAAAAGAGCAGCAGAGCATAGAAAGAACACAGGAAAGAGAGCAGCAGAGCATACAAAGAACAAGGAAAAGATGGAAGCAGAGTGTACCAAGAACAGGGAAAAGAGAGCAGCAGAGCCTACCAAGAACAGGGAAAAGAAGGAAGCAGAGAGTACCAGGAGCAGAGAATTGAGAGCAGCAAAGTATAGCAAGAGCAACGAAAAGATAGCAGCAGTGTGTACCAAGAACAGAGAAAAGAGAGCAGCAGAGGGTACCAAGAACAGAAAAAAGAGAGCAGCAGAGAGTACCAAGAACACAGAAAAGAGAGCAGCAGAGAGTACCAAGAACAGGGAAAAGAAAGCAGAAAAACATACCAAGAAAACAGAAAAGAAGGAAGCAAACTGTACCAGGAACAAAAAAAGGAACAGAAGAATGTGCCAGGAAGAGAAGAAAGGGAGCAGAGAAGCATACCAAGAACAAAAAAAAGAGTGCAGCAGAGTGAACTAAGAACTGGGAAAATAGAAAAGAACTGGAAAAGGAGAAAGGATATGCAAACCAAGAACAGGAAAAAGAAAGCAGCACAGGCAGGGCTGCTGCAAGGAGTGTCCCTCCCCTCTCCTCCAGAGAAAAGACACAGCACAGGCAGGGATGCTGCAAGGAGTGTCCCTCCCCTCTCCTCCAGAGAAAAGACACAGCACAGGCAGGGATGCTGCAAGGAGTGTCCCTCCCCTCTCCTCCAGAGAAAAGACACAGCACAGGCAGGGCTGCTGCAAGGAGTGTCCCTCCCCTCTCCTCCAGAGAAAAGACACAGCACAGGCAGGGATGCTGCAAGGAGTGTCCCTCCCCTCTCCTCCAGAGAAAAGACACAGCACAGGCAGGGATGCTGCAAGGAGTGTCCCTCCCCTCTCCTCCAGAGAAAAGACACAGCACAGGCAGGGCTGCTGCAAGGAGTGTCCCTCCCCTCTCCTCCAGAGAAAAGACACAGCACAGGCAGGGATGCTGCAAGGAGTGTCCCTCCCCTCTCCTCCAGAGAAAAGATACAGCACAGGCAGGGATGCTGCAAGGAGTGTCCCTCCCCTCTCCTCCAGAGAAAAGACACAGCAGAGGCAGGGATGCTGCAAGGAGTGTCCCTCCCCTCTCCTCCAGAGAAAAGACACAGCACAGGCAGGGATGCTGCAAGGAGGGTCCCTCCCCTCTCCTCCAGAGAAAAGACACAGCACAGGCAGGGATGCTGCAAGGAGGGTCCCTCCCCTCTCCTCCAGAGAAAAGACACAGCACAGGCAGGGATGCTGCAAGGAGTGTCCCTCCCCTCTCCTCCAGAGAAAAGACACAGCACAGGCAGGGATGCTGCAAGGAGTGTCCCTCCCCTCTCCTCCAGAGAAAAGACACAGCACGGGCAGGGATGCTGCAAGGAGTGTCCCTCCCCTCTCACTGCACTACAGGTACAGTACAGGTAAGAAGTGCTATGCAGGATGGGAAGACACCTGGATGCATTTTCCTGTCTTAAGGTGGGAGTCGCATGCAGGATGATGATGTTGGGAGCCTTAGGACTAAGAGAATGGTGAAGGGAGTGTGCATAGAAGACAGTAGGTGAGGCAATGAATGTTATAGTGAGGGAAGGTATGCGTTTAACATAGTAACACAGTTACATAGCATTGAAGGCAGAAAAAGACCAAATGCTCCATCCAGTCTGCCAGCAAGATTCTTATTGTAGTAACTGCTGCTCCGTGCAGGTTACCCCCATGTTTCTGTTAAGGGCAGTAACTGCCGCTCCATGCAGGTTACCCCCATGTTTCTGTTAAGGGTAGTAACTGCCGTTCCGTGCAGGTTACCTCCATGTTTCTGTTACGGGTAGTAACTGCCGCTCCGTGCACGTTACCCCCATGTTTCTGTTAAGGGCAGTAACTGCCATTCCGTGCACGTTACCCCCATGTTTCTGTTAAGGGTAGTAACTGCCGCTCCGTGCAGGTTACCCCCTTGTTTCTGTTAAGGGCAGTAACTGCCGCTCCGTGCAGGTTACCCCCTTGTTTCTGTTAAGGGCAGTAACTGCCGCTCCGTGCAGGTTACCCCCTTGTTTCTGTTAAGGGCAGTAACTGCCATTCCGTGCACGTTACCCCCATGTTTCTGTTACGGGTAGTAACTGCCGCTCCGTGCAGGTTACCCCCTTGTTTCTGTTAAGGGTAGTAACTGCCGTTCCGTGCAGGTTACCTCCATGTTTCTGTTACGGGTAGTAACTGCCGCTCCATGCAGGTTACCCCCATGTTTCTGTTAAGGATAGTAACTGCCGTTCCGTGCAGGTTACCCCCATGTTTCTGTTACGGGTAGTAACTGCCGCTCCGTGCAGGTTACCCCCTTGTTTCTGTTAAGGGTAGTAACTGCCGCTCCGTGCAGGTTACCCCCTTGTTTCTGTTAAGGGCAGTAACTGCCGCTCCGTGCAGGTTACCCCCTTGTTTCTGTTAAGGGCAGTAACTGCCATTCCGTGCACGTTACCCCCATGTTTCTGTTAAGGGTAGTAACTGCCGCTCCGTGCACGTTACCCCCATGTTTCTGTTAAGGGTAGTAACTGCCTCTCCGTGCACGTTACCCCCATGTTTCTGTTAAGGGTAGTAACTGCCGCTCCGTGCAGGTTACCCCCTTGTTTCTGTTAAGGGTAGTAACTGCCGCTCCGTGCAGGTTACCCCCTTGTTTCTGTTAAGGGTAGTAACTGCCGCTCCGTGCACGTTACCCCCATGTTTCTGTTAAGGGCAGTAACTGCCGCTCCGTGCACGTTACCCCCTTGTTTCTGTTAAGGGCAGTAACTGCCGCTCCGTGCAGGTTACCCCCTTGTTTCTGTTAAGGGCAGTAACTGCCGCTCCGTGCAGGTTACCTCCATGTTTCTGTTAAGGGCAGTAACTGCCGCTCCGTGCAGGTTACCTCCATGTTTATGTTAAGGGCAGTAACTGCCGCTCCGTGCAGGTTACCTCCATGTTTCTGTTAAGGGTAGTAACTGCTGCTCCATTCAGATTACCCCCATGTTTCTGTTAAGGGCAGTAATTGCCGCTCCATTCAGATTACCCCGTGCTTCTGGTAAGGATGGTGGGGAGCAATATATGTAGTATGACAGGTAGTATAAGGTAAAGAGATGACAGAGGGAGGTGCAGAAATTAGAATCCTGCATAAATGCAAATTTCCCGTTTGTGCAGGAAGCTGGGATGTAACTTTCCCCTCCCAGAGATTCCTGCAGGGGAGTAAGTGGAGGGAGGGGGGGGGGGGGCTATCAGAGCAGGCTCCTGATTTCCTCACTCCCCCACCCCCAATAATTACCTTACTGTATTTCTGCATTCAGACTTCTTTCTTTATAAATGACTTAAACAAGGACCCCTGAGGCAATTTTTCCCTTGATTACCACTCTCTCTTTATGTTTTTTCACCACTTTCCATCGATACTTTTTTGACTCCAAAGAATCAAGCTTGTAATTGTGTTCTGTGATGTTCGAGCAGGGAGCGAGCAGAGCCAAGTACAGTGAATATTGAGTTTTAAACTTGTCTGCCGGTGATTTGTGGCTGTGTCAGTGCAGATATTATTCACTGTCGTGGGCTAAGCCTGAGCTGTCAGCGGTGCGGCCGGCTGGGGAGAGCAGGCCCTAACACTCTGATCTCACTATTAATGGCAGCTGTTCAAAGTGGCAAAGGTGATGGAGTGTTGTTTGCTTATTGGTGCCGTTCCGTGGCTGCGGGACATTATTACACAACGCTCCCTGACTCTGTCAGGTTTCAATCATGCCCGGCAGGACGGGCAGCGGGACAGAATAACTCTGGGCTCCGAGAGCAGGCACCTTGCAGGCCGCAGCCCTGCCGCTCGCACCTCCCACCAGCTCCTCTGCTCACTGGCAAACAGGAGCCTCCGTCCCCCAGGACCCAGTGCACTGCACCTGGCCTGCAATCCCCAGCCCCACATCCACCCAAGCAGGTGTCCCCCTGACCACGGCTCCCGCCACACAGCGGGGGCTGTGACACTGCCTCTGCAGCACCCCGGCAGCAAAAGATCAAACTGGGAAACTTCCACATTAGAGAAATGGAGACAGGATGGCAGAAAAAGACCCCCATGACCCATCCAGCCATTGCCCTGTTTCCATCTTATTATAAGGAGTCACAGCAGGCAGGACCTGCGGCTGCATGAAGAGACGATGAGGACAGGACAGGAGTGGCGAGAAGGAAGGGGACAGTGTGTGAGGGGTCGGAGAGGTAAAGAGCAAGGAACGCAGGCTTTTCTGGAGGGAGGCAGAAGAGGGTGGGAATGTGGTCAGTACCAGAACTTCCCTTCCACCAAGAATATACAAATTCTGCTGTCAGCCACACAAACGCCCTCCACTAACACACAACCCTGGAAAAAAAAACTCAGCACCAGCAGAAGAGCAATGATAGTGCAGGCCCAGGACGGGTTCCCCTTCCAGAGACAGGACGGGGAAGATCCCCTGTTACTGATTTAGCATGCAAGACGATGCCACGTTGTGGCTGATTTGTTATATGTCACTGTTTTCCACATCCTGTCTCGTTGTTACTATAATCCTGTGTGTTGCTTGCTGGAAAAGCAATATGATGCCTGTTCACTAGCAGCTTTCTACAAGTTAAACATGGAGTCAGAAGTACCTGGTCCTGCCTTCCTTTCCTGCATCTGAAGTAGGAAGTTTCCAGGAAGTTTGAGCAGAAAGCAAGGCCTGCAGAGATACCGACTGGCTTAGCATTGCTGAAGTTTGAGAGCGTGCCTGTGATGTGGCTCCTGAAGGCATGAAGGTTAATGCTGACTTAAGTAGAAACTGGGAAAAGTTTGGGCAGGATTTGAAGACCACGTGCTTGCCACAGAAGTCAGCTGATGTGCAGCTGTTACATTAAGAACATAAGAAATTGCCATGCTGGGTCAGACCAAGGGTCCATCAGCCCAGCATCCTGTTTCCAACAGAGGCCAAACCAGGTCACAAGAACCTGGCAATTACCCAAACACTAAGAAGATCCCATGCTACTGATGCAATTAATAGCAGTGGCTATTCCCTAAGTATGATTGATTAATAGCAGTTAATGGACTTCTCCTCCAAGAACTTATCCAAACCTTTTTTGAACCCAGCTACACTAACTGCACTGACCACATCCTCTGGCAACAAATTCCAGAGCTTTATTGTGCGTTGAGTGAAAAATAATTTTCTCCAATTAGTCTTAAATGTGCTACTTGCTAACTTCATGGAATGCCCCCTAGTCCTTCTATTATTCGAAAGTGTAAATAACCGAGTCGCATCTACTCGTTCAAGACCTCTCATGATCTTAAACACCTCTATCATATCCCGCCTCAGCCGTCTCTTCTCCAAGCTGAACAGCCCTAACCTCTTCAGCCTTTCCTCATAGGGGAGCTGTTCCATCCCCTTTATCATTTTGGATGCCCTTCTCTGTACCTTCTCCATCGCAATTATATCTTTTTTGAGACGCGGCGACCAGAATTGTACACAGTATTCAAGGTGTGGTCTCACCATGGAGTGATATAGAGGCATTATGACATTTTCCGTTCTATTAACCATTCCCTTTCTAATGATTCCCAACATTCTGTTTGCTTTTTTGACTGCTGCAGCACACTGAGCCGACGATCTTAAAGTATTATCCACTATGATGCCTAGATCCTAGTTAACTCCCAACCAATGGACTACCTCGAAAACAACAATATCCTTCACAATTTGGTTTTCACAAGCACTTCAATAGGGAAACCCTTCTACTCACCCTATCCGACCATCTCATCAGAGGCATGGACCAAGGTCACCGCTATATCCTCGCCCTCCTCGACATTTCCTCGGCGTTTGATAAAATAAGCAACAATCACCTCCTTCTCCTGCCTAACTGACTTAGGCTTCTCAGGCTCAGCCCATCTATGGTTCAAATCCTACCTTTCAAATAGGCAATTCTCAGTCAAAATAGGCAATGCTGAATCTACCCATTACACCCTCCCCCACAGAGTTCCCCAAGGCCCCTCCCTCTCTTCCACCCTATTCAATATTTACCTTACACCCCCCACAGAGTTCCCCAAGGCTCCTCCCTCTCTTCCACCCTATTCAATATTTACCTTACACCCCTCTGTCAGCTCTTAACTGATCTTGGCCTTAACTTCTACCTATATGCTGATGATGTCCAAATCATCATCCCAATTCACGACTCGTTATCTGACTCACTAAAACTTTGGGAGAAATGCCTTGCAGCCATTAATACCCTTCTCACAAACCTACACCTTGCCCTAAACACCTCCAAAACTGAAGTTCCTCATATCCCAACACCAATCTCTCAAACCGTCCATTGATAACGACCCAGCTTATAGTTCCATCTCTGCTCAACATGCTATACGAGACCTTGGGGTTCAGATTGATCAACAATTGAACCTAAAAAGACACATCAACACAATCATCAAGAAAGGATTCTTTAAGCTCAATGTTTTAAAAAAACTTAAACTCTTACTCCATACCTATGACTTCCGAACCGTCATCCAGGCAACCCTCTCATCTAAAATGGACTACTGCAACTCCCTTTTCCTAAGTCTCCCCTATTCCACCATAAAACCGCTTCAAATGCTACAGAATGCTATAGCAAGGACCATCACAAATGCCCATAAATCAGACCATATTACCCCCATCCTGAAAGATCTGCACTGGCTCCCGATTCCCTCTTGCATCCTCTATAAAACCCTTTCTATCATTCACTAATCCATCTACAGACATAACTCCAATTGGCTTGATGAGCCGTTCCGCCTCACACTCACTAATCGCCCTACCAGAGCTTTCAACAAAGGAACCCTCCACGTGCCATCACTCAAGAAGGCTCACCTCACCTCTACGAGGGACAAAGCCCTCTCCATTGCTGGCCCTACCCACTGGAACTCGCTACCCACGTACTTACGTCTGGAGCCATGTGCCATTAAATTCAGAACCAAATTAAAAACCTGGCTCTTCAAACAGGCTTACCCTGATTAGATGCCTGCACGCCTTATCCCTTTGCTGCAACACTACTCTACCTATACCCCTGTACAAATAATGTTACTCTAATTACAGTTGTTACACTGTTTCTTCTGTTGACTTGTTATTTTTCACAGTCCCTCGCACTTGATGGCTACCTCTTGCTACCTTTGTTTGTTCTACTTTTAGTCCCATCTCTGTGACCTGTTTAATGTAATTTCTACCTTCAGTTCAGATGTATCTACTAATACCGGTATAGAAAAAGTTTAAATAAATAATTACATCTTTTTCCTGGGTGGTAGCTCCTAATATGGAACCTAACTTGTCCACATTAAATTTCATCTGCCATTTGGATGCCCAAGCTTCCAGTCTTGCAAGGTCCTCCTGTAATGTATCACAATCCGCTTGTGATTTAACTACTCTGAATAATTTTGTATCATCTGCAAATTTGATTATCTCACTCGTCGTATTCCTTTCCAGATCATTTATATATATATTGAAAAGCATCGGTCCAAGTACACTTTATATTTATTTCCTGCCTTATCTTCTTTCCAGCTTGTTCCAAGCTTCCAAGTTCTATTTCCCTGTTGATTGTAACTTTGACTTATTCCTTCCTATTGTTCATTTTTGTTTACCTGAATTGTTACCACTGTTATACCTTGTTAACTGTAAACTGATCCGATATGGTTATTTACTATGAAGGTCGGTATAAAAAAAAACTGTTAAATAAATAAATAAATAAATAAATAAAGTACAGATCCCTGAGGCACTCCACTGTTTACCCTTTTTCACTGAGAAAATTGACCATTTAATCCTACTCTCTGTTTCCTGTCTTTTAACCAGTTTGTAACCAACAAAAGGACATTGCCTCCTATCCCATGAATTTTAGTTTTCATAGAAGCCTCTCATGAGGGACTTTGTCAAATGCCTTCTGAAAATCCAAATACACGACATCTACTGGTTCACCTTTATCCACATGTTTATTAACTCCTTCAAAAAAATGAAGCAGAATTGTTAGGCAAGACTTCCCTTGGGTAAATCCATGTTGACTTTGTTCCATTAAATCATGTCTTTCTATATGTTCCGTGATTTTGATCTTGAGAATAGTTTCCACTATTTTTCCCAGCACTGAAGTCAGGCTCACTGGTCTATAGTTACCCGGATCGCCCCTGGAGCCTTTTTTAAATATTGGGGTTACATTGGCCACCCTCCAGTCTTCAGGTACAATGAATGATTGTAATGATAGGTTACAAATTTTAACTAATTGAGGAGGGTGATAAACACTGAAGAGCACCATTTTTATAAGCACAATTTGAGACACAAAGGAAAAAAAGAAAAGATCCAAAAGCCATCCTTGATGCATTGTAAGCCTATTTCAGGCCTGAAAAAACGTAAAATATGAAAGATAAATATTTGGCTGCTGAAAACAAAAGAGGGTAAATCAGTTACTTTGTTAACATAACATATATAATTGGGGGTGAATAGGGAAAATATAAATATTCCCTAATTATATATGATATGTTAACAAAGTAATGATACAATATGTCATTATATGATTTTGTTTTCCAATGTATAACATATTTTCCTGTTATTTCATGAAGATGTCTTTAATGAAAATAAATAAAGTTTAAATTGAAGTTCGTTCCCTTCCCTTATATTACCTGTTTGTTTCTTACAGTTCTCTTTCGTGCCCTCCTTGAGTATGTCTAATGTTTATAAGTTCGTTCCCTTCCCTTACATCACGTACCCATCTCTTACAGTTCGCTATATATATAACCTGGGATCACCCTTTCAAATAACTTGGGTTCCCTGGTTAATCAAAACAAAATAAAGAGATCGGAGTTGTTTTCTTTTTTACTGAGCATCGTTCATGATCAGTAAAAAATCTGATCAGTAAAAAAGTCATGATCGTTCTCAGAAATCACAACTTGATTTTTATCTAACAAAAACGTTTCTAACGTGCTGGGTCAACAAAAGCAATTTTTTTCCTCTGATATGTTACAAGACACAAACATGGAAATTTTAAAAAGAAAGTAACTCCCAATGCCAACACACGATTTTTTTAAAAGAAACAGGTGATATAGGGAAGGGAACTAACTTATAAACATTACAGATACTCTACGAGGACATGAAAGAGATCTGTAAGAAGGGAAGAGAACTAACAAAGATTAGAGATACTCAAGGAGACATGAGAGGAAATGTAAGAAATGAATAGTGTTATGATTCGTGGGGTTTGTTGACCCTTCGCCAGAGGTGAGGGTTGATACCACCTGCGGGGAGGAGCCCCACAGGTCCTCACCGTTGGGAGGCAAGGTGAGCTGCAGCAGGAGATACAGTGGTAGAGAGGTAAGATGACCTACGTCACAGTCACGTGATCACAGGAGCTTGTAGAGAGAGTACTGTGGAGTGCCCCGAGGAGCGGGGTAAGACACACAGTTCAGAGGGAACCGCAGTACTCAGGTGAGTTGGAGATGCAGGTACCAGAGCAGGAGCCTCTGACAGAGGATCGCTAGTCAGGCCCTGAGGATTGGGGAACGGGACAGGAACTACTGGAGGAATGCAGCAGAGACTGTCCCGAGGGGCGGGGCAGCGCAGCAAGAGAGGCTTTGGGGTGATGACATAGGCTGACCCGAGGAGCAGGGACGCCTGAGTTGAATCTCAGAAGTAGTTACGTAAGCCGCCCTGAGGAGCGGGGCTGCACACAATGGAATCTCTGGTTAGAGGACGAAGGCACTGCCCTGAGGAGCGGGGAGGTGCTGACTGCTGAGTACAGGCACTGCTGTAGATTGTAGGCACTGCCCCAAGGAGCAGGGAAGCACAGGGTACAGTCACTGATGCAGAACGTAGGCACTGTCCTGAGGAGCGGGAAGTGCAGGGTAAAAGTCACTGTTGTAGAATGTAGGTACTGCCCCGAGGAGCAAGGGAGTGCAGAGTCGAGTCTCCAAGTAGTAAGGAGGTTCGAGGGACCACCCCAAGGAGCAGGGAAGCCAGCAGGCAGGAACGCTGGAAGGCGCAGGGGCTATCCCGAGAAACGGTGAAGCCTGGAGACAAGGTCTCCAACTGGAGCGCGAGCAGGCCCCCAAGGAGCGGGTACCTGAGTGTTGCATCCATCGCTGCTCGACGCCCTCACTCCGCCCTCTTTACCTCTATGGCGACTCCCTCCGGGTCTGATGGACGGTTAGTGCCGTAGCATCTTCCTGCCGTCTCTCTCCGGCGTCCCCGGACCGGCTCGACTCTGTGGATCCGCCATGTTGCCTGATGACGTAGGGCGTGCATGCGCGCTCCGACTAATGTACCAGCAAGGGCGTGAACCTCGGGGGCATCCCCCTGAGCTGACGTCATCCGCTTCCAATATAAAAGGTCTCAGTATTCGCTAACGAATCGAGTTAGCAAGGACAAGGACAATGACAAGGATTCGGACTCACTACGAATTCGTCCAAGCTACTCTGCCTCCTCGGAGTTACCAGGGGGACCCACTCCTCGGGCGCCTCGCTCTCTTTTCTTTATTTCAGACTGCAGATAGGAACCGGTACTCACTCCTCGAGGGCCTATCTTCCTGGACACTGAAGATTCTCTACTGCCTGGAAGCTATCGCAGATACAGACAATTCTCAGCCACCCTGGGATCGCTGTTCCAGTACCTGAGGGACTTCAGCCCTGCCGGGCATATCAGCTCACTACTGCCACCTCTGGTGGTTCTACTAACCTGTCTAATAAAAGGACTATCTGTGTCTGTCTCCATACCCAAGCCTAGCCGGTGGTCTCTCTCAGGATATCCTCCTGGGGGCGCTGCCATCGGCCCAAGGATTCACCTATCTACTTTCCTCTACAGCAGAGTGCCCTCTCCAAGCACCCCACTGGTACAGATTGCTACTCCTTCCCCTCAGGGGTCTTCAGCAACAGTTCATAACAGATTGTTATCTACTCCCCTTACAGGAACTGAGCATGTCAGATTGCTAACTCCTCCGTCCACAGGAGTAGATTCACAACAAGATTGCTAACACCGCAGTCTATACCCTAACAAGATTGCTAACTCTTCCCTCTCCAGGAGGAGATTCATTACAGATTGCTAATTCCTCCCACCAAGGGAGCTGATTCATTACACCAAGCCAGGGACCAGAGCCGCAAATAGATCTGGTACAGGAACCATGGGTCCAAGGAGACAGGAGCAAACACCAGGCGAAGGAACTCATTGCCAAGTCAACTAGCAAAGGGCGAGGGAGGTGCTTATGAATCCCAACCTTGTGGTGTCATCAGTTGGGGGCGCCCCTGAAGTTCCCGCCATTGGGCCTTTAAAGGAAGGCTCGGTGGCACACCACATGCCTAGGAAGGCCCGGAGTCGGCGTGGGTGATGGCAGCATCCCGGCCGCCATGAGGGGCCTTGAGAACCTGGAGGTATGTGGCGGTAGCGGCTAGCCCCAGCCGCGAGTTGACCAGGAGAGGAGAGCAGGGCAACACATGATGTGAGTTGAATCAGTCTCAGCTGTGTGCGACCAACGGTCATAACAAATAGCTGGTATAAGGTAGTGAACTAATTAGTAACATTAGAGATACTGAAGGAGGATATGAAAGGGAACTGTGAGAAATGAATAGGTGATATAAGCGAAGGTAACTAACTTATAAACATTAGAGAGAATCAAGGAGGACATGAAAGGGAACTACAAGAAATGAATAGGCGATATAAGGAAGAAAAAGGACAGCCAAATAATCTTTACAAAAGAAAAAATAAATAAAAAATGTAAAAATATAAAAAAATCAGAGGAAAGAGGGGGGAACAAGATCAGCATGAGGATATCATAGAAGTAAACAGACCAGTTTAACTCGGCGTTCAGGCCCCATGGAGATAGAGAATTAAGAGTGAAAATCCAACGGAGATCTCATTGAAGAATAATGCGGAGGAAATTCCCTCCTCGGTTAGAACAAAACACTTTATCTATGAAGAAGATCCTCTGGTGGATTTTGTGCTTCCAGCCATTGTTGAACCAATGGAGCATTTTTGAGGAGTGGCTAAACATGATAGATGTTCAAAAGTGTGGGACCGGACCAGATGTAAAGTTTTCCCAATGTAGAGGAGAGGGCAGGGGTAACATACAACATAACTCACACCTTCAGAACTACAGTCAGAAAAGAATCATAAAGTAAACGATTTATGAAAAAATGGGCGTGAAAAAGAAGATAGGGCCAAAGAAAAAGGGTGGGCTTTACATTTACCACAGGGTGAAGAGGAGTAAAAGGAAGATGGTCGTGGAATTCTGAAGTCTGTCATGGAGATTGTGACCTTTGTGAAGGGCAAACTGAAGGTTATTTTGGAAAATTGGAATAAGACATTGTATTGATCGGTGATAGTGTATGAGTTTACAAATGTCAGAGCAAGTGGGGAGAATGGGAGTACACGAGTGAAAGTAATGGACTCATTGGGGCAAGATTTCAGAAAGAGTAAATCACAGTTGATATATAAAGCCCGTTTAAAGCCTTGTTTGACAATTCGGTATGGATAGCCACAGGAAAGGAAATTAATGAATATTGAGCCTACTGTGTGATGAATTCCTATCGGAATGAACACACCCTTCGTAGTCTAAAAAATTGACCTACTGGAATGTTATCTCATAGGGATCACGGATGAAAACTGATGTAGAAGAGGAGGGTTTTATTTATTGATGGATTTTTTTATAAAGGGTAGTCTGAAATCCATTCCCTGTAAGAGAGATAAGAATATCTAGAAAAGAAATGTGATAATGGTCAAAATGAGCAGTAAACTTAAGATTAGAATTACAAGAGTTAAGCCAGTCAAGGAAGATAAAAAATTGTATCTCAGTGCCTTTCCAGAATAGAAAATATCGTCAATATAATGGAGCCATATAAGAATGGTGTGATAAAAAGGGGATGGACAGATCAAAGTATGTTCAAACTTAGAGACATAAAGACATATTTAAGTGATTTTTTTAAATTCTATTTTTGTTCTATATTTTGTCCCTCCTGATGCAGTCCTTCGAAACATGGCCCATGTTGGAGGACCTTCAACCTTTTTGCTAACATAATAACTGTTTGCTAAAAACTTGATTATTAAAATATATTTTTTGTGGAACAGCTTCAAATTGTGGACATTAAATCGTGATCCCTAAACATTCTCTATTAATATTGTGATTTTGGGGTTCCTTCCACCAATTTTGTCTGCCATGGCAAAATTCTGCCCATGGCAGTAAGGAAACTCAGTCATCTTACCAATCCTTTACATATGCCCTCAGGAACCCCTTAAGAATCTAATTGCTCCACTATGTCTGGCTGTTGATAAAGAGAGGAGAAGTCTAGATAAACCTTGAATTTCCTACAAAGGTTCTTTCAGAATTTGGCAGTTAATTGGACTCCTCAGTCCTTAACCATGTGTTCTGGTAAGCGTGGAGATGAAACACTCGCTGGAAGAAGAGATGGGATAATTCTGGAGTGAAGGGTAAGCTGGTGAGTGGTACATAGTGGGCCATTTTTGAGAACTGATTTACTACAACCCAAATTACAGTACAGCCATTTCAGGAGGGCAGGTCCATGATGAAGTCCATGGCAACAGGAGACCATGGCTTTTTGGGGACTGGCAATGGCTGTAACAATCCCTAAGATTGGCCATCAGATGGATTGTTTGCTCTGCAATTCGGGCAAGAGTTAACATATTGGCAGATGTCTCAAGCAACTTAGGGCCATCACTAGTGATGATTCCAAAGTTACAGTTTTCTTGGTACCCAGATGTCCTGCTAAGCATGAATCATAGACCCACTGGAAGATTTTTTTATTGAAGCCCCTTGGTGACTGTTACATTTTCCGGCTCGTGGGCTGCCCCAATTAGCTGGCTCACTCACCCGACACCACCAGTTCCTCAAAGCCTGGCAGGATGCTGCCACCTCCTCGACATGTGACAAGATGCTGCCATTCCTTCTACCTTCCAACCCATCCCTAGGCACGTGCACACCAAACCCAGACAGATTTAAAGAGCTCACTGCAGAAAAAGCCCACAGTGCCCTCAGATGATGTCACCACCTAGCCCTATAAAGGGCCTCCACTGAAGCTCTCTCACTGCCTCAGTAACAGGTTGACTCTGCCTAGAATGCTAGTTGCTGCTCCTGCATCTAGCCTTGCCTTGGTCGTCTTTAGCCCCGTTCAGTCTTGCCTTCCTCGTCTTCAGCTTAAGAACATAAGAACATGCCATACTGGGTCAGACCAAGGGTCCATCAAGCCCAGCATCCTGTTTCCAACAGTGGCCAATTCAGGCCATAAGAATCTGGCAAGTACCCAAAAACTAAGTCTAATCCATGTTACCGTTGCTAGTAATAGCAGTGGCTATTTTCTAAGTCAACTTAATTAATAGAAGGTAATGGACTTCTTCTCCAAGAACTTATCCAATCCTTTTTTAAACACAGCTATACTAACTGCATTAACCAAAGCAAGGCTTCATCCAGCCTTGCTTTGCCTTCCTTGTCCTTAGCTTTGTCCAGCTTTCCGAGTCCTCAGTCTTGCCTTGCTTTCCCTTGGATTGATCTCCAGTACCGACCTTAGCCTGTGACATGACCATCCTTGCCTGCCACCCCGCTTCAAATATAGCCTGTGACTATTGACCATCCTTTGCTTGCTGCCTGCATCAACCATAGCCTGTGACCTGACCAACCTTGTCTGCCATCCGCCTTAACCATAACCTGTGACCATCAACCATCCTTGCTTGCTGCCAACCCTGACCAAAGCCTGTCATTGGAAACTCTCTTCGGCATTCACACCAGAGACTATTACCTAAGAACTGTTGGCCCCAGGAGCCCAAAGGCTCAAACTGTGGGGAAAGGAGCTGGTAAAGGTGAAGCACCAGCTCAGTCTCTGTATCGTCTACTCTGCCAGTTGGCAGTAAGGCCCTACAGGGCCTTCTCAGTAGGTAGTCTCTACCTTACTCCAAACCAAGTGTTTTCAATGCTAAGAGCGACTACTCTCTTTCCCGCTGGTACCAGTAGCACAGTGGTACTGCCCGGTTTATGAATTAGCTAGGCCTCCACTGACAGCAGGCAGTCACACTCAAGCTGGGACAAGGACTAGGCTTCGCCTGTACCAGCCTCTTTCCCCACAAGATGGGCCCTTGAGTTCTGAGGCCAGCAGCACTTAGGTGAGTGTCCCATAGAGCACGAACAGGCAGCGTCACTGTCTGGGCAGTGGTCAAGATCCAAGAGGCAGACAGAGAGAAAGGAAGGTAAAGAACTGGACCAGGAGAGGTCAGGGAGAGAGAAGACAGAGAGCTGGGCAGGAGAAGGGTAAGGCAAGCAGCAGGACTGGAACAAGGCAGGCGGGACTGGAACAGAGAAGCAACACAAATCGCAGGCTGCAAGGCACGGCAGGAGGAGCTGTGGGAGCATGACGCCAGCTTAAATCCGTCAGCGGCGCTAACATCATCCACAAACATCACTGGCTGGTTTCCCAGCACAGGGCCTGTAAGACGTGAAAGTGCATGTGGCATTTACGGCAGCCCGTGGGGATGATGTCGGCATCAGCGGGCTGGAGAGAGCAGCTTCATGCTGTGGTGAATGGTCCACCATCAGCCCGTTACACTTGCAAATGAAAACTATGGAACAGGACTGGCAAACGGACAGTGTTAATGCAACAGTGAAGTGCAGACGGCTTCTGCAATAAGTGGGAGCAAGGTAGCCCAAGGGTTTCCAAATCTGGAACATGTAAGTATTTTGGTGAGGTCCATAAGTGAGAGAAAGGACAATGTCCAGCGTGTGGGAAAACACAGTCATGCAGGGCCCGATTCATTTTGCAGGCAAAAAAGGTGAGACACGGTGAGTTAGCTGCACAAGTTGGAGGAGATATCAGAGTCAGATGATGCAGACTTGTTCAGTCCTGATGTGTTCTCACAGGAATACTCGGGCACCATGTGAACAAGATACAAATGGTTTCTGAATCTCAGAAGAAATAGTATTTTACGATCCTGCCCGCTGGACTGAGGCAACATGTAAGGTAATGTGTCTGAAAGACGAGACGAGACTGGCATCAAGGGCACGACTACAACCAAATGGCAGCAAACGGAAGCTATGTTCAGGAGAGCTCATGACATCCTTGGCACTTTTGCATACATAATGCAGCATATGTGTTTGAGTTTGTGAGAGCCAAACAGAAACCACTGCTCTCTGAAAGTCTTGGGCTGATCTAGTTTACCATTCCTGCAGAGCTGAGCCATACAGAGCATCAGCGCAGCAGACCAGCTCTGAGACAAGGAAGGATCTGTGCATATCATGTGATGATGTCTTTCATGGAATCTGTTGTAGACTTCCATTTTCAGCATGATCCCAGTATTTCACCAATCCAGTGTGCTCCACATGATGTACCAGTAGTCATAAAGCCAGAGATAAGAGCACAGCTGGACAGGCATGAAGCAGGTGGTCATCTTGCACCGGTGACCTAACCGACTGACTGGACAAGAAACATTCCTGGTTATGTTAAGGAAGCCAGAGAAGCTGAGAATCTGTATTCATCCCAAATTTCCAAACTTAGCACTGAAGAGATCTCACTACGTCATGCCAACGTTTGAAGATGTCTTATACAAGCTTCCTAAAGCTTCCTAAGGCATGGAATGCAATCCTACAGAATAAGTTAGATGAGAAAAGCAATGACAATGACAATGTTTTGGATCCCTGGGGCAGAGAAAGACAACTCAATCCAGCATATGGAGTTTCAGTAGCACCAGAGGCATATTATATATATATATATTATATATATATTATTATATATATATTAGTGAAAGCAGCATGGAGTGTTGGCAGAGCTCGGTGGTACTGAGTCACTAGCGGATGAGATCTTCATCATGGGCTCTTAGCTCTAATAGATCGATGCAGTGTAAAACTGCAATTCACGTTGAAGGAAGTCCACTTCCACTGGCACATCCTGTTCTTACAGGGGGGGCTGAAAGTGGTTCTGGAGAAGGTGAGAGCCACAGCTTACGGATGTGCAGTGCTTCACACCTGGTAGAGGTACGGGGCCCCTAGATAAAGATGCTGTTTGGAAATGCCTTGGTGGTAGCTGCACCTGTACTGAAGTACTTTGATGTTACCAAGCCGAGTGATGCTGGTAAAACCAGGCTTGGATGCAAGAGGGTCACCCAGTGGTATTTGCTTTTACGATGTTTACCCCAGCAGAGCAGAATCAAAAATGAATGTTTGAGCAAATGTGTTTGCCTGCCAACGTTTTCATCATTATCTCTAATTACAGCAGAAAATGACCATAAGTCACTATTAGAGTCTCCAAGAAGCTGCTATTGTGTGCTTCCAAACATCGTCCTACATTACAGTATTACAACCTGATGTTGTTTGTAAGGCGGACCCTGAGATGTATGAGTGATAGACTTCAACAGAGCTAGGGCAGAACAGGAACAAATCAATCCCGAGGATTATTGGAGTGCCACGGAGCAGAGACTGCTTCAGGTACATATCGAGCAAGCTGCTCATATCTGTGCTCTTCTCTGCACCTTCCACCATGATGTGCCACATTAAAATCCATTTCAGAAACTCACCTTACAGAAACTGCTCTGAATTCGGAGATGTACGAGTGATAGATGCATGTTTGTCCTGACTACACAGTGCACAACATGGAGCAGGGCCTGTCCATTAAGTGTGGCCATTCAGAGATGGAGGAGGAAGCACCAGCTGGTCATTCAGGGATGAAATCAGAATATTTTATTTATATTCTGCCTTGAATGACCCTTGCAAGCAGATTACACTCAAGGACTGCAGGTAGTTCCCTATACCCAGAGGGCTCCCAGTCGAAGGCCCCTGAGGTAATGTAGGGTGAAGTGACTTGTTGAAGGTTACAAAGATTTGAACCCTGGCTTCCCTGTTTCTCAGCCCATTCTTCTAACAAAACTGACATTCTCTAAAAGGACCAAGGTTCATTCTACCCACATGGCTGCCATCAAACATTGCATGTGTACAGTGCAGCCCCATTGGTGGGGAAGCTTGTTATACGCAGGAGAGATCAAGGTGAGATCAAAAACTTTGTCAGCGTTTGCTCCACCTGCAACGAATGGGCACATAAGCAACCAAAGGAAACTATGATCTCAAATGACATATCAGCGCAGCTCTGGCAGATTGTCGGCATGGATTTATTCAACTATGACGGGAAAGAGTTCCTGTTGATAGTTGATCTCTGTTCAGATTTCTGGGAAAGTGAACTGCTCCCAGACTGCAATCACGTCTTGCAAGATACAGCTTGCATGTTATCATCAATGAGATGAATGATTTTGGATATTGGGCCTCAATTTGCATGCATGCAATTTAAACGATTTCCTATTGATTGGGAGTTTGGGCAAACTCATTGCATCACCCATAAGCTATTAAGCTAATGGCAAACCTGAATCAGCTGTGAAGATAATGAAAAACCAGGTCAAGAAGGCAACATAAGATGGCAAAGACCAATGGAAAGCAGGCAATCCCTCTTGTACAAGTACCCACCGAAGCATGGAGAACAGAGGATCTGCACAGAAGCAGCAATCCCTCTTGTACAAGTACCCACCGAAGCATGGAGAACAGAGGATCTGCACAGAAGCAGCAATCCCTCTTGTACAAGTACCCACCTAAGCATGGAGAACAGAGGATCTGCACAGAAGCAGCAATCCCTCTTGTACAAGTACCCACCTAAGCATGGAGAACAGAGGATGTGCACAGAAGCAGGGAATCCCTCTTGTACAAGTACCCACCTAAGCATGGAGAACAGAGGATGTGCACAGAAGCAGGGAATCCCTCTTGTACAAGTACCCACCTAAGCATGGAGAACAGAGGATCTGCACAGAAGCAGGGAATCCCTCTTGTACAAGTACCCACCTAAGCATGGAGAACAGAGGATCTGCACAGAAGCAGCGAATCCCTCTTGTACAAGTACCCACCTAAGCATGGAGAACAGAGGATCTGCACAGAAGCAGCAATCCCTCCTGTACAAGTACCACCTAAGCATGGAGAACAGAGGATCTGCACAGAAGCAGCAATCCCTCTTGTACAAGTACCACCTAAGCATGGAGAACAGAGGATCTGCACAGAAGCAGGAATCCCTCTTGTACAAGTACCCACCTAAGCATGGAGAACAGAGGATGTGCACAGAAGCAGGAATCCCTCTTGTACAAGTACCCACCTAAGCATGGAGAACAGAGGATGTGCACAGAAGCAGGGAATCCCTCTTGTACAAGTACCCACCTAAGCATGGAGAACAGAGGATGTGCACAGAAGCAGGGAATCCCTCTTGTACAAGTACCCACCTAAGCATGGAGAACAGAGGATCTGCACAGAAGCAGCGAATCCCTCTTGTACAAGTACCCACCTAAGCATGGAGAACAGAGGATCTGCACAGAAGCAGCAATCCCTCCTGTACAAGTACCACCTAAGCATGGAGAACAGAGGATCTGCACAGAAGCAGCAATCCCTCTTGTACAAGTACCACCTAAGCATGGAGAACAGAGGATCTGCACAGAAGTAGGGAATCCCTCCTGTACAAGTACCACCTAAGCATGGAGAACAGAGGATCTGCACAGAAGCAGGGAATCCCTCTTGTACAAGTACCACCTAAGCATGGAGAACAGAGGATCTGCACAGAAGCAGCAATCCCTCTTGTACAAGTACCACCTAAGCATGGAGAACAGAGGATCTGCACCGAAGCAGCAATCCCTCTTGTACAAGTACCACCTAAGCATGGAGAACAGAGGATCTGCACAGAAGCAGGCAATCCCTCTTGTACAAGTACCACCTAAGCATGGAGAACAGAGGATCTGCACAGAAGCAGGGAATCCCTCTTGTACAAGTACCACCTAAGCATGGAGAACAGAGGATCTGCACAGAAGCAGGAATCCCTCTTGTACAAGTACCACCTAAGCATGGAGAACAGAGGATGTGCACAGAAGCAGGCAATCCCTCTTGTACAAGTACCACCTAAGCATGGAGAACAGAGGATGTGCACAGAAGCAGGCAATCCCTCTTGTACAAGTACCACCTAAGGTAGATGTTACACATGGTAACTTAGAAGTGGATGCTACTTTGTTCCTGACTGTTATATTTCCCTGGTTCCTGCTTCCTGTGTCTGCTGTTACGTTACTTTGTGTGATGGTCATAGCAGCTTTAAGTTATTTCTACATATGAAACATCTCCCTCCCATCTTCCATGATGAGTTTGAGTCTGCGCTGTCCCTATCCTGTATGGGAACTGCACAGACCTGGGCTGGCACTGCCTGATCCTATCAGAAATCTCTGTGCATCTATGTAGCGAACCTCCCATACCAAAACAGCACTAACGTCCAGGACACACACAGCAAGAGCCCAGCCTACGAAAAGGCAGCACTGCAACTACTGGAAGATGCCCTGGAACGCCCATAACCTCCTAGCAGGAGGGGCAAACTGGAAAAGAGAGCAAGCTGGACTGTTACACATTCTTACAAGGAATCTACACCCCAGCAGAATCCCTTACCTCGGACACATGCACAACCCAGACAGACCCTCACCAAATGCAGAATTAGTGATCACAGATTAGAAACAGAAAGATGCAGACAAGAAGTGAACTGGAAATCCCAAGAAGCCAGACCCTGTATGCAATGCAACACCGGAGAAGGAGAAACATAACTGCATTTCCTGCTGCGCTGTGCAAGATGAAGAGATCAGAGTCTTGGCATAAGACGCGATATCCTTTCGTGGATTGCAAACTGGTTAAAAGACAGGAAATAGAGAGTAGGATTAAATGGTCAATTTTCTCAGTGGAAAAGGGTAAACAGTGGAGTGCCTCAGGGATCTGTATTGGGACCGGTGCTTTTCAATATATATATAAATGATCTGGAAAGGAATATGATGAGTGAGGTTATCAAATTTGCGGATGATACAAAATGTTCAGAGTAGTTGAATCACAAGCAGATTGTGATACATTACAGGAGGAGCTTGCAAGACTGGAAGATTGGGCATCCAAATGGCAGATGAAATTTAATGTGGATAAGTGCAAGGTGATGCATATGGGGAAAAATAACCCTTGCTGTAATTACACAATGTTGGGTTCCATATTAGATGCTACCACCCAGGAAAAAGATCTAGGTGTCCTAGTGGATAACACATTGAAATCGTCGGTTCAGTGTGCTGCGGCAGTCAAAAAAGCAAATAGAATGTTAGGAATTATTAGAAAGGGAATGGTGAATAAAACGGAAAATGTCATAATGCCTCTGTATCGCTCCAGGGTGAGACCGCACCTTGAATACTGTGTACAATTCTGGTCGCCGCATCTCAAAAAAGATATAATTGCGATGGAGAAGGTACAGAGAAGGGCTACCAAAATGATAAGGGGAATGGAACAGCTCCCCTATGAGGAAAGACTAAAGAGGTTAGGACTTTTCAGCTTGGAGAAGAGACGACTGAGGGGGGATATGATAGAGGTGTTTAAAATCATGAGAGGTCTAGAACGGGTAGAGGTGAATCAGTTATTTACTCTTTCCGATAGTAGAAAGACTAGGGGGCACTCCATGAAGTTAGCATGGGGCACATTTAAAACTAATCGGAGAAAGTTCTTTTTTACTCAACGCACAATTAAACTCTGAAATTTGTTGCCAGAGGATGTGGTTAGTGCAGTTAGTATAGCTGTGTTTAAAAAAGGATTGGATAAGTTCTTGGAGGAGAAGTCCATTACCTGCTATTAAGTTCACTTAAAGAATAGCCACTGCCATTAGCAATGGTTACATGGAATAGACTTAGTTTTTGGGTACTTGCCAGGTTCTTATGGCCTGGATTGGCCACTGTTGGAAACAGGATGCTGGGCTTGATGGACCCTTCGTCTGACCCAGCATGGCATGTTCTTATGTTCTCTTGTTCCTAGAGCTGCACATTTCCAAAACCTGAAAGTCCCCCAAAAGAAAGAGCAGGCAGGGCAGGGAAACCTGAGGGACGCTGCCCCAGGCCAGAAATAACCCTGAGCAGGGACAGCACGGACCAGAACCAGAACCTGAGACTTTTCTTCTGAATCACATTCTTTCTCTCCTTTATGTCATTTTACTATTTATTTTTCCCTTTTTCTAACCACTTTGAGCACAATATTTTAAGGAGTTTTCCCAGATGGTGCTGCAGTTCCCCGGGGACATTTTTGCCTGAGCTGTGAGCCCCGTGTGAAGGAAGGGGGCTTACGTTCTGAAATCCCCTCGCCCCTTACCTGTATCCCATCCCCAGTGTCCCAAATTTAAAGGCAGTCACCAATCAACTTGATTATTGGTGCAAACCACACGGATAAATTGACACCAGCGAGGCACTGAGATTATTTCCCAGTTCCTGTATCAAGATGGACAAATTGTCACCCCAGTAAGATTTTCTAATCTCAATCTGATTGCAGGGTTAATTTACTATGACAGAACCTTAATCTCTAAAAGCCCAGACCTAGATTGGCACCCAGGTCCCCCCTTGGTAGGACAGGACACTAACCCCTGTGAGCCCAGGGCAGGATTGGCACCCAGGTCCCCCCTTGGTATGACAGGACACTAACCCCTGTGAGCCCAGGACAGGATTGGCACCCAGGTCCCCCCTTGGTATGACAGAACACTAACCCCTATGAGCCCAGGGCAGGATTGGCACCCAGGTCCCCCCTTGGTAGGACAGGACACTAACCCCTGTGAGCCCAGGGCAGGACTGGCACCCAGGTCCCCCCTTGGTAGGACAGAACACTAACCCCTGTGAGCCCAGGGCAGGACTGGCACCCAGGTCCCCCCTTGGTAGGACAGAACACTAACCCCTGTGAGCCCAGGGCAGGATTGGCACCCAGGTCCCCCCTTGGTAGGACAGAACACTAACCCCTGTGAGCCCAGGGCAGGACTGGCACCCAGGTCCCCCCTTGGTAGGACAGAACACTAACCCCTGTGAGCCCAGGGCAGGACTGGCACCCAGGTCCCCCCTTGGTAGGACAGAACACTAACCCCTGTGAGCCCAGGGCAGGACTGGCACCCAGGTCCCCCCTTGGTAGGACAGAACACTAACCCCTATGAGCCCAGGGCAGGACTGGCACCCAGGTCCCCCCTTGGTAGGACAGGACACTAACCCCTGTGAGCCCAGGGCAGGATTGGCACCCAGGTCGCGCCTTGGTAGGACAGGACACTAACCCCTGTGAGCCCAGGGCAGGACTGGCACCCAGGTCGCCCCTTGGTAGGACAGAACACTAACCCCTGTGAGCCCAGGGCAGGATTGGCACCCAGGTCTCCCCTTGGTAGGACAGCACACTAACCCCTGTGAGCCCAGGGCAGGACTGGCACCCAGGTCGCCCCTTGGTAGGACAGAACACTAACCCCTATGAGCCCAGGGCAGGACTGGCACCCAGGTCTCCCCTTGGTAGGACAGGACACTAACCCCTGTGAGCCCAGGGCAGGATTGGCACCCAGGTCGCCCCTTGGTAGGACAGGACACTAACCCCTGTGAGCCCAGGGCAGGACTGGCACCCAGGTCGCCCCTTGGTAGGACAGAACACTAACCCCTATGAGCCCAGGGCAGGACTGGCACCCAGGTCTCCCCTTGGTAGGACAGAACACTAACCCCTGTGAGTCCAGGGCAGGACTGGCACCCAGGTCTCCCCTTGGTAGGACAGAACACTAACCCCTGTCAGCCCAGGGCAGGATTGGCACCCAGGTCCCCCCTTGGTAGGACAGAACACTAACCCCTATGAGCCCAGGGCAGGATTGGCACCCAGCTCCCCCCTTGGTAGGACAGGACACTAACCCCTATGAGCCCAGGGCAGGATTGGCACCCAGGTCCCCCCTTGGTAGGACAGGACACTAACCCCTGTGAGCCCAGGGCAGGATTGGCACCCAGGTCCCCCCTTGGTAGGACAGAACACTAACCCCTGTGAGCCCAGGACAGGATTGGCACCCAATTCCCCCCTTGGTAGGACAGGACACTAACCCCTGTGAGCCCAGGGCAGGATTGGCACCCAGGTCCCCCCTTGGTAGGACAGCACACTAACCCCTGTGAGCCCAGGGCAGGATTGGCACCCAGGTCCCCCCTTGGTAGGACAGAACACTAACCCCTTTGAGCCCAGGGCAGGACTGGCACCCAGGTCCCCCCTTGGTAGGACAGAACACTAACCCCTGTGAGCCCAGGGCAGGATTGGCACCCAGGTCGCCCCTTGGTAGGACAGGACACTAACCCCTGTGAGCCCAGGGCAGGACTGGCACCCAGGTCGCCCCTTGGTAGGACAGAACACTAACCCCTATGAGCCCAGGGCAGGACTGGCACCCAGGTCTCCCCTTGGTAGGACAGCACACTAACCCCTATGAGCCCAGGGCAGGATTGGCACCCAGGTCTCCCCTTGGTAGGACAGCACACTAACCCCTATGAGCCCAGGGCAGGATTGGCACCCAGGTCCCCCCTTGGTAGGACAGAACACTAACCCCTGTGAGCCCAGGGCAGGATTGGCACCCAGCTCCCCCCTTGGTAGGACAGGACACTAACCCCTGTGAGCCCAGGGCAGGATTGGCACCCAGGTCCCCCCTTGGTAGGACAGAACACTAACCCCTGTGAGCCCAGGGCAGGATTGGCACCCAGGTCCCCCCTTGGTAGGACAGAACACTAACCCCTGTGAGCCCAGGGCAGGATTGGCACCCAGGTCCCCCCTTGGTAGGACAGGACACTAACCCCTATGAGCCCAGGGCAGGATTGGCACCCAGGTCCCCCCTTGGTATGACAGGACACTAACCCCTGTGAGCCCAGGACAGGATTGGCACCCAGGTCCCCCCTTGGTATGACAGGACACTAACCCCTATGAGCCCAGGGCAGGATTGGCACCCAGGTCCCCCCTTGGTAGGACAGAACACTAACCCCTATGAGCCCAGGGCAGGATTGGCACCCAGGTTCCCCCTTGGTAGGACAGGACACTAACCCCTGTGAGCCCAGGGCAGGACTGGCACCCAGGTCCCCCCTTGGTAGGACAGAACACTAACCCCTGTGAGCCCAGGGCAGGATTGGCACCCAGGTCCCCCCTTGGTAGGACAGAACACTAACCCCTGTGAGCCCAGGGCAGGATTGGCACCCAGGTCCCCCCTTGGTAGGACAGGACACTAACCCCTGTGAGCCCAGGGCAGGATTGGCACCCAGGTCCCCCCTTGGTAGGACAGAACACTAACCCCTGTGAGCCCAGGGCAGGACTGGCACCCAGGTCCCCCCTTGGTAGGACAGGACACTAACCCCTGTGAGCCCAGGGCAGGATTGGCACCCAGGTCCCCCCTTGGTAGGACAGGACACTAACCCCTATGAGTCCAGGGCAGGATTGGCACCCAGGTCCCCCCTTGGTAGGACAGAACACTAACCCCTATGAGCCCAGGACAGGATTGGCACCCAGGTCCCCCCTTGGTAGGACAGAACACTAACCCCTGTGAGCCCAGGGCAGGATTGGCACCCAGGTCCCCCCTTGGTAGGACAGAACACTAACCCCTGTGAGCCCAGGGCAGGATTGGCACCCAGGTCTCCCCTTGGTAGGACAGAACACTAACCCCTGTGAGCCCAGGGCAGGATTGGCACCCAGGTCCCCCCTTGGTAGGACAGAACACTAACCCCTGTGAGCCCAGGGCAGGATTGGCACCCAGGTCCCCCCTTGGTAGGACAGAACACTAACCCCTGTGAGCCCAGGGCAGGATTGGCACCCAGGTCCCCCCTTGGTAGGACAGGACACTAACCCCTATGAGCCCAGGGCAGGATTGGCACCCAGGTCCCCCCTTGGTAGGACAGAACACTAACCCCTGTGAGCCCAGGGCAGGATTGGCACCCAGGTCCCCCCTTGGTAGGACAGGACACTAACCCCTGTGAGCCCAGGGCAGGATTGGCACCCAGGTCCCCCCTTGGTAGGACAGAACACTAACCCCTGTGAGCCCAGGGCAGGATTGGCACCCAGGTCCCCCCTTGGTAGGACAGAACACTAACCCCTGTGAGCCCAGGGCAGGATTGGCACCCAGGTCCCCCCTTGGTAGGACAGAACACTAACCCCTATGAGCCCAGGGCAGGATTGGCACCCAGGTCCCCCCCTTGGTAGGACAGAACACTAACCCCTGTGAGCCCAGGGCAGGATTGGCACCCAGGTCCCCCTTGGTAGGACAGAACACTAACCCCTGTGAGCCCAGGGCAGGATTGGCACCCAGGTCCCCCCTTGGTAGGACAGAACACTAACCCCTATGAGCCCAGGGCAGGATTGGCACCCAGGTCCCCCCTTGGTAGGACAGAACACTAACCCCTGTGAGCCCAGGGCAGGATTGGCACCCAGGTCCCCCCTTGGTAGGACAGAACACTAACCCCTGTGAGCCCAGGGCAGGATTGGCACCCAGGTCCCCCCTTGGTAGGACAGAACACTAACCCCTGTGAGCCCAGGGCAGGACTGGCACCCAGGTCCCCCCTTGGTAGGACAGAACACTAACCCCTATGAGCCCAGGGCAGGACTGGCACCCAGGTCCCCCCTTGGTAGGACAGAACACTAACCCCTATGAGCCCAGGGCAGGACTGGCACCCAGGTCCCCCCTTGGTAGGACAGAACACTAACCCCTATGAGCCCAGGGCAGGACTGGCACCCAGGTCCCCCCTTGGAAGGACAGAACACTAAGCCCTGTGAGCCCAGGGCAGGATTGGCACCCAGGTCCCCCCTTGGTAGGACAGGACACTAACCCCTGTGAGCCCAGGGCAGGACTGGCACCCAGGTCCCCCCTTGGGATGGACAGAACACTAACCCCTGTGAGCCCAGGGCAGGATTGGCACCCAGGTCCCCCCTTGGTAGGACAGGACACTAACCCCTGTGAGCCCAGGGCAGGATTGGCACCCAGGTCCCCCCTTGGTAGGACAGGACACTAACCCCTATGAGCCCAGGGCAGGACTGGCACCCAGGTCCCCCCTTGGAAGGACAGAACACTAACCCCTGTGAGCCCAGGGCAGGATTGGCACCCAGGTCCCCCCTTGGTAGGACAGGACACTAACCCCTGTGAGCCCAGGGCAGGATTGGCACCCAGGTCTCCCCTTGGTAGGAGAGAACACTAACCCCTGTGAGCCCAGGGCAGGATTGGCACCCAGGTCCCCCCTTGGTAGGACAGAACACTAACCCCTGTGAGCCCAGGGCAGGACTGGCACCCAGGTCCCCCCTTGGTAGGACAGGACACTAACCCCTATGAGCCCAGGGCAGGATTGGCACCCAGGTCCCCCCTTGGTAGGACAGAACACTAACCCCTGTGAGCCCAGGGCAGGATTGGCACCCAGGTCCCCCCTTGGTAGGACAGGACACTAACCCCTGTGAGCCCAGGGCAGGATTGGCACCCAGGTCCCCCCTTGGTAGGACAGAACACTAACCCCTGTGAGCCCAGGGCAGGATTGGCACCCAGGTCGCCCCTTGGTAGGACAGAACACTAACCCCTGTGAGCCCAGGGCAGGATTGGCACCCAGGTCCCCCCTTGGTAGGACAGAACACTAACCCCTGTGAGCCCAGGGCAGGATTGGCACCCAGGTCCCCCCTTGGTAGGACAGAACACTAACCCCTGTGAGCCCAGGGCAGGATTGGCACCCAGGTCCCCCCTTGGTAGGACAGAACACTAACCCCTGTGAGCCCAGGGCAGGATTGGCACCCAGGTCCCCCCTTGATAGGACAGGACACTAACCCCTATGAGCCCAGGACAGGATTGGCACCCAGGTCCCCCCTTGGTAGGACAGGACACTAACCCCTATGAGCCCAGGGCAGGATTGGCACCCAGGTCGCCCCTTGGTAGGACAGAACACTAACCCCTATGAGCCCAGGGCAGGATTGGCACCCAGGTCCCCCCTTGGTAGGACAGGACACTAACCCCTATGAGCCCAGGGCAGGATTGGCACCCAGGTCCCCCCTTGGTAGGACAGGACACTAACCCCTATGAGCCCAGGGCAGGATTGGCACCCAGGTCGCCCCTTGGTAGGACAGAACACTAACCCCTATGAGCCCAGGGCAGGATTGGCACCCAGGTCCCCCCTTGGTAGGACAGGACACTAACCCCTATGAGCCCAGGACAGGATTGGCACCCAGGTCCCCCCTTGGTAGGACAGGACACTAACCCCTATGAGCCCAGGGCAGGATTGGCACCCAGGTCCCCCCTTGGTAGGACAGAACACTAACCCCTGTGAGCCCAGGGCAGGATTGGCACCCAGGTCCCCCTTGGTAGGACAGGACACTAACCCCTGTGAGCCCAGGGCAGGATTGGCACCCAGGTCCCCCCTTGGTAGGACAGAACACTAACCCCTGTGAGCCCAGGGCAGGACTGGCACCCAGGTCTCCCCTTGGTAGGACAGAACACTAACCCCTATGAGCCCAGGGCAGGATTGGCACCCAGGTCCCCCCTTGGTAGGACAGGACACTAACCCCTGTGAGCCCAGGGCAGGATTGGCACCCAGGTCCCCCCTTGGTAGGACAGGAACACTAACCCCTAGTGAGCCCAGGGCAGGACTGGCACCCAGGTCCCCCCTTGGTAGGACAGGACACTAACCCCTGTGAGCCCAGGGCAGGACTGGCACCCAGGTCTCCCCTTGGTAGGACAGAACACTAACCCCTAGTGAGCCCAGGGCAGGATTGGCACCCAGGTCCCCCCTTGGTAGGACAGAACACTAACCCCTATGAGTCCAGGGCAGGATTGGCACCCAGGTCCCCCCTTGGTAGGACAGGAACACTAACCCCTATGAGCCCAGGGCAGGATTGGCACCCAGGTCCCCCCTTGGTAGGACAGGACACTAACCCCTAGTGAGCCCAGGGCAGGATTGGCACCCAGGTCCCCCCTTGGTAGGACAGAACACTAACCCCTGTGAGCCCAGGGCAGGATTGGCACCCAGGTCCCCCCTTGGTAGGACAGAACACTAACCCCTGTGAGCCCAGGGCAGGACTGGCACCCAGGTCGCCCCTTGGTAGGACAGAACACTAACCCCTATGAGCCCAGGGCAGGATTGGCACCCAGGTCCCCCCTTGGTAGGACAGAACACTAACCCCTGTGAGCCCAGGGCAGGACTGGCACCCAGGTCCCCCCTTGGTAGGACAGAACACTAACCCCTAGTGAGCCCAGGGCAGGATTGGCACCCAGGTCCCCCCTTGGTAGGACAGAACACTAACCCCTATGAGCCCAGGGCAGGATTGGCACCCAGGTCCCCCCTTGGTAGGACAGAACACTAACCCCTGTGAGCCCAGGGCAGGACTGGCACCCAGGTCCCCCCTTGGTAGGACAGAACACTAACCCCTGTGAGCCCAGGGCAGGATTGGCACCCAGGTCCCCCCTTGGTAGGACAGAACACTAACCCCTATGAGCCCAGGGCAGGACTGGCACCCAGGTCTCCCCTTGGTAGGACAGAACACTAACCCCTATGAGCCCAGGGCAGGACTGGCACCCAGGTCCCCCCTTGGTAGGACAGAACACTAACCCCTATGAGCCCAGGGCAGGACTTGGCACCCAGGTCCCCCCTTGGTAGGACAGGAACACTAACCCCTGTGAGCCCAGGGCAGGACTGGCACCCAGGTCTCCCCTTGGTAGGACAGAACACTAACCCCTATGAGCCCAGGGCAGGACTGGCACCCAGGTCCCCCCTTGGTAGGACAGAACACTAACCCCTGTGAGCCCAGGGCAGGACTGGCACCCAGGTCTCCCCTTGGTAGGACAGAACACTAACCCCTGTGAGCCCAGGGCAGGATTGGCACCCAGGTCTCCCCTTGGTAGGACAGAACACTAACCCCTGTGAGCCCAGGGCAGGATTGGCACCCAGGTCGCCCCTTGGTAGGACAGAACACTAACCCCTATGAGCCCAGGGCAGGATTGGCACCCAGGTCTCCCCTTGGTAGGACAGAACACTAACCCCTGTGAGCCCAGGGCAGGATTGGCACCCAGGTCCCCCCTTGGTAGGACAGAACACTAACCCCTGTGAGCCCAGGGCAGGACTGGCACCCAGGTCTCCCCCTTGGTAGGACAGAACACTAACCCCTGTGAGCCCAGGGCAGGATTGGCACCCAGGTCCCCCCTTGGTAGGACAGAACACTAACCCCTGTGAGCCCAGGGCAGGATTGGCACCCAGGTCTCCCCTTGGTAGGACAGGACACTAACCCCTGTGAGCCCAGGGCAGGACTGGCACCCAGGTCCCCCCTTGGTAGGACAGGACACTAACCCCTGTGAGCCCAGGGCAGGACTGGCACCCAGGTCCCCCCTTGGTAGGACAGGACACTAACCCCTGTGAGCCCAGGGCAGGATTGGCACCCAGGTCTCCCCTTGGTAGGACAGAACACTAACCCCTATGAGCCCAGGGCAGGATTGGCACCCAGGTCTCCCCTTGGTAGGACAGGACACTAACCCCTGTGAGCCCAGGGCAGGATTGGCACCCAGGTCTCCCCTTGGTAGGACAGAACACTAACCCCTATGAGCCCAGGGCAGGATTGGCACCCAGGTCCCCCCTTGGTAGGACAGAACACTAACCCCTGTGAGCCCAGGGCAGGATTGGCACCCAGGTCCCCCCTTGGTAGGACAGAACACTAACCCCTATGAGCCCAGGGCAGGATTGGCACCCAGGTCCCCCCTTGGTAGGACAGAACACTAACCCCTATGAGCCCAGGGCAGGATTGGCACCCAGGTCCCCCCTTGGTAGGACAGAACACTAACCCCTATGAGCCCAGGGCAGGATTGGCACCCAGGTCTCCCCTTGGTAGGACAGAACACTAACCCCTGTGAGCCCAGGGCAGGATTGGCACCCAGGTCCCCCCTTGGTAGGACAGAACACTAACCCCTGTGAGCCCAGGGCAGGACTGGCACCCAGGTCCCCCCTTGGTAGGACAGAACACTAACCCCTATGAGCCCAGGGCAGGACTGGCACCCAGGTCCCCCCTTGGTAGGACAGAACACTAACCCCTGTGAGCCCAGGGCAGGATTGGCACCCAGGTCCCCCCTTGGTAGGACAGAACACTAACCCCTGTGAGCCCAGGGCAGGATTGGCACCCAGGTCCCCCCTTGGTAGGACAGAACACTAACCCCTGTGAGCCCAGGGCAGGATTGGCACCCAGGTCCCCCCTTGGTAGGACAGAACACTAACACCTGTGAGCCCAGGGCAGGACTTGGCACCCAGGTCCCCCCTTGGTAGGACAGGAACACTAACCCCTGTGAGCCCAGGGCAGGATTGGCACCCAGGTCCCCCCTTGGTAGGACAGGACACTAACCCCTGTGAGTCCAGGGCAGGATTGGCACCCAGGTCCCCCCTTGGTAGGACAGAACACTAACCCCTGTGAGCCCAGGGCAGGATTGGCACCCAGGTCCCCCCTTGGTAGGACAGGACACTAACCCCTGTGAGCCCAGGGCAGGATTGGCACCCAGGTCCCCCCTTGGTAGGACAGGACACTAACCCCTGTGAGTCCAGGGCAGGACTGGCACCCAGGTCCCCCCTTGGTAGGACAGGACACTAAACCCTGTGAGCCCAGGGCAGGATTGGCACCCAGGTCCCCCCTTGGTAGGACAGAACACTAACCCCTATGAGCCCAGGACAGGACTGGCACCCAGGTCCCCCCTTGGTAGGACAGAACACTAACCCCTGTGAGCCCAGGGCAGGATTGGCACCCAGGTCCCCCCTTGGTAGGACAGGACACTAACCCCTGTGAGCCCAGGGCAGGATTGGCACCCAGGTCCCCCCTTGGTAGGACAGAACACTAACCCCTGTGAGCCCAGGGCAGGACTGGCACCCAGGTCCCCCCTTGGTAGGACAGGACACTAACCCCTATGAGCCCAGGGCAGGACTGGCACCCAGGTCCCCCCTTGGTAGGACAGAACACTAACCCCTGTGAGCCCAGGGCAGGATTGGCACCCAGGTCTCCCCTTGGTAGGACAGGACACTAACCCCTGTGAGCCCAGGGCAGGATTGGCACCCAGGTCTCCCCCTTGGTAGGACAGGACACTAACCCCTGTGAGCCCAGGGCAGGATTGGCACCCAGGTCCCCCCTTGGTAGGACAGAACACTAACCCCTATGAGCCCAGGACAGGATTGGCACCCAGGTCCCCCCTTGGTAGGACAGGACACTAACCCCTGTGAGCCCAGGGCAGGATTGGCACCCAGGTCCCCCCTTGGTAGGACAGAACACTAACCCCTGTGAGCCCAGGGCAGGATTGGCACCCAGGTCTCCCCTTGGTAGGACAGGACACTAACCCCTATGAGCCCAGGGCAGGATTGGCACCCAGGTCCCCCCTTGGTAGGACAGGACACTAACCCCTGTGAGCCCAGGGCAGGATTGGCACCCAGGTCCCCCCTTGGTAGGACAGGACACTAACCCCTATGAGCCCAGGACAGGACTGGCACCCAGGTCCCCCCTTGGTAGGACAGAACACTAACCCCTATGAGCCCAGGACAGGACTGGCACCCAGGTCCCCCCTTGGTAGGACAGAACACTAACCCCTGTGAGCCCAGGGCAGGATTGGCACCCAGGTCCCCCCTTGGTAGGACAGAACACTAACCCCTATGAGCCCAGGACAGGATTGGCACCCAGGTCCCCCCTTGGTAGGACAGGACACTAACCCCTGTGAGCCCAGGGCAGGATTGGCACCCAGGTCCCCCCTTGGTAGGACAGAACACTAACCCCTGTGAGCCCAGGACAGGATTGGCACCCAGGTCCCCCCTTGGTAGGACAGGACACTAACCCCTGTGAGCCCAGGGCAGGATTGGCACCCAGGTCCCCCCTTGGTAGGACAGGACACTAACCCCTGTGAGCCCAGGGCAGGATTGGCACCCAGGTCTCCCCTTGGTAGGACAGGACACTAACCCCTATGAGCCCAGGGCAGGATTGGCACCCAGGTCCCCCCTTGGTAGGACAGGACACTAACCCCTGTGAGCCCAGGGCAGGACTTGGCACCCAGGTCCCCCCTTGGTAGGACAGAACACTAACCCCTGTGAGCCCAGGGCAGGATTGGCACCCAGGTCCCCCCTTGGTAGGACAGGACACTAACCCCTGTGAGCCCAGGGCAGGATTGGCACCCAGGTCCCCCCTTGGTAGGACAGAACACTAACCCCTGTGAGCCCAGGGCAGGATTGGCACCCAGGTCCCCCCTTGGTAGGACAGGACACTAACCCCTATGAGCCCAGGGCAGGACTGGCACCCAGGTCCCCCCTTGGTAGGACAGGACACTAACCCCTGTGAGCCCAGGGCAGGATTGGCACCCAGGTCCCCCCTTGGTAGGACAGGACACTAACCCCTATGAGCCCAGGGCAGGACTGGCACCCAGGTCCCCCCTTGGTAGGACAGGACACTAACCCCTGTGAGCCCAGGGCAGGATTGGCACCCAGGTCCCCCCTTGATAGGACAGAACACTAACCCCTGTGAGCCCAGGGCAGGATTGGCACCCAGGTCCCCCCTTGGTAGGACAGGACACTAACCCCTGTGAGCCCAGGGCAGGATTGGCACCCAGGTCCCCCCTTGGTAGGACAGGACACTAACCCCTGTGAGCCCAGGGCAGGATTGGCACCCAGGTCCCCCCTTGGTAGGACAGAACACTAACCCCTGTGAGCCCAGGGACAGGATTGGCACCCAGGTCCCCCCTTGGTAGGACAGAACACTAACCCCTGTGAGCCCAGGGCAGGATTGGCACCCAGGTCCCCCCTTGGTAGGACAGAACACTAACCCCTGTGAGCCCAGGGCAGGACTGGCACCCAGGTCCCCCCTTGGTAGGACAGAACACTAACCCCTGTGAGCCCAGGGCAGGATTGGCACCCAGGCCCCCCCTTGGTAGGACAGGACACTAACCCCTATGAGCCCAGGGCAGGATTGGCACCCAGGTCCCCCCTTGGTAGGACAGAACACTAACCCCTGTGAGCCCAGGACAGGACTGGCACCCAGGTCTCCCCTTGGTAGGACAGGACACTAACCCCTGTGAGCCCAGGGCAGGACTGGCACCCAGGTCCCCCCTTGGTAGGACAGGACACTAACCCCTATGAGCCCAGGGCAGGACTGGCACCCAGGTCTCCCCTTGGTAGGACAGAACACTAACCCCTATGAGCCCAGGGCAGGACTGGCACCCAGGTCTCCCCTTGGTAGGACAGAACACTAACCCCTATGAGCCCAGGGCAGGACTGGCACCCAGGTCCCCCCTTGGTAGGACAGGACACTAACCCCTATGAGCCCAGGACAGGATTGGCACCCAGGTCCCCCCTTGGTAGGACAGAACACTAACCCCTATGAGCCCAGGGCAGGACTGGCACCCAGGTCTCCCCTTGGTAGGACAGAACACTAACCCCTGTGAGCCCAGGGCAGGATTGGCACCCAGGTCCCCCCTTGGTAGGACAGAACACTAACCCCTATGAGCCCAGGGCAGGACTGGCACCCAGGTCTCCCCTTGGTAGGACAGAACACTAACCCCTATGAGCCCAGGACAGGATTGGCACCCAGGTCCCCCCTTGGTAGGACAGAACACTAACCCCTGTGAGCCCAGGGCAGGATTGGCACCCAGGTCCCCCCTTGGTAGGACAGGACACTAACCCCTGTGAGCCCAGGGCAGGACTGGCACCCAGGTCTCCCCTTGGTAGGACAGGACACTAACCCCTATGAGCCCAGGGCAGGATTGGCACCCAGGTCCCCCCTTGGTAGGACAGGACACTAACCCCTATGAGCCCAGGACAGGACTGGCACCCAGGTCCCCCCTTGGTAGGACAGGACACTAACCCCTATGAGCCCAGGACAGGACTGGCACCCAGGTCCCCCCTTGGTAGGACAGGACACTAACCCCTATGAGCCCAGGGCAGGACTGGCACCCAGGTCCTCCCTTGGTAGGACAGAACACTAACCCCTATGAGCCCAGGACAGGACTGGCACCCAGGTCCCCCCTTGGTAGGACAGGACACTAACCCCTATGAGCCCAGGGCAGGACTGGCACCCAGGTCTCCCCTTGGTAGGACAGGACACTAACCCCTATGAGCCCAGGACAGGACTGGCACCCAGGTCCCCCCTTGGTAGGACAGAACACTAACCCCTGTGAGCCCAGGACAGGACTGGCACCCAGGTCCCCCCTTGGTAGGACAGAACACTAACCCCTATGAGCCCAGGACAGGACTGGCACCCAGGTCTCCCCTTGGTAGGACAGAACACTAACCCCTATGAGCCCAGGACAGGACTGGCACCCAGGTCTCCCCTTGGTAGGACAGAACACTAACCCCTATGAGCCCAGGACAGGACTGGCACCCAGGTCCCCCCTTGGTAGGACAGAACACTAACCCCTGTGAGCCCAGGACAGGACTGGCACCCAGGTCCCCCCTTGGTAGGACAGAACACTAACCCCTATGAGCCCAGGACAGGACTGGCACCCAGGTCCCCCCTTGGTAGGACAGAACACTAACCCCTATGAGCCCAGGACAGGACTGGCACCCAGGTCCCCCCTTGGTAGGACAGAACACTAACCCCTGTGAGCCCAGGACAGGACTGGCACCCAGGTCCCCCCTTGGTAGGACAGAACACTAACCCCTATGAGCCCAGGACAGGACTGGCACCCAGGTCCCCCCTTGGTAGGACAGAACACTAACCCCTATGAGCCCAGGGCAGGATTGGCACCCAGGTCCCCCCTTGGTAGGACAGAACACTAACCCCTATGAGCCCAGGGCAGGACTGGCACCCAGGTCCCCCCTTGGTAGGACAGAACACTAACCCCTATGAGCCCAGGGCAGGATTGGCACCCAGGTCCCCCCTTGGTAGGACAGAACACTAACCCCTATGAGCCCAGGACAGGATTGGCACCCATGTCGCCCCTTGGTAGGACAGAACACTAACCCCTATGAGCCCAGGACAGGATTGGCACCCAGGTCCCCCCTTGGTAGGACAGAACACTAACCCCTATGAGCCCAGGGCAGGACTGGCACCCAGGTCCCCCCTTGGTAGGACAGGACACTAACCCCTATGAGCCCAGGGCAGGATTGGCACCCAGGTCCCCCCTTGGTAGGACAGAACACTAACCCCTATGAGCCCAGGACAGGACTGGCACCCAGGTCCCCCCTTGGTAGGACAGAACACTAACCCCTATGAGCCCAGGGCAGGATTGGCACCCAGGTCCCCCCTTGGTAGGACAGAACACTAACCCCTATGAGCCCAGGGCAGGATTGGCACCCAGGTCCCCCCTTGGTAGGACAGAACACTAACCCCTGTGAGCCCAGGGCAGGATTGGCACCCAGGTCCCCCCTTGGTAGGACAGGACACTAACCCCTGTGAGCCCAGGGCAGGACTGGCACCCAGGTCCCCCCTTGGTAGGACAGGACACTAACCCCTATGAGCCCAGGGCAGGATTGGCACCCAGGTCCCCCCTTGGTAGGACAGAACACTAACCCCTATGAGCCCAGGGCAGGATTGGCACCCAGGTCCCCCCTTGGTAGGACAGAACACTAACCCCTATGAGCCCAGGACAGGACTGGCACCCAGGTCCCCCCTTGGTAGGACAGAACACTAACCCCTGTGAGCCCAGGGCAGGACTGGCACCCAGGTCCCCCCTTGGTAGGACAGAACACTAACCCCTATGAGCCCAGGACAGGACTGGCACCCAGGTCCCCCCTTGGTAGGACAGGACACTAACCCCTGTGAGCCCAGGGCAGGATTGGCACCCAGGTCCCCCCTTGGTAGGACAGAACACTAACCCCTGTGAGCCCAGGACAGGATTGGCACCCAGGTCCCCCCTTGGTAGGACAGAACACTAACCCCTGTGAGCCCAGGACAGGATTGGCACCCAGGTCCCCCCTTGGTAGGACAGAACACTAACCCCTGTGAGCCCAGGACAGGACTGGCACCCAGGTCCCCCCTTGGTAGGACAGAACACTAACCCCTGTGAGCCCAGGACAGGATTGGCACCCAGGTCCCCCCTTGGTAGGACAGAACACTAACCCCTGTGAGCCCAGGGCAGGACTGGCACCCAGGTCCCCCCTTGGTAGGACAGAACACTAACCCCTATGAGCCCAGGGCAGGATTGGCACCCAGGTCTCCCCTTGGTAGGACAGAACACTAACCCCTATGAGCCCAGGACAGGATTGGCACCCAGGTTGCCCCTTGGTAGGACAGAACACTAACCCCTGTGAGCCCAGGGCAGGATTGGCACCCAGGTCCCCCCTTGGTAGGACAGAACACTAACCCCTGTGAGCCCAGGGCAGGATTGGCACCCAGGTCGCCCCTTGGTAGGACAGAACACTAACCCCTGTGAGTCCAGGGCAGGATTGGCACCCAGGTCCCCCCTTGGTAGGACAGAACACTAACCCCTGTGAGTCCAGGGCAGGATTGGCACCCAGGTCCCCCCTTGGTAGGACAGAACACTAACCCCTGTGAGCCCAGGGCAGGATTGGCACCCAGGTCCCCCCTTGGTAGGACAGAACACTAACCCCTGTGAGCCCAGGGCAGGATTGGCACCCAGGTCCCCCCTTGGTATGACAGAACACTAACCCCTATGAGCCCAGGGCAGGACTGGCACCCAGGTCCCCCCTTGAGGTGACAGTGCGTTGATACTGAGGTCTGCAGCCTCTGAGTGAGTGGCTTCCCCAGCCCTCACTGCTCTCCAGGACCTTCATTTCCAGGTGAGATTAGGTTTGATAAATCTGACACAACCTCAATAAAACTTGAACAATGGAGAGAAAAGTAAGTAGAGATTGTATTAAGCAGCAGAAATATTGCATGAATTGAAAGAGGAATTCAGGAATAATAGCCTGGCTGGGTTTTAATATTGTCCCCAATCAAATCAGCCGGCTGTATGGTGTGGGAGGATTTCTAAGTAAGGTTTATCTGCATTGCATCGGGAGCTGGGAGCTCTCGGAGGAGCTCATGCAGAATTAATGTGCAGGGAGAAGGCACTGCTGCTCCACCAGAGGAAAGCAAGAAACTCGGCTTCATGGCGAATTCCCTTATCCTCCTCTGCCCATCCTTGCTTGTGTCTGCTGGATTTTCGGAAGACATTTGACAAAGTCCCTTAGAAGCTGCTGCTGTGCTGAGGAAGTGAGGCCCGTGGAGGAGGCGGCAGAGTTTTGCTGTGGATTAGACGAGGAGGCAGAGTTTTGCTGTGGATTGGGCACTGGTTAAAAGGCCGCAGCAGACTCAGAGGGTGGGACTAGATGTGCAGTTTTTGAAAAGGAGCGCGGTCACTAGCAGCGTTCCTCAGGGATCGGCCCTGGGACCTGGCCTGTGAAATGTATTCATTACGATCTGGGAAAGGGAGCCATGAGTGAGGTAATCAAGTCTGCAACCTGCACACAATCATGCAAAGTTGTGAAAGCAGCAGCAGCAGAGTGTGAGGAGCTGCAGGAAGGCCGCTGAGGTTTAATAAGGAGAAGTGGAGAGTAATGTACCTAGGGAAAGTGAGGAGTCAGCAGCCAAGGAACGGACTGAGCCCCGGGCATGGCTGTGCAGAGGGGGTGGGACGTGGCTGGGGATCACCCAGGAGTGAAGACTTTAGCTTGGGGTGGGTGGAGGCCTGGGTTGTGGAGCTGGAAGCAGAGGTTTGGCAGAAGAGTCTGCAGATTCAGGGCTCAGCATGCGGAAGGCGAGTCAGCCCTCAGGTGGCTCCTCTGCAAAGCTTTATCCCTGAGCCACAGCCAATTGCTGCTACTTGCACGCGTGGGGCTACCTAAAGCAATCCTCTCTGCTTCAGCTGCCCAGTTGTCTGGGGCTTAGGGCTCTTGCACAGACCTCTGAGATTTCTAGCCTGGCTTTCCTAACTGCACCCAAGGCGGGTTACAATATAACATAAATGCAATTTCACCAACAGGCGTTTACTGCCCTACCATTAACTCTGAGCAATAACGCGCACAAGCAAATAAATACATCCTACAAGAAATAAAATCAAATAAAACCACCCAACTGAACACATGGCAGACTAACCTGAACCAAAAATCAGATCAGATCAGTAAAATCCAGGAAAGAAAGCAGCTCATGATCTCTCACCTGAGACCCTTCAAGAAGCAGAGGAGGTGGTCATGTGACGCTGTGAGTTCTGGGTGCCCGCCTCCTCCATCCTACCTCACCTGCGCCTTATTTTTGTAAATGTGAGTGGCTTTGAGTGCTCTCTCCCAATCAGGCCTAAGGTGGCTGCCGCTGCTGCCTCTGCCCCGCCAACCTCCCTGCTGCCGGCCATGGTAACGTTAAAGGAGTTTAACGCAGCGGTCGAGCATGCGTTCAGCACTAAGCACTGCATTTACTAAGGCCTTCCTCCCATTCTTTATCTATGGGGAAAATGCTTTCTAAATGAGCCCGTAGATTTGACAGAGTAGGGTATGTGCAAACTGGAGGCGCTTGGGTGAGAGGGTTACCAACGTGGAATGCAGGGTATCCATGTAGACCAGGGGTCCCAGTGACATAGTGAGGGCAAAGGGCCGTCGGCGCCATTTTGACTACTGGCAGCCGACAGCCCAAGTCCAGGAGATCGCGCCCGGACCCCCCGCTAGTCCACCAGGGACTTTTGGCAGGTCTTGGGGGGGGGGGGGGGTCAGGAGGGTGGGGGGTTGTAGTAAATTAATTTTGGCAGGTCTTGGGGGCGTCAGGAGGGTGGGGGGGGTTTTGTTAGATTTTTACTTTTTTATTAAAGATTTGTCTGCGAGCCAGATGCAGCCATCAAAAGAGCCACATCTGGCTCGCGAGCCATTGGTTCCCGACCCCTGCGCTAGGGACACTAGCGCGTCCCTAGCGCCTCCTTTTTGACAGGAGTGGCTGTCAGAGAGTTTGACAGCCGATGCTCAATTTTGCCAGCGTCGGTTCTCGAGCCCACTGACAGCCACGGGTTTGCAAACTGGACGCCAGCAAAATTGAGCATCCAGTTTTCAACCCGACAGCCACAGGCCTATTTCAAATTTTTTTTTTCTATTTTTTTTTTACTTTTTTTAACTTTCAGGACCTCCGACTTAATATCACCATGATATTAAGTCAGAGGGTGCACAGAAAAGCAGTTTTACTGCTTTTCTGTGCACTTTCCCGGTGCCTGGAGAAATTAACGCCGACCTTTGGGTAGGCGTTAATTTCTGAAAGTAAAATGTGCGGCTTGGCTGCACATTTTACTTTCTGTATCATGCGGGAATACCTAATAGCGCCATCAACGTGCATTTGCAGGTCGCGGGCACTATTAGGTTCGGGTGGGGGGGGGGGGGTTGGATGCGCATTTTGGACTCACTAGCTTTACCCCTTATTCAGTAAGGGGTAAAGCTAGTGCTCCAGCAGAGCGCACTGTACTGTATCGGCCTGAAAGTGAGCACACTGGATAGGCTGTCGGCAAGTGATAAAGCCATGCATGGTAATTGCATGGTAATTGCATGGTAATTGCATGGTAATAGGCCATTCTTCATGCCAGTCCATCTGGGAAAACACTTATTTATGATAATAAAACACATTGGTCTTCCAGGATTATTTCCCAAACTCTCTGCTCTACACCGGCAGTTTTGCCTCTGTGTTCTACTCTTCATGGTTGTGCTGTACGTTGCTTTCCCTGGATCGTCTACGCGTGCATTACAATGCAGATATTCAGGGGCTCACCCCGATCTCAGAAGCCAGAGCATTTGTAATAGACATGGAAAAATTGCTTCAGAGATCTCCTTCAGCTTCTCAACCTCTGAGATGACAACTCTCACACCTGGGTTCAGGATTCTGCACCAGTAAGTGTTCATCATTTGATTGACCTCATACCTTGCATTTTGGAATAGCTTGGTGTTCTGTTGGAAGAACAGAATTTAAATCATTATTGTTATGCCTGTCGGTTGCATACGGCTGCGACCCATGTACTTACTTCCTTCACTGCTCTTCTACCCTCCCTGGGGCTGCTTGTGGCTCGGGCCAGCTTTCACTGCCACGTTCCCCGGGACTCCTCATGGCAGCCTGGACGCTGCCACCATTTTCCTCAACTTTGGGCCTCCCTAGGCGCGTGCATGTGCCACCGGGCACTCCTATGAAGCCTCATCGGCGGGAACCTCGGGGGCGTTTCCGGTTGATGACATCATCAGACCAATGTACTTAAACTCCACCTTTGCCCTCAGCTAGCTGACAAGATCTGTACTTCTTCAACTACTGCCTACGTGTTCCTGAGACTCGCTCATGCCTTGGACCTGGACCCTGTCTGTTACCCACTCCTCGGGGGCCAGTGCATGCATTGGGGACTCGCTCTCCTCGCCTACCCCGCTCCTCGAGCTGGCTCTGTGTCTCTTGTGTTCTAACCTACAAGGCCTCCTATTCCTCGGGACTACCTCTGGGATATCTCAGCTTCCTGTGAGCTCTACAGAGGGACTTTCCCACTCCTCGGGGTTGCACCCACAACCTGAACAAGACTGCTCACATCTCCCTCACCTCGGGACCGCGTTCACATTCTACACTGACTGCTGGGGCTTCCCACTCCTCAGGATAGCGACCTCCAGCTTCTTGGGACCTTGCACACTTCCCCGCTTCTCGGGGTTGCACCAGCCTACTATATCGAGACTACCAACACAAACACACACACACACCCACCCCACTCTTCGGGGCGGTGCTATGTCATCACCAGAGGATCAGCTCGCGCTTCCCTGTCCTCGGGGTTGGCCTACGGTGTTACATCATCATCCTTCGCTCTGCAGTTCCTCCCCTCGGAGTTGCCCTCCGGAGTATCTCCTGTTTGGTCAAGTCTCACACCCCCCGCTCTGTGGCCTGATTGGCACTCTTATCCTTGGGCTCCCTGCCCAGGTATTGCCTCCAGTCTCCTATTCTCGGGGGTTCTCTTTTGGCATTGCGGGTCCTCTCCATTGCCTCACCCAGAGCTCTCCATCGTCTCTGACCTCACCTCCCAATGGTTCAGACCTGTGGGGCCCTTCCCACAGGCAGTAACAACTTGCACCTCGGGCCAAGGGCCCACATACCCACAAATCATAAAAGATTGCCAAATCCATGGACCCGGCAGAGGTCTCAGCCCTCCAGGCCATCCCTGGCCTGGAGCAAAGGATCAGCAAAAGTTAGAGTCTCTGGCCGCCGCCATAGACAACCTGAGCTCTCGTCTATATGCTACTGTGACTGCCACTACCACGCCTATCAAGCTCAATCCCTCTACCTATACGCCGGCTCCTCGGCTGACTGGTCCCTTGCCGGCACAACCATGCTTTTCTGGGAACTCTCTCCTGTGCCAGGCATTCCTGAACCAATGCAATATGCATTTCTGTCTACAACCTGCTTACTTCCCAGATGTGATCACCAAGACCACGTACATCCTGGCCCTTCTGGATGGTAAGACCTTGGCCTGAGCATCACCTCTCTGGGAGCGAGCAGACCTGGTCCTTCGGGACCTTCCAGGTTTCCTGGCCCTGTTTCGGTCCGTCTTTGAAGATCCTGGTCGAAGAGCCATTTCCGGTTCATGCCTTCTGCATCTTCAGCAAGGCTCTCACCCTTTAACGGACTACCTCATCAAATTTCACACCCTTGCATCGGAATTCATTGGGATGCCAACTGCTTATGTTCTATATTTCTTGAGGGCTGAGTCCTCGGATTAAGGATGAGCTAGCGGCTCGCGAATTGCCCTCCTCTTTGGACTCTCTAATTAACCTTTCTGGGCACATCAACAGTCGACTACAAGAGTGTTCCCTGGAGTCCAGAATATCCCGGAAGGCTGCACCAGGACCATCCCGAGTCAGACGTTCATCCTCTCCTAGACCGAACCCACCGCAGAATCCAGCAGAGAAGGAACCCATGCAGATGGGTAGGAGCAGGCTCTCACCTAAAGAACGTCGACATCGACAGCAGTCTGGCCTCTGCCTGTACTGCGGCAAGCTGGGCCATGCTATTGCATCATGCCCGGTCTGTCCGGGAAACATCCGGGCCTAGGATCTGATGGAGGACTTCTCCTAGGCCTAACCTCGTCATCTCCTCCATTGACAGTTCCCTTATCAATAAAGATGGACAATCAAGAATTCCACACCTTGGCACTGGTGGACGCCGGTGCCTGTGGGAACATTCTAAAGCAGCTCAGAGAACATCTGCAGATCCCTACCATCCGGTCTCTGGTCCCCCTATGTCTTTCTTAAATTCATGGGGTACCTCTTTCTGGTGAAGTTACCCACACTACAGCTCCCATTCAACTACGCACCAGAACCTTGCATGTGGAGACCATCTCGTTCCACATCTTAGCCAAGGCCATCCATCCTGTAGTATTGGGACTACAGTGGCTTCAGCAGCATACCCCACACTTTCACACCTTCAGCTCTCTCGTTGGGGCCCTGCTTGTCATAAGAATTGTCTGGAACCCGTTTTGCCATTGCCTTGCTTGGCAACTACTGCCGCTCTCTCCGGCCTTCTGCCACAATATGCATCCTTCTCCGATGTGTTCTCTAAGAAGGCCGCAGATACCTTACCTCCACATCGCTCATATGACTGCACGATCAACTTACTACCTAACACGGAGCCCCCACGGGGCAGAATCTATCCACTCTCCCAGATGGAGACTCAAGCCATGTCAGAATACATTCGAGAAAACCTGGCCAAAGGATTCATTTGGCCCTCCAAGTCCTCTGCAGGTACAGAGTTCTTCTTTGTAGGGAAAAAGGATGGTCCCTGCGCCCTTGCATCGACTACCGAGGCTTCCCGCTCCTCGGGATAGCACCCTCCGGCTTCTTGGGACCTTGCACGCTTCCCCGCTCCTTGGGGTCGCGCCAGCCTACTATATCGAGACTACCAACAGTCCCCCGCTCTTCGCGGTGGTGCTACATCATCACCTGAGGATCAGCTTGGGCTTCCCTGTCCTCAGGGTTGGCCTATGGTGTTACATCATCATCCTACACTCTGCAGTTCCTCCTCTCGGGGTTGCCCTCCGGAGTATCTCCTGCTTGGTCAAGTCTCACACTCCCCGCTCTGCAGCCTGATGGGCACTCTTATCCTTGGGGTTCCTGCCCAGGTATTGCCTCCAGTCTGCTATTCTCGGGGGTTCTCTTCTGGCACTGCGGGACCTCTCCATTGCCTCACCCAGAGCTCTCCGCCATCTCGGACCTCACCTCCCGACGGTGCAGATCTGTGGGGTCCTTTCTACAGGCAGTAACAACTTGCACCTCGGGCCAAGGACCCACATACCCACAAATCTTAACAATTATCAGACAGTTCGGGAAAATATTTTTCTTTATTCTTCTCTTTCTTAAGTCAGCGTGTGCAGCCTGTGGGTACTTAATTCATGATTTTTTCCCTTTTTTGGGGGGAGATTGGTAATTGAGAATATTGCTATGGTTTGAGGGGTAGATGGGACTTTTCCATTAGATGTTGGGTGGATAGAAACCTTGGCATCTTAGGTGAATAGAAGACCTTAGACAGAGATGGAATTTGGCGTTTGCTTATCTGGAGGTAAGGGAAAACAGAGGTGGGAATGAGGGATGGGAGATCATGGGGGTGGATAAGGAAAGGGTAATAGGGATGGGTATTTAGGATATTGGTCAGGATAGTAGGAACTGGATCACACCAGGGGGTTCATCAACCATTTTGAGACTGGATGTTAAGCTGTGACATGGATTTTGGAGGTGAGGGGTTAGGCTGCGGGGGCCCTTGCATATGATTTTTTACAAAGGCTATTGTATCTTACGTTACACATCAAGGTTCTTCTTGGAGACCATGGTTAGTGGTTCTTTAAAATTTGTCTCATGGAATATACTTTATGTAGTGTTACTTCTATTAAAAAGCAAAAAATATTAACTGCATTACATTGGGAAAAAATGGATATGTTCTGTTTCAAGAAGCATAGCTTAATGATGTGGGACATGGTAGACAGCAGAGATGGTGCTTGCATCAAAAAGGAAAGCTGGAGTAGAAATTTTGGAACACAAAGCCTGTGCTTTCACCGTATGGCAGATGTATTAGGATCCAGAGGGGCGTTTTCTAATCAGGGTGGCTGATTTATACGGACAGTTTATGCAACAAATAACTATAACCATGCATTTTTGGGGGGACTTATATGGAATGTTTGTATGCTAATGCCAGAAGTCTAAGAAGTAAGATGGGAGAGTTAGAGTGTATGGCAGTAAATGATGACATAGACTTAATTGGCATCACAGATACTTGGTGGAAGGAGGATTAACCAATGGGACAGTGCTATATCAGGGTACAAATTATATCGCAATGATAGGGAGGATCAACTTGCTGGGGGTGTGGCACTTTATGTCCGGGAGGGTTTAGAGTCCAACAGGATAAAGATCATACAAGAGACTAAATGCTCAGTAGAATCTATATGGGTAGAAATCCCATGTGTGTTGGGTAAGAGTATAGTGATAGGAGTATACTACTGTCCACCTGGACAAAATGGTCAGACAGATGATGAAATTCTAAGAGAAATCAGGGAAGCAAACCAATTTGTCAGTGCAGTAATAATGGGAGATTTCAATTACCAACAAACCAATAGAGCAAGTTACTGCACTTCACAAATATCCCAGCAATAAGTGCAGAAAAGGAATTTAGTCCAAACCATGAGGATTCAGCAGAGCTCTACAGAGCAAGTAGGTTTTTATTCATTTTAGGCGGCAACTCCACAATTTTAGAATAGCAAGCAGATTAGAATGCGTCCCCCGACACGGTCCCGTGTTTCGCCGAGGGCTGCATCGGGAGGGAGCAAGAATTTTCACAAAACACTGTAAATAAAACATACACTGGTAAGGACATAGAATGGCAGATAGTCGACATAAATTACAAATGATTACACACATACCTGAATGCTGAAGGATTTCAAAATTGGCAGGGAGCGCGTCCATCTTAGATGCAGACAGGCCCGTGGGTGGCGCAGCCTCTACACGTTATGCATCTATTGCCTCTTCTTTTTTGGATTCTGGACAAAAACCACCAGACTCGGGACAGACGCTTCGAGAGGATCGCAACACCCGTTCACGTCCACGCGGCAACAGTTCGTCAGTTCAGCGCGTAACCAGGGCGACCAGCCAAGCGCCGGATCTTTGGCAGTAGAACCGAGAGCCATCTTCAATTTGTCGTCCCGTAATCTGTCTGAAATTGAACTCGGGGTATTGGGTAAGGGGTTATCATTCGTACCTACGGCTCAATGTAACGTGTTTGATCTTAAAATACATCTATACCGTTTTTTTAGGACACTTAAGCTTAAATTATTTTTTGCTGATTCCCCCGCTACCCGTGATGAATCCTTGGTATACCCTAAATCTCGCTGGCTCCCACCAGGACCTTGTGATCCCCTTATTGCAGCATTTGAAACCTTGATAGACCAGGATATACGTAGTCTGTTATCAAGACATCATTATACTCAATTCAATTTATCTAAAAATGAGTATGTGGCCATTAAACTTTTGGAGCAGGATCGGAGTATTATAATCAAGCCTGCGGATAAAGGGGGTGGCCTAGTGTTGCAGGATACGGAGCAATATGAAGCTGAAGCCTATCGTCAGCTGCATGACAGTTCTTTTTATCTGCCATTAGCTGGTGACCCCACACCAGACCTTTTACAACAGATCAATGAGGTGGTCCAGAATGCAATGGATATGCGGATACTTACACCCCGGGAGGCTAAATTTCTGGTCACTGATTTTCCTAAAATCCCAGTTTTCTACACCTTACCCAAGGTGCACAAAACTTTGGATAACCCCCCGGGTCGGCCAATTGTGGCAGGTATAGGGTCAGTCCTTGAGCCCCTGTCCCAGTTTGTTGACCTCTTTCTAAAACCCTGGGTTCCAAAAATTCAGTCATATATCCGGGATTCATCCCATCTAATCACAATTCTGGATAATACACCGGTCCCAGTCGGTTCCTTTTTTCTTGTCACTTTAGACATTGTCTCCCTGTACACGAACATCCCGCAGGTGGAGGCACTTAAAATTGTTGAAGATACCTTAAACCAACGTGATACTCCTTGTCGGATTCCCACCACTTTTCTGAAAACATTGGCAGACCTGGCCTTGACAAAAAATTACTTCCGTTTCAAAGACACTTTTTTTCAACAAATTAAGGGTACGGCTATGGGGGCCACTATGGCCCCCAGTTTGGCTTGTCTCTTTGTAGCTCAATTTGAGGAAAAGTTTGTATACCCATCTGATTGGTCTCATTTTATTTCTCTATGGCGTTGTTTCATTGACGATATTTTTCTTATCTGGCAAGGGACCGATGTACAATTCTTTTTGTTTTTTGATTGGCTCAATTCATGTGACGCTAATATTCAGTTTAATTTTTCCATACATCCGGTACAAATTTCTTTTTTGGATATTCTTATATCTGCACATGATAATCACTTTATTACTACCATTTTTTGTAAAGAGACAGATAGGAATACATTACTTTCTTTTGATAGCTGCCATCCGCGGACTTTACGCCATAACATCCCCACTGGACAATTTCTGCGCTTGCGCAGACTCTGTTCAACTAGGGAAGAATTTTTGTCACAGGCCAAGTCTATGACTATGAGGTTTTTGTCAAGGGGATACCCCTCACGGATTGTGAAGAATGCTTTTAAACGGGCACTGTTTGTTAATCGGGACTTGTTGTTTCTTTCACGTTCCCGATCGACAGAGACTGTCAGTAATTGCATTTTACCATTCTCTACTTTGAGCCGTCAGGTTACCAACATTGTCCGTACACATTGGCAATCCCTCTCTTTGAATCGCCTTTTCCCTGGTCCCCTTCGATTTACATACCGTAGGGGCCGTAATCTCCGTGATAGACTTGTGCACGCAGATATCAATCCGGAACTGCAGGTCCCCGTCTCTGCGGCTGTGCATCAACCTTGCGGTCGATGTACTATGTGTCAACACACAGGGACTTATACTTCTTTTGTACACCCCATCACACATCAAAACTTTCCCCTTCGGGCCACCTCAGATTGTACCTCGAAAGGAGTAATATATGTAATTGTTTGCCCCTGTCCCTTGGTGTATGTGGGTAAGACCTCTAGAATGGCTAAAACTCGTATAATTGAGCATTGCTCCAACATCCGCAACACTCGTGAGAATGAGCCTTTAGTTACACACTGGGTCCAACAGGCACATTCCATCTCTGACCTGTCCTTTTGTGTCATTGAGGTTGTCCCCCGTTCCCCTCGGGGAGGCAACTACAATGAACAACTAGGACGCATTGAACAGAGATGGATCTTTCAACTCGATTCAGTTGCTCCTAATGGTCTTAATCGGGAATTAGAGTGGCATCTCTTCACTTGAAAACCTGTCAGGGCCACCTAGGTTAATTGCTGTTTGCACTGCTAGTTGCGCCTCAGGAACGGGGGCAACTGTGATTGGCCCCGTCTGACCATGTGACCTGTCAACCTGAGTTCGCGCCAACTCCGTGTGGTTTAAATGCCTGTCTGCATCTAAGATGGACGCGCTCCCTGCCAATTTTGAAATCCTTCAGCATTCAGGTATGTGTGTAATCATTTGTAATTTATGTCGACTATCTGCCATTCTATGTCCTTACCAGTGTATGTTTTATTTACAGTGTTTTGTGAAAATTCTTGCTCCCTCCCGATGCAGCCCTCGGCGAAACACGGGACCGTGTCGGGGGACGCATTCTAATCTGCTTGCTATTCTAAAATTGTGGAGTTGCCGCCTAAAATGAATAAAAACCTACTTGCTCTGTAGAGCTCTGCTGAATCCTCATGGTTTGGACTAAATTCCTTTTCTGCACTTATTGCTGGGAGATTTCAATTACCAACAAACCACAATGAGCAGGTACTGCACCTGAGACAATATCATAGAATACAGATAGTGCAGATGAATGTTCAGTCCTGACACAAAACTTTAAAGGTCATATAAAATGTATGATGTTTTATTCCTTCAATATGGCAACTCCACAGACTTATACAGGCAGCAGCTTAATGGCGTCCCCCGACACGGACCCGTGTTTCGCCGCGGGCTGCATCGGGGGGGATCACCACTTCAGGCATTCACACAATAAGCTGCACAGTGTGTATATACACTAAAATTACCACTAGTGTGAGGCATCCGACCACTGGTAAACAGTTTCAATTACGTTTTCACTCTGACTGTACCACATCAGGTGTAGTCTATATGCTTTCCTGCCCTTGTTCTTTAGTGTACGTCGGAAAAACTACCCGGATGGTAAAAACCCGGATTATAGAGCATTGCTCTAATATCCGTTTGCAACGAGAAAAGGAACCCTTAGTTGATCACTGGCTTAAAAAATCTCATTCACTCTTAGACCTTTCATTTTGTGTTATTGAGGTTGTTCCGCGTCCTGCTCGTGGGGGTAATTACTCTGAGGTATTAGGCAGGATTGAACAACGGTGGATCTTTACTCTAGATACAGTATTTCCGAAAGGTTTAAACCGTGAGATCGAATGGTTTTTATTTTTTTGAAGAATACTGACTAGCAGGGTAGGCTGATCTTGGTACTGCTCTGGTGCTTTATAGGAACGGCAGCCAATGACTGGAGTCCTTTGACTCACGTGGTTGCCTTTCCCGTAATTTTGGCGCCAGTTGTCATCTTTAAATACCTGTCATTGTAAAAGGGCATTGCGCTCCCGTTTATCTTTAAATGCTGTGAACAGGTATGTGAAGTTTTGTACAGTGTATTATGGTCGGTTGTAAGTCCCTTTTTTCTATCCTGACGCTTGTTTATTTTTCGTGTTACAGCTTATTGTGTGAATGCCTGAAGTGGTGATCCCCCCCGATGCAGCCCGCGGCGAAACACGGGTCCGTGTCGGGGGACGCCATTAAGCTGCTGCCTGTATAAGTCTGTGGAGTTGCCATATTGAAGGAATAAAACATCATACATTTTATATGACCTTTGAAGATTTCAATTACCCCAATATTGACTGGGTAAATGTAACATCAGGAATTGTTAGAGACATAAAGCTCCTGGATGTAATAAATTATTGCTTCATGGAGCAATTGGTTCAGGAACCAACAAGAGAGGAAGCTATTTTAGATTTAATTCTTAGTGGAAAGCAGAATTTGGTGAGAGAGGTAACAGTGGTGGGGCCACTTGGCAATAGTGATCATAACATGATCAAATTTGAACTAATGACTAGAAGGGGGACAATACTTTAAAATAGTCAGCTCAGTGTGCTGCGGCAGTCAAAAAAGCAAACAGAATGTTAGGAATTATTAGGAAGGGAATGGTGAATAAAACAGAAAATGTCATAATGCCTCTGTATCGCTCCATGGTGAGACCGCACCTTGAATACTGTGTACAATTCTGGTCGCCACATCTCAAAAAAGATATAGTTGCGATGGAGAAGGTACAGAGAAGGGCAACCAAAATGATAAGGGGAATGGAGCAGCTCCCCTATGAGGAAAGGCTGAAGAGGTTAGGGCTGTTCAGCGTGGAGAAGAGATGGCTGAGGGGGGATATGATAGAGGTCTTTAAGATCATGAGAGGTCTTGAACGAGTAGATGTGACTCGGTTATTTACACATTCGGATAATAGAAAGACTAGGAGGCACTCTATGAAGTTAGCAAGTAGCACATTTAAGACTAATCGGAGAAAGTTCTTTTTCACACAACGCACAATAAAGCTCTGGAATTTGTTGCCAGAGGATGTGGTTAGTGCAGTTAGTGTAGCTGGGTTCAAAAAAGGTTTTACTTAAGTTCTTGGAGGAGAAGTCCAAGTTTACTTAGAGAATAGCCACTGCTATTAATTGCATCAGTAGCATGGGATCTTCTTAGTGTTTGGGTACTTGCCAGGTTCTTATGGCCTGGATTGGCCTCTGTTGGAAACAGGATGCTGGGCTTGATGGACCCTTGGTCTGACCCAGCATGGCAATTTCTTATGTTCTTATGTTCAGGTACAATGTACAGCTGTAACTAAATTGTCAAAAGGGGAACTTTGATAAAATGAGGAAAATAGAAAAAAAACTGAAAAATTCAGCTGCAAAGGTTAAAAGTGTTCAACAGGTTTAAAAATACCATCTTAGAAGTGCAGTTCAGATGTATTTCACTCGCTAAGAAAGGTGGAAGGAAGGCAAAACGATTACTGGCATGGATAAAAATAGAGGAGAAAGAGATTATTTTAGCCAAAAAAATTCCTTCAAAAATTGGAAGAATGATCCATATGAAGAAAATAGGAAAAAGCATAAGCATTGTCAAGTTAAGTGTAAAACATTGATAAGACAGGCTAAGAGAGAATTTGAAATGAAGTTGGCTGTAGAGGCAAAAACTCATAATAAAATTTTTTAAAATATATATGACACGAGAAACCTGCAAAGGAGTCGACTGGACCGATAAATGACAGAGGGGTTAAAGGGGCTCTTAGGGAAGATAAGGCCATTGCAGAAAGACTAAATGAATTCTTTGCTTCCGTATTTACTAATGAGGATGTTGGGGAGATACCAGTTCCGGAGATGGTTTTCAGGGGTGAGGAGTCAGACGAACTGAACGAAATCACTGTGAACCCATCGAATACAGGATAAAATACAAAGCCTTATGTACCATACACAAACTAATATATGATAAAGAAGCAGACTGGCTAAACACAGCCTTACGAGTACACGTTCCACAAAGAAACCTCCACTCAGCAAACAAAGCACTACTAACAATCCCTTCAGTAAAGTCAGCAAAATTAACCCAAGTGAGAGAAAGGGCTTTATCATTGGCTGGGCCCATACTATGGAACACGATGCCCCCCGAACTCAGATTACAGAATAATCTCAAAACTTTTAAGAAAAATCTAAACACATGGCTCTTTAAAAAAGCCTTCACTAAAGAGTGTGGAGGGTAGAGAATGAAAGTACAGGGTAATGCAGATGAGAATGAATTTACTCAATCCTACATTTAAGAAGTAATATCTTAAAGAGATAGTAACTCAATAATATACCTGGACTAGACCAACATTACTCAAATATTGATTTTATTTATGAAATTGTAACCGAACTTTATTGGCACCTGTTAGAATGTACGATATCCTACATTTACTTACCTTAGTCTATGTGCCTATTTGTAAACCGTTGCGATGGAATATAACTTAGCGACGGTATAGAAAAGTTTTTAAATAAATAAAATAAATAAACCTGGAAGATGTACTAGGCCAGACTGACAAACTAAAGAGCAGCAAATCACCTGGACCGGATGGTATGCATCCTATAGTTCTGAAGGAACTAAAAAATGAAATCTCTGATCTATTAGTTACAATTTGTAACCTATCATTAAAATCATCCATTGTACCTGAAGACTGGAAGATAGCTAATGTAACGCCAATATTTAAAAAGGGCTCCAGGGTCGATCTGGGAAACTACAGACCAGTTAGCCTGACTTCAGTGCTGGGAAAAATAGTGGAAACGATTGTAAAGATCAAAATCACAGAACATATATAAAGACATGATTTAATGGGACACAATCAACTTGGATTTACCCAAGGCAAGTCTTGCCTAACAAATCTGCTTCATTTTTTGAAGGGTTTAATAAACATGTGGATAAAGGTGAACCGGTAGATATAGTGTATTTGGATTTTCAGAAGGCGTTTGACAAAGTCCCTCATGAGAGGCTTCTACAAAAACTAAAAAGTCATGGGTTAAGAGGCGATGTCCTTTCGTGGATTACAAACTGGTTAAAAGACAGGAAACAGTAGGATTAAATGGTCAATTTTCTCAGTGGAAATGGGTAAACAGTGGAGTGCCTCAGGGATCTGTACTTGGACCCGTGCTTTTCAATATATTTATAAATGATCTGGAAAGGAAAACGACAAGTGAGGTAATCAAATTTGCGGATGATACAAAATTGTTCAGAGTAGTTAAATCACAAGCAGATTGTGATAAATTACAGGAGGACCTTGCGAGACTGGAAGATTGGGCATCCAAATGGCAGATGAAATTTAATGTGGACAAGTGCAAGGTGATGCATATAGGGAAAAATAACCCATGCTATAGTTACACAATGTTGGGTTCCACATTAGGTGCTACAACCCAAGAAAGAGATCTAGGTGTCATAGTGGATAACACATTGAAATCGTCGGTTCAGTGTGCTGCGGCAGTCAAAAAAGCAAACAGAATGTTAGGAATTATTAGGAAGGGAATGGTTAATAAAACATAAAATGTCATAATGCCTCTGTATCGCTCCATGGTGAGACCGCACCTTGAATACTGTGTACAATTCTGGTCGCCGTATCTCAAAAAAGATATAATTGCGATAGAGAAGGTACAGAGAAGGGCTACCAAAATGATAAGGGGACTGGAACAACTCCCCTATGAGGAAAGACTAAAGAGGTTAGGACTTTTCAGCTTGGAGAAGAGACGGCTGAGGGGGGATATGATAGAGGTGTTTAAAATCATGAGAGGTCTAGAACGGGTAGATGTGAATCAGTTATTTACTCTTTCCGATAGTAGAAAGACTAGGGGACACTCCATGAAGTTAGCATGGGGCACATTTAAAACTAATCGGAGAAAGTTCTTTTTTACTCAGCGCACAATTAAACTCTGGAATTTGTTGCCAGAGGATGTGGTTAGTGCAGTTAGTATAGCTGTGTTTAAAAAAGGATTGGATGACTTCTTGGAGGAGAAGTCCATTACCTGCTATTAAGTTCACTTAGAGAATAGCCACTGCCATTAGCAATGGTAACATGGAATAGACTTAGTTTTTGGGTACTTGCCAGGTTCTTATGGCCTGGATTGGCCACTGTTGGAAACAGGATGCTGGGCTTGATGGACCCTTGGTCTGACCCAGTATGGCATTTTCTTATGTTCTTATGTAACCATTGTGCTGTTAATTCTGGTCATCTGATCAATTGATTTTTACAATTTACCAGATATTAATATTAGCTGCTTGAGACAAAACATTTGGCAAGCTGTCAGGGCCAGGGCTCTTTCAGTTGGGTCTCTTTAACTTGGCTTCCCGCTGTCTTCTTGTTACTTCAGGCCTTTCCATTCTCTCCTGTATGCAGGGCCACCATTCTGCTACTCTGACGTTCTGCCCTGGGCCGGGGCTGTGGGGCGAGGGGGGAGCTGTGCAAGGAGCATCATCAGCAGGGCTGCTTTTACGTGTGACCGTGAGCATGCAAGGCTCTGCCCCCAGGCAGCAGGAAACAGCCCTCTGCTTTCTACCCCAGCCCCTCTCCTCCCATGCAGCATGCAGGGAACAGGATTGGGGGGGGTGGGGAAGTCTGCAGCAGAAAAAAGCTATCTTCCCCCTAATCCAGCTCCAACTCTTCTCTTCTCCCCCCCCCCCTCATGTGCGTGTGTGTGTCTGTGTGCTTGAGAGTGTGCATGTGTTTGTGTGAATGTGTGTATGAGTGAGTGTGACAGTGTGTGCATGTGTGTGTGTGTGTATGGGGGTGTGTGTTGAGTATGTGTGTGTGTGTGTGTGTGTGTGTGTGTGTGTGAATGTGTGTGTGTGTGTGTGTATGAGTGAGGGTGTGTGAATGTGTGTGTGTATGTGTTTGTGTGAATGTGTGTATGAGTGAGTGTGACAGTGTGTGCGCATATGTGTCTGTGTGTGTATGGGTGTGTGTGTGCATATGTGTGTGTGTGTATGAGTGAGTGTGTGTATGAGTGAGTGTGTGCATATGTGTGTGTGTGTGTGTGTATGGGTGTGTGTGTGCATATGTGTGTGTGTGTATGAGTGAGTGTGTGTATCAGTGAGTGTGTGCATATGTGTGTGTGTGTGTGTATGAGTGAGTGTGTGTGTGAGTGTGTGAAGCTGGAGTGGGCAGCAGAATAAAGACGAATTAATTTACTTACTTGTGATCACTTATTCTGTGGGAGGGATCACCAGCTCTGCTCCCATCAACGAGAGCTGTATGAGGAGCTTTGGGTTATGAGAATAAAATAACGTGCTGGCAGTACTTGTGAAAGTTACTACAGGATGGTGCAATGGGTTGTAGTAACCTGACTGATCCTTAAGGGATTTGGTGTGAAAGGATTAGTTGGGAGGATATAAAATCCTGGATCAATTTAATGGGACTTATTTAATTACTTTATTTATTTTTAAAATGTATTCCCCCCCCCCCAAAAAAAAATCAATTATTCAGGGCAGATTACAATACCAACTTAATAAAATAAGATGAAGAAACAGATCCCCTACAGACTTAACATCACAGCAAACAATTAAAAGCATCCTGAAATAATATGGTTTTCATACCCTTTCTAAAATTCTTCCCATCCCTTTCACTCCTGGAAAACACTGGAAGCGCATTCCACGTCACGGGAGTCTTACGGGTGCACTGAGAATAAAAATCACGATTTGAGAGTAATTCCAGCATTGCTGTTCCTTGCTCTCTCTGACTATGAAGTGAGGAAGGGAGGGAGCTCCAGGATGTAGGGAGACGGGAGTAAGCAGACCATCTGATTGACTTTTTTGATTGGGTGACTAAGGAATTGGATCAAGGAAGAGCGCTCGACATCATCTACTTGGATTTCAGCAAAGCTTTTGATACGGTCCCACACAGGAGGCTTGTGAATAAAATGAGAAGCTTAGGAGTGAGTGCAGAGTTGGTGGCCTGGATTGCAAACTGGTTGACGGACAGAAGACAATGTGTGATGGTAAATGGAGCTTACTCTGAAGAGAGAGCGGTGTTAAGCGGAGTGTCGCAAGGATCCGTGTTGGGACCGGTCCTGTTCAATATCTTTGTGAGCGACATTGCGGAAGGGATAGAAGGTAAGGTTTGTCTATTTGCAGATGACACTAAGATCTGCAACAGAGTGGACACGCCGGTAGGAGTGGAGAGAATGAGACGGGATATAAGGAAGCTGGAAGAGTGGTCGAAGATATGGCAGCTGAGATTCAATGCCAAGAAGTGCAGAGTCATGCATATGGGGGTAGATTTTATAAAACAGCGCGAGCGCGTACTTTTGTTGGCGCACCAGGCACAAACAAAAGTACGCTGGATTTTAGTAGATACGCGCGTAGCCGCTAAAATCCTGGATCGGTGCGCGCAAGGCTGCCGATTTTGGGCAGCCGGCATGCGCCGAGCCGTGCAGCCTGTCTCTGTTCCCTCCGAGGCCGCTCCGAAATCGGAGCGGCCTCGGAGGGAACTCCCTTTCACCCTCCCTTCACCTTCCCCTCCCTTCCTCTACCTAACCCACCCCCCCGGCCCTATCTAAACCCCGCCCTACCTTTATCCATGGATTTACGCCTCCCGGAGGGAGATGTAAATCCACGCGCGCCAGCGGGCTGCTGGCGTGTGGAGACGCGATCCAGGGGCGGTTCCGGAGGGCGCGGCCACGCCCCCAGACCGCCCAAGCCCGAAACCACGCCCCCAGGCCCGCCCCCGAATCGCCGCGTCCTGCCCCCAAAACACCGTGCCGATCGGCCCCGCCCCCTACATGCCCCCGACACGCCCCCCTCGAAAACCCCCGGGACTTACGCGAGTCCCGGGGCTCTGCGCGCGCCGTCGGGCCTATGGAAAATAGGCCCGCCGGCGCGCAAGGCCCTGCTTGCGTAAATCCGGGCAGATTTACGCGAGCAGGGCTTTTAAAATCCGCCCCATGGGGTGTGGAAATCTAAAAGAAATGTATTCGATAGGGGGTGAAGGGTTTATGTGCACGGAGCAGGAGAGAGACCTTGGGATGATAGTGTCTAATGATCTGAAGTCAGCAAAACAGTGTGACAAGGCGATAGCTAAAGCCAGAAGAATGCTGGGCTGTAAAGAGAGAGGAATATCGAGTAAGAAAAGGGAAGTGATTTTCCCCTTGTACAGGTCCTTGGTGAGGCCTCACCTGGAGTACTCTGTTCAGTTCTGGAGACCGTATCTCTGAAGAGACAGAGACAAGATGGAGGCGGTCCAGAGAAGGGCAACAAAATGGTGGAGGGTCTTCATCTAATGAGTTATGAGGAGAGATTGAAGAATCTAAATATGTACACCCTGGAGGAAAGGAGGAGCAGAGGTGATATGATACAGACTTTCAGATACTTGAAAGGTTTTAATGATCCAAAGTCAACAACAAACCTTTTCCTTTGGAAAAAAAAATCAGCAGAACCAGGGGTCATGAGTTGAAGCTCCAGGGAGGAAGACTCAGACCAGTGTCAGGAAGTATTTCTTCATGGAGTGGGTGGTGGATGCCTGGAATGCCCTTCCGGAGGAAGTGGTGAAGACTAAAACTGTGAAGGATTTCAAAGGGGCGTGGGATAAACACTGTGGATCCATAGAGGATGTGAATGAAGTGAAGAGGCATGGGGGTGGCTTGCGGGAATGACAGATACTACCTGGTGATTACTACCCTTATTCAACAAACATACACAGGGTTAATGCGACTCCAACATTGCTCTATGCTTCATTGGCAAGAGGAAATATGGAAAAAAGGATTTGCCATTCACAAATAAGCGGGGGAGTAGCTTGCTTGTTGCATGAAAGAGGGTACCAGGAACACCATCAAACATTAAAATGCAATGGCGCACACATTCCAACACTCCGTCTTGCTGAAAAGTACAGAGGATAAATTGACTAAATGCATTAGTGGAGTTTTTACCCCATCTGACCCGGTGATTTCTGAGGAATGATTTGAATCCTTTGAGCACCTCCACCCTCAGTACCAGTGCTATCAAGTCAGAGGAGCAGCCTTCCATGATCAAGCAGATAAGTCCAAGAGGAAATCGCTCCCCTGTTCACCAAAGCCAGCAGCATTGACCCTGCTGCACATCTGGTCAGAAACCTGACGGTCACGGATGACGCATGCTCATAGTCCCAGAAGTCACATAATTACAGGCAGACGACTTCCTCGATCATCTCTTCCAGGAATGCAAGCTTAGCGATAGGCTTAGCGATAGGGACTCTGATTTTATACCTCTGTTTGTAGTTCAGCAGGAGCTGAACTACAAACAGAGGTCATTTTTCTGGCTTGAATTCAACTGCTCAGCCATTATTTTGAAGAAGGTTTTTTAAAATTCTTTCTTTTGTTTTGTTTTTGAAAAAGGAATATTTTGCATTGATTTTTTTGTGTTGATTATTATTGCTGCTTAGGTTTAGAAAGGAATAGCTGAATAGGAGGGTTCCCTGTCCCACCCACCCTACCTTCCATTCTAACTTTATAGACTGTCTCACTAATTAGGGGGTTGGACTACATAGAATAACTTGATATTGGCTGGTAGAGAAACACAAGAAAGTAATTTAGGTACATTTAGTCATCAGTGAAATCAGAACACGTAAGCAAAATTCAGGGGGATTCTAATTAGTAATACTAATACTACAGTAAATCCTTCATGGAATTATTTTTATTTGCTCTGAGCCTTAGCAGCTAAGGCAACAGGATTCTTTATAGAATACAAACTTAATATATACAAAAACACATTGTGTAACCTAAAAAGGGATTTTGGAAAATTGTGTATAAATGTATCTATTTGTGACCTTAGACAAGTGCAAAAGTAATCCTAACCAAAATAATAAGAAATAGTAGGTCTATTAGAGATCATAGGTAAAAAGATTAAGATCATAGATTAGGATAAATTACTAGTCATCAGTTGCAGACAGAAAGGACTGCTTTATACTAGGAAGGGAAGAGATAGCAAGTGACTTAGATCATTTGGTGTCAACTGCAAATAGAACAAATTAAGTAAATTTCTTGTGAGCTTGATTGATAGCATCATATTTGATGTTTGTGATAATTTCTACTTGGTCTGGTTTTCTTTTATACCTTCAGCTAAAAGAGTCTACAAAGGGAGCAACAGAAAACAACCTACCTCATTGATTTATAAATATATTATGCAGACTGAAAGAACAAGATAACATTCTTCATACTTCTATAACCTCATCTTCTGATGACTACTTAATACCAAGCATCAAGTAAGCAAGCAAACTAGACCATAAGCAGGGATTGTGAATGTGGAAGTGGAAGTTAGATTCCACAGACTAACTTACAGGACAGTTGAGGAAAAGGCAAGGACTTGGTAGGTCTTCTCATTTCTTTCAACAAGTTCTAGAAGCTCCCAACAACTGAAGGATGGCTGAGAAACATCATATCACCAAAGCTGTCACTGCTATTACCAGTTCTACTGCTGTCCAGATAAATGTTCTGATCCACAGTAATGAACCTGTTCAGTGTGAATGATATCTGTAAATCAAGTCCCTCAGAAAACAGGTGGTGGAACTCATTGAGGAGGTGGTGAGACTGAGGCGCGTCTGGGAGTATGAAGACTACAACAATGAAATGAATATCAAGGTGTCAATGTTGGAAAACTAAAGCTAAGGGGAAGGTGAAAATGGACCACAAGATGACAGCTGGTCCCAGATTACTACAGCTACTATATCCTACACTATGACTTTGATTTCCTTCAAGCTGAAGTCATTATATAAAAAATGACTTCATGACTCTAGGAGAGAGGGTGGTATTCTCCTCTTTCCTTCTAGTCAAATATAAAGGCCTAGGCAGAGAAGCTCACATTCTGGAAATTAATTAATGGCTGCATAGATGGTGTCAACGAGAGCATTTTGGCTTCATGGACCATGGGGTGACATTTCAAGGAATGCTGAGCAGTGATGGAGTTTACCTGTCAAAGCAGGGTTTTATGCATGCAAATGCAATTTGCATGCAAAACTGAGCTTTTGAAATTGCTACAATATATGGTATTGAATTGTCAATAGGTTTTACACACGTAAGTACATTTAATTTATTTTATTTAAAACATTTATATTCTGCTTATAATCAGTTCATGCTAGGCAGATTACAGTTAAACAAATAAAAACAATAGAACAATTTATATTATAATAAAATAGCGTAAAACATAACATAATCATAATAAATTCAACCATCAGTATAGAAAAAGCTGTCATATACAATATCTCTTGCTGTTGTAACTGAGTTTCTAAAAAATTATAACAACAGTTGTATCAATTATTCCTCACTTACATCGTATGCTTCATCACAAAGAGCTTTTAGTTTTTCTCAATAGGTCCTCACGTTGGATAATTTCTTTAAATCTTCCAGTAATGAATTTCACCACTTGGAGTTGATAATTGAAAAGGCCCTGGATTGGCCACTGTTGGAAACAGGATGCTGGGCTTGATGGACCCTTGGTCTAACCCAGAATGGCATTTTCTTATGTTCTTAATACTTCGGGAATTTTATAGATTTTATGACATTGACCACAAAGGTTGAGAAGGAACATATCTTTTAATTTTGTCAGCTAGATATTCAGAGACATTATCTTGCTCCTGCTGTGCCTTAAAACATATATTGAAACATAGAAACATAGAAATGACAGCAGAAGAAAACCAAAAGGTCCATCCAGTCTGCCCATCAAGCTTTCACAGTTATTTTTCTCATGCTTATCTGTTACTTTGACCTCTGAGTTCAGGGCCCTTATTGGTAACTTTTTTAGTTCTAATTTCCTTCCACCCCTGCCATTGATGCAGAGAGCAGTGCTGGAGCTGCATCAAAGTGAAGTATCAAGCCTAATTGGTTAGGGGTAGTGACCAGTGCAATAAGCAAGCTACTCCCATGGTTATTTGTTAACCAGACTATGCAATTCAGTCCTTGTTCGTAGTTGTCTGAATGTACATCCTCTTATCTTCATTCCCCCCTGCTGCTGAAGCAGTGAGCTGCGCTATATGGGGCGGATTTTAAAACCCCTGCGCGCCGGCAGCCTATTTTGCATAGGCCGCCAGCGCGCGTAAAGCCCCGGGATGCGCGTAAGTCCCGGGGCTTCCTGTCGGGGGGCGTGTCGAGGGGCGTGGCAGGATTACGCGGCATTTAGGGGGCGGGGCGTGGCATTTCGGGAGCGGTGACGTGGGCGTGATTTCGGCCCGGGGGCGTTCCGGGGGCATGGCCACGGTCTCCGGAACAGCCCCTGGGACCGGACCACAGAGCGGGGCAGCCGGCCGACGCAGGCATAACTTTGCCGACAAAGGTAAGGGGGGGTTTAGATAGGGCCGGGGGGGGGATGGGTTAGGTAGGGGACGGGAGGGGAAGGTGGGGGGAGGGCGAAGGAAAGTTCCCTCCGAGGCCGCTCTGAAATCGGAGCGGCCTCGGAGGGAACAGGCAGCGCGCGCTGGGCTCATCGCGCGCAGGTTGCACAAATGTGCACCCCCTTGTGCGCGCCGACCCCGGATTTTATAAGATACGCGCAGCTACGTGCGTATCTTATAAAATCCAGCGTACTTTTGTTCGCGCCTGCTGTGCGAACAAAAGTACGCGCTCGCGCAAGTATTTAAAATCTGCCCCTATATGTATTCAAAGTGAAGTATCAGGCTTAATTGGTTTGGGGTAGTAACCGCCGCAACAAGAAAGCTACTCCCATGCTTATTTGTTTACCCAGACTATGCAATTCAATCCTTGTTGGTAGTTGTTTGAATGTACATCCTCTTATCTTCATTCCCCCTTGTTGTTGAAACAGTGAGCTGCGCTATATGGGCTGGATTTTAAAAGGGTTACGCGCATAAATTATGCGCGTAACTCTTAAACCCCTCCCCCCCTGCTGCGCGTGCCGAGCCTATTTTGCATAGGCTCGGCGATGCATAAGTCCCGGGGCTTGCAAAAAGGGGTGGTCGGGGGCGTGACCAGGGGGCGTGGTGCCAGCTTGGGGGCGTGTTCAGGGACATGGTGACGGTCCGGGGGCGTGGCCGAGTGCCCCGACACAGCGGCCTGTGTCGGGGCCTGCCGCGGCAGCAGACAGCCGGCACGCGTAGGTTACGACTGCCCGGAGGCAGGCGTAACTTCACAGATAAAGGTTAGTAGGGGGATTTAGGTAGGGTTGGGGGGTGTGTTAGATAGGGGAAGGGAGGGGAAGGAGGGGGGAAGGAACGGGCAGCGCGCACAGAGCTCGGCGTGCGCAAGTTGCACAAATGTGCACCCCCTTGCATGCGCCAACCCCGGATTTTATAAGATATGTGCGGCTACGCACGTATCTTATAAAATCTGGCGTACTTTTGTTTGTGCCTGGTGCATGAACAAAAGTACGTGCGCGCTGTTTTTTAAAATGTACTCCTATATGTATTCAAAGTGAAGTATCAGGCTTAATTGGTTTGGGGTAGTAACCACCGTAACAAGCCAGCTACTCCCCGCTTTGTGAGTGCAGATCCTTTTTTCCACATTTCCTCTTGCTGTTGAAGCTTAGAGTGATGTTGGAGTCACAGTAAGCATGTGTATGTTTATTGAATAAGGGTATTATCTCCAGGCAGTAGCTATCATTCCCGCGAGCCACCCACTCTTCATTCACGTCCCCTAGACTTTATGGATCCACAGTGTTTATCCCACGCCCCTTTGAAAGTCCTTCACGGTTCTGGTCTTCACCACATCCTCCAGAAGGGCATTCCAGGCGTCCACCACCCTCTCTGTGAAGAAATACTTCCTGATATTAGTTCTGAGTCTTCCTCCCTGGAGCTTCAACTCATGACCCTTGGTTCTGCTGATTTTTTTGCAATGGAAAAGGTTTGTCGTTGTCTTTAGATCATTAAAACCTTTCAAGTATCTGAAAGTCTGTATCATATCACCTCTGCTCCTCCTTTCCTCCAGGGTGTACATATTTAGATTCTTCAATCTCCCCTCATAAGTAATTCGATGAAGACCCTCCACCTTTTTGGTCGCTCTTCTCTGGACCGCCTCCATTTTGTCTCTGTCTCTTTGAAGATACGGTCTCCAGAACTGAACACAATACTCCAGGTGAGGCCTCACCAAGGACCTGTACAAGGGGATAATCACTTCCCTTTTCTTACTCGATATTCCTCTCTCTATGCAGCCCAGCATTCTTCTGGCTTTAGCTATCGCCTTGTCACATTGTTTCACCGACTTTACATCGTTAGACACTATCACCCCAAGGTCTCTTAAAGCTAACATTATTATTTTATATGTTGAGTTGCAGGAAGGCAGTATAATCTCCATAGAGTTGGGGTGATGTTCTCATGTCGTGGCAAGTTAGTGATTAATCTCACTGTAGCATTTTGTAGGGTTTGCAAGGTACAAATACAAAATTTCGGAAGCTCTGCTTATAAGGAGTTGGCATAATCTATTGTTGTCAATATAAATGCCTGCACTATGGTGCAAAAATACATTTTTTTCTAAGAATGGTCTAAGATGTCATAATTATTTCAATTTAAAGTATTCAATGGATAGAACTGATCTTATCTGAGATATATAAATCAAACTGAAATCAAACTGGAATCCTAAATTTCAAATTTGATTAGAGTGTTTAATTTGAACATCCTGTAGTGTTAGATCTGCAAAATCTAGAGGTCTTTCTTTCCTGGAGATCCATAAAAACTCAGATGTGTCTAAATTTAACAAATAGCATTTGATGTCATCCATTCATTAACCTCCTTTATTTGATGTGAGTAAAATCCTTAGTATCAGGGAAGTACAGCTGAATCCACATACAGTTTAAACAGCTTTTTACAAGAATCCAGTATGAAACAGAGAGTCTGAATAAAGATGTTAAAAATAGTAGATGACAAAATGGACCCTTGTAGTACTCTTGATCCAGTGCTAACCATTTAGAGGTCTTACAATCAGCTTTCATCTGTTGTTGCCAGTCAGCAAGATATGATTCAAACCTCGATACCACTTTTCCTCCACGCCCTAGGTTTTTAACCTGGCTATTAAGACACAGTGATTAACAAAATCAAAGGCAGAGGCTGCATCAAGTTAAATGCAATGAGAGAATTTCCTGCATCTAAAGTACGCAGGATAAAATCATTTACCAAGACCAATAAGGTGATGACCCCTAAATCCACACGGATTATTGTGTAGGATTTGCTGTTCTCCCAAGAACTCCTTTAACTGTACACTTACTGCCTTCCCTATCAGTTTAACTGAACCTTGTAAGTTTGAGCTTGGTCTATAGCTCACGAGTAAGCCCGCTGGAAGATCATCCTTTTATCTAACTGGTCTTACTGAGGATTGTTTTTACCACATCAAGAACACAAGCTTCTGAAAAAGAAAGGTTGATTAGCTCTCTTAGCATGGTGGTAAAGTTTTATTTTAATAAAGAAAAAATCCAAAATGGGCAGGGATCTAGGTGTCAGTCAGATTTTTTTAACTCCATTACATAGAATTCAGTGCTCAATGTAGGTAGTCCATTGACTCACAGTATCCGCCTGTGCTTGTAATTCAGTAGAAATAACACATTTATTTGGTGGTATTGCCCCAGCTTTGCTTTGAAAAAGTCTGAAAACTCTTGAGAGGAAAGGGCTAGATTCTCCAGTTCTTGTTGGGTCAGTTTTAACATTTTATTTAAATATTAAAAAGATGGTATGGTCGATTTAGGGATTTCCTTAGACAAGTGGAAAAATAAGCCTTTTTAGTTGTTGTAAATAATTCTCTATATTGAGTAATTCCCAATGTAAGATCAAATTTTCATTTAATGGATGTTGTCTCCATCGAACCTCCCTTTTCTGAGTTCTAATTTCATGAGAGCGCCAGGACAATCGCTTGTGCTTGCAGAGGAGGTCACATCACTCATTACTGAACTAAGAGTGGAGATTAATGTTGAAGCTAATGGAGTAGCTGAGTCTTACTCCATCTTTGATACCTGTTCATCCCATTCCAAGGCAAACTGATCTTTATCAGTTGTTGGGCTATAACTCCTGACTATTCCCTGTAATTGGTTACTTCTTAATTGTAATGTGAAAGTAATTAGTGATCAGTCCATGGTACTGGAACAACTTGTAAGGTTTTAAATGTATTCTGCTGCAAATCATTATTAGGCAATGGAAGGTAGTCTAGAATATGTCCGGACTTATGTGTTGGAGCTTCTATTAATAATTGAACAAGTTATAGTGAGAACTTTATTGCTAAAAATGTTTGATATATGCCGACGGGATGGCTATCATAATATATATTTAGGTCACCAAGAATGAGAAGTTTACTAGAGATCATATGGGCATTACCCAAAAAAACTATAAGAATAGATAAATCATTTGCTAAAATGTTTGGGAGACTATAAAAATAAAGATATTATCCAGTCATTACAATAATATTTTCACATTCACTGGAGATATTAACTATATGCAGTTTTAGAGGAATCACTTGCCTGTAGACCAATAGCACCCACCCCCATTGTTTTATTTGTCTCACCTTGTGTAAACAGGTAAAACGCTCCAGACACATAAATTGTACAGGAGGTATCAGCTTCTGTGTGCCAACTTTCTCTTATAAACAAAAAAACTCATTTTAAATCTGTTAAATTAAGAACAATATCAGTTTTCGATTTTACAGAACAAATATTAATGTAAGCTGCAGAATATGCATCAATTTTCTCTGAAAATTCATTCTGCAACGCGTCATTAATACGAATGGGTATTGTCAAACAATGTGGGTGTGGAAAACATATGACTGAAGCCACCTGCCATGCTGGATTGTATCGTCCTCAACTGTATATACCCGATGTCTCGTGACATTAGGGATGTGAATCGTTTTAGGACGATTAAAATTATCGTCCGATAATTTTAATATCGTCTTAAACCGTTATGGAACACAATACAATAGAGATTCTAACGATTTATCGTTATAAATCGTTAGAATCGTGAGCCGGCACACTAAAACCCCCTAAAACCCACCCCCGACCCTTTAAATTAAATCCCCCACCCTCCCGAACCCCCCCCCCCCAATGACTTAAATAACCTGCGGGTCCAGCGGCGGTCCGGAACGGCAGCGGTCCGGAACGGGCTCCTGCTACTGAATCTTGTTGTCTTCAGCCGGCGCCATTTTCTAAAATGGCGCCGAAAAATGGCGGCGGCCATAGACGAACACGATTGGACGGCAGGAGGTCCTTCCGGACCCCCGCTGGACTTTTGGCAAGTCTTGTGGGGGTCAGAAGGCCCCCCCCAAGCTGGCCAAAAGTTCCTGGAGGTCCAGCGGGGGTCAGGGAGCGATTTCCCGCCGCGAATCGTTTTCGTACGGAAAATGGCGCCGGCAGGAGATCGACTGCAGGAGGTCGTTCAGCGGCTCGCTGAACGACCTCCTGCAGTCGATCTCCTGCCGGCGCCATTTTCCGTACGAAAACGATTCGCGGCGGGAAATCGCTCCCTGACCCCCGCTGGACCTCCAGGAACTTTTGGCCAGCTTGGGGGGGGCCTCCTGACCCCCACAAGACTTGCCAAAAGTCCAGCGGGGGTCCGGAAGGACCTCCTGCCGTCCAATCGTGTTCGTCTATGGCCGCCGCCATTTTTCGGCGCCATTTTGGAAAATGGCGCCGGCTGAAGACAACAAGATTCAGTAGCAGGAGCCCGTTCCGGACCGCTGCCGTTCCGGACCGCCGCTGGACCCGCAGGTTATTTAAGTCATTTGGGGGGGGGTTCGGGAGGGTGGGTGATTTAATTTAAAGGGTCGGGGGTGGGTTTTAGGGGGTTTTAATGTGCCGGTTTTGCGATTTTACGTTTTTTTGATTTTTCACGATTTTTCACGATATTTTACCCCCCCAAACGGCAACAATACGATTCCCTCCCCCTCCCAGCCGAAATCGATTGTTAAGACAATCGAGGACACGATTCACATCCCTACGTGACATTATAAGAAAAGCAAATGTCCAAGCATAAAACCTTTTGAAAAGTACCTCTTAAGTAGGAAAGATGCATAAAAATGGGAAAAAAAGGCAGCACTTGGAATGCTGAGTCCATTAATGCTCTTATTATGGGAGATTAAGCCCCATATCTAGAGGCACTCATGGAAGAAGCTGACCTGGATGTAGTGGCATTAATAGAGAACTAGTACACGGAAAACCATGACCGGGATATAGTTATATCACGCTATTCCCATTCAGGAAGGAGCGGATAGAAAGGAAGGGTGAAGGCACGGCAATCAGGGCTACTGCAACCCAGTGTGCAAACCGTGCACTTCCACAGGGTGGTGGCCTGGAGGAAACCACCGAGCTGAATGAGCTGCTGGTGCCACAAAATGAGGAGGATCCGCAAGGCCACAAAACAAAGAGTAGGGAGTTGCATGGCCATACAATGAAAAAGAAGAACTGCAGAGCCGGGGTGGAGCCGTAAGGCCAAGTGGCAGGACGCAACCTGCCGCACGGCAAAGATGAGAGAGTTGCAGGGCCGCGCAGCTAAGAAAAGGAGCCGACCCATAGGCCATATGGTAGCTTGCAACCTGCCGCACTCCAAATATAAGAGAATTGCAGTTTGCCTGTGTTGTGTATACTGCAGGCTGTAGTTAGACAATGGCAGAGCTTCACCTGCCCAAGGTGTGCATACTGGAGGCTGTGATAGGTCAGTGGCAGTGTTTCACTTGCCATGGTGTGCATACTGGAGGCTGTGATAGGACAGTGGTAGTGTTTCACTTGCCATGGTGTGTATATTGGAGGCTGTGGTAGGACAGTGGTAGTGCTTCACTTGCCATGGTGTGTATATTGGAGGCTGTGGTAGGACAGTGGTAGTGTTTCACTTGCCATGGTGTGTATATTGGAGGCTGTGGTAGGACAGTGGTAGTGCTTCACTTGCCATGGTGTGTATATTGGAGGCTGTGGTAGGACAGTGGTAGTGCTTCTCTTGCCATGGTGTGTATATTGGAGGCTGTGGTAGGACAGTGGTAGTGTTTCACTTGCCATGGTGTGTATATTGGAGGCTGTGGTAGGACAGTGGTAGTGTTTCACTTGCCATGGTGTGTATATTGGAGGCTGTGGTAGGACAGTGGTAGTGTTTCACTTGCCATGGTGTGTATATTGGAGGCTGTGGTAGGACAGTGGTAGTGCTTCTCTTGCCATGGTGTGTATATTGGAGGCTGTGGTAGGACAGTGGTAGTGCTTCACTTGCCATGGTGTGTATACTGGAGGCTGTGATAGGACAGTGGTAGTGCTTCACTTGCCATGGTGTGTATATTGGAGGCTGTGGTAGGACAGTGGTAGTGCTTCTCTTGCCATGGTGTGTATATTGGAGGCTGTGGTAGGACAGTGGTAGTGCTTCTCTTGCCATGGTGTGTATATTGGAGGCTGTGGTAGGACAGTGGCAGTGCTTCACTTGCCATGGTGTGTATATTGGAGGCTGTGGTAGGTCAGTGGTAGTGCTTCTCTTGCCATGGTGTGTATATTGGAGGCTGTGGTAGGACAGTGGCAGTGCTTCACTTGCCATGGTGTGTATATTGGAGGCTGTGGTAGGACAGTGGTAGTGCTTCTCTTGCCATGGTGTGTATATTGGAGGCTGTGGTAGGACAGTGGCAGTGCTTCTCTTGCCATGGTGTGTATATTGGAGGCTGTGGTAGGACAGTGGTAGTGCCTCTCTTGCCATGGTGTGTATATTGGAGGCTGTGATAGGACAGTGGCAGTGTTTCACTTGCCATGGTGTGTATATTGGAGGCTGTGGTAGGACAGTGGCAGTGCTTCACTTGCCTGGGTGTGTGTATTGGAGGCTGTGGTAGGACAGTGGCAGTGCTTCTCTTGCCATGGTGTGTATATTGGAGGCTGTGGTAGGACAGTGGTAGTGCTTCTCTTGCCATGGTGTGTATATTGGAGGCTGTGGTAGGACAGTGGCAGTGCTTCACTTGCCATGGTGTGTATATTGGAGGCTGTGGTAGGACAGTGATAGGGCTTCACTTGCCATGGTGTATATATTGGAGGATGTGGTAGGACAGTGGTAGTGCTTCACTTGCCATGGTGTGTATTTTGGAGCTGTGGTAGGACAGTGGCAGTGCTTCACTTGCCATGGTGTGTATTTTGGAGCTGTGGTAGGACAGTGGTAGTGCTTCACTTGCCATGGTGTGTATATTGGAAGCTGTGGTAGGACAGTGGTAGTGCTTCACTTGCCATGGTGTGTATATTGGAGGCTGTGGTAGGACAGTGGCAGTGCTTCTCTTGCCATGGTGTGTATATTGGAGGCTGTGGTAGGACAGTGGCAGTGCTTCACTTGCCATGGTGTGTATATTGGAGGCTGTGGTAGGACAGTGGTAGTGCTTCACTTGCCATGGTGTGTATATTGGAGGCTGTGGTAGGACAGTGGCAGTGCTTCTCTTGCCATGGTGTGCATATTGGAGGCTGTAGTAGGACAGTGGTAGTGTTTCACTTGCCATGGTCTGTATATTGGAGGCTGTGGTAGGACAGTGGTAGTGCTTCACTTGCCATGGTGTGTATATTGGAGGCTGTGGTAGGACAATGGCAGTGCTTCACTTGCCTGGGGTGTGTATATTGGAGGCTGTGGTAGGACAGTAGCAGTGCTTCTCTTTTCATGGTGTGTATATTGGAGGCTGTGGTAGGAAGTGGTAGTGCTTCACTTGCCATGGTGTGTATATTGGAGGCTGTGGTACGACAGTGGCAGTGCTTCACTTGCCTGGGGTGTGTATATTGGAGGCTGTGGTAGGACAGTGGCAGTGTTTCACTTGCCATGGTGTGTATATTGGAGGCTGTGGTAGGACAGTGGTAGTGCTTCACTTGCCATGGTGTGTATATTGGAGGCTGTGGTAGGACAGTGGTAGTGCTTCACTTGCCTGGGGTGTGTATATTGGAGGCTGTGGTAGGACAGTGGCAGTGTTTCACTTGCCATGGTGTGTATATTGGAGGCTGTGGTAGGACAGTGGTAGTGCTTCACTTGCCATGGTGTGTATATTGGAGGCTGTGGTAGGACAGTGGTAGTGCTTCACTTGCCATGGTGTGTATATTGGAGGCTGTGGTAGGACAGTGGCAGTGTTTCACTTGCCATGGTGTGTATATTGGAGGCTGTGGTAGGACAGTGGTAGTGCTTCACTTGCCATGGTGTGTATATTGGAGGCTGTGGTAGGACAGTGGCAGTGCTTCACTTGCCATGGTGTGTATATTGGAGGCTGTGGTAGGACAGTGGTAGTGCTTCACTTGCCATGGTGTGTATATCTAATCCCAATAACAGAATCCATCTCAAAAGCTCTCACCTACTGGAATAACTGTCTTCTATCCATTACTAATCTACTCAACAGCTTAAACTTGGTCCTCAATGCCTCAAAGACGGAACTTCTCTTCATCTCTTCAAATGAAAACAATCTTCCTCCACCTTCACCGCACAATGCTCACATCACCTGTACGCACGTTAGAGACCTTGGGGTAATAATAGACAATCGTCTAAACCTTAAAAAAATGGTCAACACAACTACCAAAGACAGTTTCTTCAGACTACAGGTTTTGAAACGACTGAGACCACTCTTATTTTTCCAAGACTTCAGGACAGTCCTCCAGGCTCTTCTGTTCGCCAAAATAGATTACTGCAGTGCCCTCTTTCTAGGCCTCCCTAAATCTACCACCAAACCACTGCAGATGTTACAAAATGCGGCAGCGAGACTGCTGACCAACACCAGCCGCGGTGAACACATCTCCCCCGTCCTCAGAAACCTACATTGGTTACCAGTAAATTTCAGAATCCTGTACAAATCTATTACCCTAATACACAAAACCATCCATCAGCAACTCCAACTCGACCTGGATATCCCTTTCAAACTCCACTCCTCTAACAGACCAACGAGAGATATCCACAAAGGCACTCTGAAATTTCCCCCTACTAAAGCCACTCGCCTCTCTACGACCAAAGACAGAGCTTTTTCAATTGCAGGCCCAGCTATCTGGAACAATATCCCAGCAAATCTCAGATTGGAACCCTGCCTCTTAACCTTCAGAAAAAGACTAAAGACGTGGCTCTTTCACCAAGCCTTCCCAGATCCACCGGATAATCACTAGTTTGAGCCTCACTTCTTACAAGGACTTTGACACACTTCCTCCTGAACAATGGACACTGGCATTTCCTGGTTAAAGCATATGCTCTAACCCGTTAAATTATTCGTATCATGTTATATTTATTCTACCTGCCTCTATCCTTCCAGCTTGTCTTTAAGCCTCCAAGTTTTCCATACCTTGTTGATTGTAACTTTGACTTATTCCTTTTCCTTTGTTATCTATTATTTACCAGAATTGTTACCTCAGTTTTACCCTTTGTTAAAATGTAAACCGATCCGATATGGTTATCTACTGTGAAGGTCGGTATAAAAAACTGCTAAATAAATAAATAAAATAAATAAAATTGGAGGCTGTGGTAGGAAGTGGTAGTGCTTCACTTGCCATGGTGTGTATATTGGAGGCTGTGGTAGGACAGTGGTAGTGCTTCTCTTGCCATGGTGTGTATATTGGAGGCTGTGGTAGGACAGTGCCAGTGCTTCACTTGCCATGGTGTGTATTGGACGCTGTGGTAGGACAGTGGCAGTGCTTCACTTGCCATGGTGTGTATATTGGAGGCTGTGGTAGGACAGTGACTGTCCCTGCTCGACGGAAATCCCTTGATCTGGGCCTCTGATCTATGGGAGAGAAAAGACCCTGTGTTTCAAAACTTGAATCAGTTTCTGACCGCTTTCCGATTTTTGATGAGCCTGTCCGCAAACCCACTGCTGTCTCAGAATTGCTCCGATTGCGACAGGGTACTCGGACAGTGGCCGAATACGCAACAGAATTCCGCACCCTGGCCGCAGAGCTGAATTGGAGAGAAGATTGCCTCCACGGGATCTTCTTGGAAGGGCTAGCCTCGCGCCTTCAGAATGAGCCAGCAGCTAAGGAACTCCCAGATGACCTCAGTGGCATGATAGAATTGGCCAATCGAGTGGATCGGCGCATGCGGTTTCGCCTTCCAGAAGTAAAGGCAGCGAGAAGGCCCTCGCCTTGCTCCAAGAGTGCATCAGGAGTCCTTCGAACACCTGCCGAGGAGCCCATGGAGTTGGGCTGTGGGAGAGTCTCTCCACAAGAGCGCCGGCGGCAGATGAAGGAAGGACTTTGTTTTTACTGCGGAGCAGCGGGCCATCAAATAGCCACATGCCTGACACGGTCAGGAAACTCCCGAGCCTAGGACCTGAAGGAGGTCTCTTCCTCGGCCGTACTTTACCTGCACCTCCACTAACGCTACCAGTGGCATTAACATCTGCTGGCAGTGAGTTCCACACCCTAGCCCTGGTGGACTCCGGCGCCGGCGGCAATTTCATTATGAAGAGCCTGGTGGAACACTTAAAGATCCCACAAGTTCGTTTTCCAGCTCCTTTGGTCATCTCCTCGATCCAAGGGAAACCTCTCCCGGAATGCGTGACACACACCACGGTTCCCATCTCGTTGAGAGTTGGAATCCTCCATCGGGAACAGATGCCATTTTATGTTTTGGCGTATTCCATACATCCGGTCGTCCTGGGCCTTCCCTGGCTTCAGGAACACGAGCCTCAGTTCAACTGGAAGACCTTGCAGCTATCTCGCTGGGGGCCGAATTGTCATGGCAATTGCCTCCAATCAGTGATTCCAGTTTCCTGTTCCATTGCCTCCACCAGCCTTCAGGGCCTGCCGGCCTCATACGCGGACGTTTTTTCTAAGTAAAAGGCCGAGATACTTCCACCTCATCGATCTTTTGATTGTGCCATCAACCTCCTCCCTGGGACTGAGCCTCCTCGGGGGTGCACCTATGCCTTCTCGCTGCAGAGATGCAGGCCATGACAGAATACATCAGAGAGAATCTGCAGAGGGGGTTCATTCGAAAGTCAAAGTCCCCAGCAGGGGCTGGGTTCTTCTTCATCGGGAAGAAGGACGGAAGCATTCGCCCCTGCATTGACTACCGGGGCCTGAATGCTATAACGGTCAAGGACTGTTACCCCTTGCCCCTCAACTCCGAACTGCAAGGTGCAAGGATTTTCTCCAAGTTGGATCTCCGAGGGGCTACAACCTGATCCGAATCAAGGAGGGGGATGAATGGAAGACGGCCTTCAACACCCGAGACGGCCACTATGAGTATTTAGTGATGCCGTTCGGGCTCTGTAATGCTCCAGCGGTGCCCCAGAACACCATGAACGAGATACTCCGCGATTTCTTGTACAAGTGCATGGTTGTGTACCTGGACGACATTTTGATATTCTCGGACTCCCTGACCACTCACCGTCAGCACGTCGTCCAGGTATTGCAACGCCTCCGAGAGTTTAGATTGTATGCGAAACTTGAAAAGTGCCTCTTTGAGCAGAAGTCCCTTCCCTTCCTGGGGTACATTGTCTCCAGCGAGGGATTCCATATGGACCCCCAGAAGCTGAAAGCCATTTGAGAATGGCTGCAGCCATCCGGACTAAAGGCACTCAAACGGTTCTTGGGTTTCGCAAATTATTATTGATCATTCATACCGCATTATGCGTCCATCGTTGCCCTGATGACAGCCCTGACCCGGAAAGGTGCGGACCCCAAGAAGTGGCCTCCTGGAGCAGAGGTTGCCTTTCGTCGCCTCAAGGAGGCATTCCTGCAGCAACCATGCATTCGGCATCCGGATCCTCAGCGGCCGCCTGTCATCGAAGTGGACGCGTCCTCAGAAGGCGTAGGGGCCGTTCTGAGCCAGACTTCTGAAAGTCATAAGCTACGTCCATGTGCCTTCCTCTCCCGCCAGTTCTCTCCGGCAGAGCGGAATTACACCAAAGGCGACAAGGAGCTCTTAGTTATAAAGGTAGCCTTAGAAGAATGGTGCCCTTAGCTAGAGGGGGCACAGCACCAATTCACGGTCTACACCAACCATAAAAACCTAGAGTACCTGCATTGGGCACAACGGCTCAACCCACGGCAGGCACGTTGGGCCCTATTCTTCACCCGATTTAATTTTATTCTCCGTTACAGGCCTGCCGGGAATAATATCAAGGCCGATGCCTTATCACGGGTATTTGAATCTACGGAGAATTCTGATGAACCACAGTACATCATCGAGCCGTCACGCATTCTTCTGTCTGCCACCACGACCAGCCCTCCTGGGAAAACTCTGGTCCCACTGCACTTGCGGAAACAAGTCCTGGCGTGGGCTCACGACTCCCGCTGTTCCGGTCATCCAGGACAATCCCGGACCTTACAGACCCTGCGCAGGTACTACTAGTGGCTGAAGGTCAACAAAGATGTCCGGGCTTACGTAGAGTCCTGCCAGTCATGTGCTCGCCACAAGAGGATCCCCGGTTTGACCCCAGGCTTGCTTCAGCTCTTACCAGCGCCTTCGGAACCGTGGACTCATGTGGCAACCGACTTCGTAGTCGATCTGCCACTATCCAGTGGCAACACAGTCATATGGGTGGTCGTCGACCGGTTTAGTAAAATGGCGCACTTTGTGCCATTCCCAGGATTTCCGTCCGCACCACAGCTGGCTCAGCTGTTCGTCCAGCACATCTTCAGGCTACATGGCCTACCGAGAAGTATCCTTTCGGATCGAAGGCCTCAATTTACTGCCAGGTTTTGGAGGGCCCTCTGCCAGAAGTTCGACGTACATTAGACTATACATCTGCTTACCACCCACAGGACCAATGGTCCTTGCAGAGAGAATGAACCAGATCTTAAAGCAGTTTCTCCGTATTTATGTCAATGAGAAACAAGACTACTGGGCTAGCCTGTTACCCTGGGCAGAATTTGCACTTAACTCTCATCTCTCCATGGCTACCGGATCCTCACCATTTCAGATAGTGTATAGGAAGCAGCCACGTCCGCCGCTGCTGGTTCCCATTCCAGTTATGTCCCCGGTAGCCCAACTGTCTGCAGATGACTTACACCGCCTGTGGATCTCTACACAGCACACACTGATCAAAGCCAGTCAAGTGGCAAAAAGGTATGCCGATCAGCGAAGAAGACCATACCCGCCTTTTAGGCCAGGCCAAAAGGTATGGCTGAGCACACAGTTCATCTGCCTGAAGCTGCCATCAGCACGACTGGCCCCGCGATTTATTGGGCCATTTCCCATCATTCGACAGGTGGGTGCCGTATCGTATCAGCTTCATCTGCCGCCTTCCCTCAAGATACACAACACGTTCCATGTATCCCTCTTGAAACCCTTGGTGTTATCGTGGCCTTCCAGCACGCCTCCGACTCCCCAACCTATTGCCTCCGAAGATGACCTCACCTATCAAGTCCAAGAGGTCTTGGACGTGAGAAAACATAGGAAGAAATGGGAGTACCTGTTAGCATGGGAGGGGTTTGGCCCCGTAGAAAACACCTGGGAGCTGTTGGCCAACATCTTAGACCGGGGTTTGCTTGAGCAATTCCACAGGGTCCACCCATCTAAGTCCAGGCCTCTGGGAAGGCGCCCTAAAGAGGGGCATACTGTTGTGTTCCACACCCATGGCCGTCCACGGACGCAGCCCCCTACCTCACCCACAGCAGCGACCTGCCGCGGCAGCTCCTGACTATTCCCCTGGGCCAGTGCCCGTCACTCCAGCGCAGGTCCTCTGTCTGGCCGCTGGGTAGGGAGCCATCCCTGCTCCTCCCTCGCGGCGTTCTGTAGGCTTTCATCTGTGGAGGAAATCCAAGATGGCTGCCACCATCTTTAGGTGTGAGGCCACGCCTCCTACACAGATTTAAAGGGGCCAGGCCCCTTATCTAGATACAGCTGTCTCTAATGGGCCAGAGTAGAGGAAGTATAAAGGAAGGCTTTCTCTGCCCATTCTTCGACTTGGCAACGTCTCTTGTAGCGCTGTTTAAGTCTGCTTGCTTCGGTGAGTCTTCCTACGCTTTGGATCCTTGTTCCTGTCTTGTCTTGGTGTTCCTGGTTCCTGACTTCGGATCGGCTAGCGGTGATTCCTGGTGTGTGACTTCGGACTGGCAAGCAGTGATTCCTTTGTGTGACTTTGGACTGGCAGTGGTGATCCCTTGGTGTACAACCTCGGACTGGTAAGCGACGACCCTCTGGTACGTGACCTCGGACCTCTTCTGGACCATCGTCTCCAAGGGCCACCTAAGTCCCAGCAGCCCGGGTCCCTACGGGCTCCTCCCAGGGGGTCCGCGGGCTTCCAGGGGTGAAGCTCCAGTCAGCCCTTGCACCGAATGCCTGACTCCTTGATCTCTCAAAAGTCCACCTAAGTCCCAGCGGTCCGGGTCCCTACGGCTCCTCCTGGGGGGACCGTGGGCTTCCAGTGGTGAAGACACAGTTCCTTTCCTCGACCTCACGACTCTTCGTCTGCCTCCACAGTCGCTCCAGTCTCCATGGCTGAGGGTCAGTGGTCATGTCTTCTGTTCCTGCCTCACCACCCGAAGGGAGAACCTACGGATCTTCCTCCTAAGGTATACCATCCTCCCGTCAGCCCAAGGGTTCACAAGCCTGAGCTTAACAACTTGCCCATGGTGAGTATACTGGGAGCTGTTCTAGGACAGTGGCTGTGCTTTGCTTGCCGATGGTGTGTATACTGGAGCTTCTGTTAGGAGAGTGGCACTGTGTCACTTGACTGCGGTATGTGTACTGGAAGCTGTGGTTGGATAATGACAGTGCTTTGCTTGCCTATGGTGTGTATACTGGAGGCTGTGGTAGGACAGTGGCCGTGCTTCACTTGCCTGTGATGTGTAGTGGAGATTGTATTTGGACAGTGGCATTCACTTGCCCATGGTGTGTCTACTAGAGGCAGTGGTTGCATAATGATAGTGCTTTCCTTGCCCATGGTGTTTATACTGGAGGCTCTGCTAGGATAGTGTCTGTGCTTCACTTGCCCATTGTTTGTATACAGGAGGCTGTGTTAGGACAGTGGCAGTGCCCTCACTTACCCGTGGTGAGTATACTGAAAGCTGTGCTAGGACAGTGGCTGTCCTCTGCTAGCTGTTGGTGTGTATACTGGCGATTGTAGGTGGACAGTGGCTGTGCTTTGCTTGCCAATGGTGTATATACTAGAGATGAGCTTCGGTTTTTCATATCGGGACGTATTTCGGTTCGGGCACTTCGTCGAAAATTTCATTTTTTGGCAGATTGTTTGTTGTCGGCGCGGATCTGGAAAACGAGTCGGAAAACGAATCGAAAAAAAAAAAGAATCTGGAAAAAAAAAAGAATCAGAGAAAAAAAAACGAATCGGGAAAAAAACCATCCCAACCCTTCAATTTTACTTTCTTACAACCCCCCCCACCATTCCGATCCCTCCCCAAGACTTACTAAAAGCCCTGGTGGTCCAGCGGGGTCCCACGAGCAATTTCTCTCTCCGAGCCATCGGGCCTTCAGGCCTGCTATGAATCAAAATGGCGCCGATGGCACTTTGCCCTTACGATGTCACAGCGGCTACTGGTGCCATTGGTCGGCCCCTGTCACATGATAGGAGCAATGGATGGCTGGCGCCATCTTGTGCTCCTACCATGTGACAGGGGCCGACCAATGGCACCGGTAGCCCCTGTGACATAGTAAGGGCAAAGGCTATCGGCGCCATTTTGAATACTGGCAGCCGACGGCCCGAGTGCAGGAGATCGCTTCCAGACCCCCGCTGGACCTCCAGGGACTTTTGTCAAGTCTTGAGGAGGAATTGGGATGGTGGGGGGAATGTGTAAACCGGTGTGATATCTCGATTGAGATCGAATGTCGGTATATAAAAATAATAAATAAATAAATAAATAAATAAAACTGTAAATGTGAAGGGTTGGGGTGTTTTGTTTTTTTTTAAATAAATGTGCCCCTCCCCCTTCTCCCCCCCCTCCCCCACAGTAACCCAAAAAACGAATTTTCCCCGAAGTTCGGGGAAAATCTGTTTCATGGTTCCGAATTAGGCAAATTTCGTTGAAATTTCGTTGAAATTGCCTAATTCGTGATAAACGAATGCACATCTATAGTATATATTGGAGGCTGTGGTAGGAGAATGGCACTGCTTCACTTGACTGTGGTATATATACTGGAGACTGTGGTTGGATAGTGGCAGTGCTTTGCTTGCCCAGGGTGAGTATAATGGAAGCTGTGGTACGAACGTGGCTGTGCTTTGCTTGCCCGTGGTATGTACTGGAGATTGTATTTGGACAGTGGCTGTGCTTTGCTTGCCCGTGGTGTGTACTGGAGATTGTATTTGGACAGTGGCTGTGCTTTGCTTGCCGTGGTGTGTACTGGAGATTGTATTTGGACAGTGGCTGTGCTTTGCTTGCCAGTGGTGTGTACTGGAGATTGTATTTGGACAGTGGCTGTGCTTTGCTTGCCCGTGGTGTGTACTGGAGATTGTATTTGGACAGTGGCTGTGCTTTGCTTGCCCGTGGTGTGTACTGGAGATTGTATTTGGACAGTGGCTGTGCTTTGCTTGCCCGTGGTGTGTACTGGAGATTGTATTTGGACAGTGGCTGTGCTTTGCTTGCCCGTGGTGTGTACTGGAGATTGTATTTGGAAAGTGGCTGTGCTTTGCTTGCCCGTGGTGTGTTCTGGAGATTGTATTTGGACAGTGGCTGTGCTTTGTTGCCCGTGGTGTGTACTAGAGATTGTATTTGAACAGTGGCTGTGCTCCGCTTGCCCGTGGTGTGTACTGGAGATTGTATTTGGACAATGGCTGTGCTTTGCTTGCACGTGGTGTGTTCTGGAGATTGTATTTGGACAGTGGCTGTGCTCCGCTTGCCCGTGGTGTGTACTGGAGATTGTATTTGGACAGTGGCTGTGCTTTGCTTGCCCGTGGTGTGTACTGGAGATTGTATTTGGACAGTGGCTGTGCTCCCCTTGCCCGTGGTGTGTACTGGAGATTGTATTTGGACAGTGGCTGTGCTCCCCTTGCCCGTGGTGTGTACTGGAGATTGTATTTGGACAGTGGCTGTGCTTTGCTTGCCCGTGGTGTGTACTGGAGATTGTATTTGGACAGTGGCTGTGCTCCGCTTGCCCGTGGTGTGTACTGGAGATTGTATTTGGACAGTGGCTGTGCTTTGCTTGCCCGTGGTGTGTACTGGAGATTGTATTTGGACAGTGGCTGTGCTCCGCTTGCCCGTGGTGTGTACTGGAGATTGTATTTGGACAGTGGCTGTGCTCCGCTTGCCCGTGGTGTGTACTGGAGATTGTATTTGGACAGTGGCTGTGCTTTGCTTGCCCGAGGTGTGTACTGGAGATTGTATTTGGACAGTGGCTGTGCTTTGCTTGCCCGTGGTGTGTACTGGAGATTGTATTTGGACAGTGGCTGTGCTCCGCTTGCCCGTGGTGTGTACTGGAGATTGTATTTGGACAGTGGCTGTGCTCCGCTTGCCCGTGGTGTGTACTGGAGATTGTATTTGGACAGTGGCTGTGCTTTGCTTGCCCGTGGTGTGTATTGGAAATTGTATTTGGACAGTGGTTGTGCTCCGCTTGCCCGTGGTGTGTACTGGAGATTGTATTTGGACAGTGGCTGTGCTTTGCTTGCCCGTGGTGTGTACTGGAGATTGTATTTGGACAGTGGCTGTGCTCCGCTTGCCCGTGGTGTGTACTGGAGATTGTATTTGGACAGTGGCTGTGCTCCGCTTGCCCGTGGTGTGTACTGGAGATTGTATTTGGACAGTGGCTGTGCTTTGCTTGCCCGTGGTGGGTACTGGAGATTGTATTTGGACAGTGGCTGTGCTCCGCTTGCCCGTGGTGTGTACTGGAGATTGTATTTGGACAGTGGCTGTGCTTTGCTTGCCCGTGGTGTGTACTGGAGATTGTATTTGGACAGTGGCTGTGCTTTGCTTGCCCGTGGTGTGTACTGGAGATTGTATTTGGACAGTGGCTGTGCTTTGCTTGCCCGTGGTGTGTACTGGAGATTGTATTTGGACAGTGGCTGTACTTTGCTTGCCCGTGGTGTGTACTGGAGATTGTATTTGGACAGTGGCTGTGTTCCGCTTGCCCGTGGTTTGTACTGGAGATTGCATTTGGACAGTGGCTGTGCTTTGCTTGCCAGTGGTATGTACTGGAGATTGCATTTGGACAGTGGCTGTGCTTTGCTTGCCCGTGGTGTGTACTGGAGATTGCATTTGGACAGTGACTGTGCTTTGCTTGCCCATGGTTTGTACTGGAGATTGCATTTGGACAGTGGCTGTGCTTTGCTTGCCAGTGGTGTGTACTGGAGATTGTATTTGGACAGTGACTGTGCTTTGCTTGCCCATGGTTTGTACTGGAGATTGCATTTGGACAGTGGCTGTGCTTTGCTTGCCCGTGGTGTGTACTGGAGATTGCATTTGGACAGTGACTGTGCTTTGCTTGCCCATGGTTTGTACTGGAGATTGCATTTGGACAGTGGCTGTGCTTTGCTTGCCAGTGGTGTGTACTGGAGATTGTATTTGGACAGTGGCTGTGCTTTGCCTGCCCATGGTGTCTATACTAGATCCTGTCCCTGTGTATATTTCCTGCTCCCTGTCCTAGACTGACTTGTATGATGATTTCCTTTTCCTGAGATCAGTGGGAAGGTTGCGAGATAAAATGTAGCTTAGGATAATGTAATTGGCCTTAAGGTATAAAGATCTGAGTTATGTCCATGATTTATACTCTACAAATTAAAGACTCACTCATTTTGTAATTTAATTCCATCTTGAATGGAAAAATGTTCGCTCGGAATTAAATTGGCGAGTAATGTTGCTAATTCAAATGCAGATGTAATTCCGAGTCTGGTAGCAGTTTGTGGTGATGGACGAGCCCCTGATGGGCCGTTCCAGGTTTATCTTCTAAGCCCCACAAATTCTCCTGCAGTTGTGATAATAGCTCCAGCTGGGGAGGGAAGGTGAAGGAGCTTCTGAGCTGTGCTGGGGAAAGACATGGGGGCTTCAGGCGGTGAGAGATGTCTGCAGCGCTGAGTGGGACGGGGAGGCTGCAGGTGCTGCCCTGCTAATGCAGAGGTGAGCGGGCGAGCTGCCTATCTAAGTGCCTGGCATTATGGACCTCGCTTACTGACATAGATTGGGACAGAGGTTTGCTACGGATGCTTACGAGCTCTGGTTGTGCAGAAACCTGGCCTGGGAAGCGGAGGTTCATGCAAACCACCAAGGAGATTTAAAAGGGTCCTCATGGCCTCGTGACCCCAAATATCATTAATAGTCCCTAAGTGTCTTTAGTGCCCCCCTCCTCCCCCCCCCCTTGCCTCTCACAGGCCAAAAGAGTCACAGTTACAACCCCATGTCAAGACCTTCACCTTTCCCTCCAAAATCACAGAAAACCCCAATTAGGGATCAACCCCTTGACTTCCCCAAATCCTGTCCAGGGAACAAACGCGATGCCCACGTGCTCCTGCCTAGTCAGTGGCTGCTTCTACAATGGTGACCTTCTGACCTCGGGCGCTCCAGAGTTTAATTGGTTTAAATGGTGCAGAAGTGTGTGGGGGATCTTTTCTACCCCTGGAAGACCCCTACAGCTATCAGGTAAGCTTTTGAGGGCTCTTGGGGGTGGGGACATTTGCACGGCAAGGGTGAGGCCTGACACAGGGCTTTAATTACTGCTTACCGGGCATGAACAGGAATAAATTGTATCCTTACTATTACTGCTTCTTAATATTTCTCTAGCACTACTCAACATACACAGCATTGTACAGGCACCAACACACAAGAGAGAGTCCCTGCTCATAGAGCTTACAATCTAATCAAGGCAAACATTCAGGGCAAGAGAGGTAGAGAGCCTCATACAGTGACAGTGTCTGAAATCATCACTTCATGAGGCTGAAGGCCCAGTCCATTACTAAAACCAGGGATAATTACATGTGACTACTACCCCTCCAGATGTTTACAGGCTCAGGGCAGGGCTGAGCGCCTGGGACAGGCTGAGAGCAGCTGAAGGGTCCGGTGGGTTGCAAGCAGGAATAGCAGCTGAAGACAGGAAGAGATTCACACAGGTGCAGGTTTGCGTAGGAAGCTGGGCTGGCAGGTCAGGAGCTGGAGTAAGAAACAATTTCCATTCTTTGAAGAAGCAAGAGGCAGGTCAGTCTGGGGTTGCTGCAACCCCTTTTCCCTGAGCCCTGGCCAATCCTTGCTGAGTAGAGGTGTGGCTGATCCATTCTTCTCTCCTGCTTCAGGTGCCCAGCTGCTGCACTCATTAGGATTCCACCCTGACCTTTGGAGCTGGTGCTAGTTCAAGCCCTTGGCAGGGTCTTGCCCTAACATCACCCCCTTCCCAGGATGACCTCTGAGCCCTAGAATGTGGCCTATAGGAGTATTTCCTGTGGAACTCCCATCACTTTTTTCAGGGCCGTGATTATGTTCACCAGTTCCTGAAGCATTCTTCAAAGCCATAACCTTCCCAATCTACTAGATACCTCAACATATTCTGAGTTTTTCTGCAATACAAAAGTCTACTAGAATACCTCAACTTAGCCAGATATAACTGAAATTCAACTAAGTTTGCCAGATAACTGAACCCCTCCCAGAAATACCCCAATAAAGCCTCTTTTTTTAAATGGTTAAATTATAGCCAGATAAGTGGCTGAATATTCCAAATTTGTCATCTAGATGGATAACTTGTGATTTATCTATTTAAATGGGTTTTGAATATTGACCTCATACAGTTTCGTTGTATGCTTAGCTTCCATGTCATCCTTGGGTTCTCTTCAGCTGCTTTTGTACCATTGTGCATAGTTGCTGTTGTCCCTCTACAAGGGTTTGTAGTATTCACACCAGTTTGGCATCTGGTTTTGCATAGACTTCAGAAAAGTCAATGAAGCCTTGAAGTATTATGCCTACCTGATACCCCACATAGACAAACTCAATGAATGGATAGGGACAGTACAGTTTATCTCTACATTTAACCTAACAAAGGAGTACTTGAAGATCCTCCTCATGTCAGCAGTGAAAGAGAAACAGCTTTCTCTACATCTGGAGGACACTTCCAGTTTATGGTATTGCCTTTGGGACTTCATGGAGCTCCAGCTATGATCCAGAGGTTGATTGAACACCTACTATGCCTAAACCAGGGCTATACTGCAGCCTATCTTGACAACACTGTTATATATAGTGGCCGCTGGACAACACACTTCAGCCAACTACAGGCAGTGCTTACAAGCCTATGGAAGGCTGAGTTGATAGCCAATCCCATGAAATGCCTGCCAGGTGGTCATGAAGTAAAATATCTAAGCTATTCCCTTGGGAAGGAGCAAGTCCATCCCCAAACATAGAACAATAGAAGTGGTCACCCAAGTACCACTCCCACAGATGAAGAGTAAGGTGAAAGCCTTTTTAAGCTTCATCGGATACCACAGAAGGTTTATACAGAACTTTTCAGAAAAGTCAAACCCTTCACACATCTGCTACAGAAGAAGGCCCCAGAGTTTAAAGAAAGTGCTATGGTCAGAACCAGGTCTGATGATCCCGTACTTTACCAGGGCTTTCATAGTCCAGACTGACACTTCAAAGGTGAAGTTAGGAGCAGTCCTAGCATAAGAGAAAGTGAAGACAAAAATCCAAAAAACTGAAGAGATATATACAATCAGTATCAACCTTAAGTCAATCCAAAATTGAATTTAACTGCTGTAGTAGAGAAGAGTGGTGGCATTGTGAAGAAAACAGATGTTCCCTGAGGCAGAAGTTACATTACTTCGAAAAATGGACAATGTTTTGCTTATTTGTGATGGATACCACCAATGGATATTTTATTTCAATGATGATTTAAGAAGCATTATAAGTGTATCATTTATTGTTTGATTACTTCTATTATTACCATTTTAATGCACTATGGGCACTACACTTGATTTGAAAAAAGACCGCTAGTAAGACCCATGATTATATTGAAAACAGTCTGCACTTGTTATTTGTTAACAAGGTGTATGTTATCAAGAATCGGGTATGAGGTCTGTGATTATGTACTAAAGTTCTTTAAATTGAGTTTTGGATTGACGTAAGGTTGATGTAAGAGAAAGAAGGCCAGGAACCTTCATTAACAGTAAGCTAATGCCCAGGTAGAGATGGTACTCAACAATCAAGAAAGAAGAAGCTGTTAAGTGTGTTTTAGAGGCTTTTTGTTACCTCCTGGCCACCAGTTTACGCTTGTGACAGACCACCAACCCCTCATGTGGATAACATGGAACAAGGAGTCCAATGGTTAGGTGATAAGATGGTTCCTGTCTCTCCAGCCATTCAAATAATGACTGTGACACAGAGCCGGGAAGGAGAATGCCAATACAGACTTCCTTTCTAGAGAGGTGTCCCTGGTACAAACAGGCACTTAACCAATAAAGATTGAGCTGAGGGGAGAGTGTGTGATGGAGTGCATAAGAGGGACACCCACAACACTTTAACGGACCAGCTCCAAGTATCTGTCTTGGTCCACCTTAACATACTCCGCAGAAGGGAATCTTGGCACCAGGATATTTTCCTAAGCAGGGGGATAAGAAGGCAGCCCCAGGAGGAACAGACAGATCCCAGGGAGGAGATGGAAATCCAGCAAGCACCAAAACTGCTTATGTTTAATTGCTGCAACTTTATTTTCAAGACTGCTAAGGTAAGCAGCCCTTTTTCTACTTCTTTGTGTAAATACTAAAAGTGTTTGTGACGAAATGACTGGAGTGCAGACTCCTCTGTCCTCCAGCACATTTCCCAAGCCACAGGCCACTCCAATGGCTTTACACAGGCACACATAGTAAAAATTACCTACCTTTCCTTTCTTTTAATTAGACACACACACTTAAAAATTACCTACCTTTCCTTTCTTTTAATTAGACACACACACTTAAAAATTACCTACCTTTCCTTTCTTTTAATTAGACACATACACTTAAAATTACCTACTTTTCCTTTCTTTTAATTAGACACACACACTTAAAATTACCTACTTTTCCTTTCTTTTAATTAGACACACACACTTAAAATTACCTACCTTTCCTTTCTTTTAATTAGACACATACACTTAAAATTACCTACTTTTCCTTTCTTTTAATTAGACACATACACTTAAAATTACCTACCTTTCCTTTCTTTTAATTAGACACACACACTTAAAATTACCTACCTTTCCTTTCTTTTAATTAGACACATACACTTAAAATTACCTACCTTTCCTTTCTTTTAATTAGACACATACACTTAAAATTACCTACTTTTCCTTTCTTTTAATTAGACACATACACTTAAAATTACCTACCTTTCCTTTCTTTTAATTAGACACACACACTTAAAATTACCTACTTTTCCTTTCTTTTAATTAGACACACACACTTAAAATTACCTACCTTTCCTTTCTTTTAATTAGACACACACACTTAAAATTACCTACCTTTCCTTTCTTTTAATTAGACACATACACTTAAAATTACCTACTTTTCCTTTCTTTTAATTAGACACATACACTTAAAATTACCTACCTTTCCTTTCTTTTAATTAGACACACACACTTAAAATTACCTACTTTTCCTTTCTTTTAATTAGACACACACACTTAAAATTACCTACCTTTCCTTTCTTTTAATTAGACACACACACTTAAAATTACCTACCTTTCCTTTCTTTTAATTAGACACACACACTTAAAATTACCTACTTTTCCTTTCTTTTAATTAGACACACACACTTAAAATTACCTACTTTTCCTTTCTTTTAATTAGACACACACACTTAAAAATTACCTACTTTTCCTTTTTAATTAAGCACACAAACTAAATATTCATTTACCCCACAATTTCACCTTTCCCCCAAACTTGTCTCACAATTACCCAGCACCAGCAATACTCACTGATCCTCTTCAGCCACCGGGTGCATGGGGGAAGGCCCCTCCAGGCTGGGGGCAGAACAAGGGTGAAAGAAAACTGTCAGGTGCCTGCCCTCTAGATATTTAAAGGCTGAGGGCAGGGCTGAGCCCCAGGCATGGGGTGCTTGGGCTGGGCCTAGGACAGGCTGTGAGTCAGGCAGATTGCAAGCAGTTATAGTAGCAAGCTTGAGCAGCAAGAGCTGGAATCATAAACAGGTTAAGGCAGAAGCAGGCATGAGGAAAAAGCTGGACTCGCAGGTCAGGAGCTAAGGTCAGGGCTGGGGTAAGAAACAAGTTCCACTCTTTGAAGTAGCAGGTTCTGTACCAAGTGGCGGGTCTGCCTATGGGTTGGTGGGAACAACTTCCTGTTTCTCAGCACACCCCACCCCCACATTTAGCTGAGCTCTGGCCAATTTCTGCTACCCAGGGGTTTGGCCTAAGGTAATGTTTGCCAGCTCTCCACACACTCTCTCCTATATCCACTCCCATGAGAAGAGAGACTGATGAGTCCTCACCATGCCACACTGCCTGCTCGGTGGAGTCTCTGGCCTAAAGGACTCTCTGTAGCAGACGTCTTTCCTCCTCTTTCTACCTGCTTCAGAAGCCCAGCTGGTGTAAGGTTTAGGACTCTTGTTCTAAACTCCTCAATCAACAGTAGCTCAATCCCCATTAGGGTCTTGCCCTAACAATACCTTATTGAGGAATTTTCTCCTAATGGGGGCAGCAACCTGTATATAAAAAAAAATATAACAAGCGGGGTAGGACTCAAACACCAATCATTATTGCTCAGGAACCAGCTCTCACACCTTCTCAGAGCAGCACGTAACTTTACATATAACAAGCAGGGTAGGACTCAAACATCAATCATTATTGCTCAGGAACCAGCTCTCACTCCTTCTCACAGCAGCATGTGACTTTACATATAACAAGCAGGGTAGGACTCAAACATCAATCATTATTGCTCAGGAACCAGCTCTCACTCCTTCTCACAGCAGCATGTGACTTTACATATAACAAGCAGGGTAGGACTCAAACATCAATCATTATTGCTCAGGAACCAGCTCTCACTCCTTCTCACAGCAGCATGTGACTTTACATATAACAAGCAGGGTAGGACTCAAACATCAATCATTATTGCTCAGGAACCAGCTCTCACACCTTCTCAGAGCAGCATGTGACTTTACATATAACAAGCAGGGTAGGACTCAAACATCAATCATTATTGCTCAGGAACCAGTTCTCACTCCTTCTCACAGCAGCACGTAACTTTACATATAACAAGCAGGGTAGGACTCAAACACCAATCATTACTGCTCAGGAACCAGCTCTCACACCTTCTCAGAGCAGCACGTAACGTTACATATAACAAGCAGGGTAGGATTCAAACATCAATCATTATTGCTCAGGAACCAGCTCTCACACCTTCTCAGAGCAGCACGTAACGTTACATATAACAAGCAGGGTAGGACTCAAACATCAATCATTATTGCTCAGGAACCAGCTCTCACACCTTCTCAGAGCAGCACGTAACTTTACATATAACAAGCAGGGTAGGACTCAAACATCAATCATTATTGCTCAGGAACCAGCTCTCACACCTTCTCAGAGCAGCATGTGACTTTACATATAACAAGCAGGGTAGGACTCAAACATCAATCATTATTGCTCAGGAACCAGCTCTCACACCTCCTCAGAGCAGCACGTAACGTTACATATAACAAGCAGGGTAGGACTCAAACATCAATCATTATTGCTCAGGAACCAGCTCTCACTCCTTCTCAGAGCAGCACATGACTTTACATATAGCAAGCAGGGTAGGACTCAAACATCAATCATTATTGCTCAGGAACCAGCTCTCACACCTTCTCAGAGCAGCACGTAACTTTACATATAGCAAGCAGGGTAGGACTCAAACATCAATCATTATTGCTCAGGAACCAGCTCTCACACCTTCTCAGAGCAGCACATGACTTTACATATAACAAGCAGGGTAGGACTGAAACATCAATCATTATTGCTCAGGAACCAGCTCTCACACCTTCTCAGAGCAGCACGTAACTTTACATATAACAAGCAGGGTAGGACTCAAACATCAATCATTATTGCTCAGGAACCAGCTCTCACACCTTCTCAGAGCAGCACATGACTTTACATATTTAATTTATATTCCAATTTTTGGAACTTCAAAGCAGGTTACATTCAGATATTGTAGATATTTCCCTGTCCTCAGAGAGCTCACCATCTAAGGGCCTGATTTAGTAAGGTTTTTTTCCTATTCTGCATCGATGAGAAATTGCTCAGTAAATGAGGCCTTAAGTTTGTAGCTAAGGCAATATGGAAGGTAAAGTGCCCAAGGCCACAAGGAATGGCAGAGGGACTTGAACCCTGCCTTTTCTGCTTCATAGCCTGCTCCTCTCACCACTAGCTACTACTCCAGTCCTCTTTTGCCAGTTTTCAAAACTACTTCCCAGCATGCATGAAATGCAAACCTCTAAATAGTATGCACAGGATTAATTCAAGCTTTCAAACTACTTCCCAGCACAAAAGAATGCACACACAGTTAAATAGTTTAACCTTCAAAATCCTCAACTAAATCCTTCTTTCCCAGCAAAATCAGTAGCCACATGTGCAGCTTACCCACAAGCAGATGCAGCCTCTGCTGAGAGTACTCCCTCAGGACTCTGCCACTGGGGATGCGCAAGGAGAAATTGACGATCCTTCCCCGCTGAGCTTGTGTTACCACTGGGGAATGGCTGAGACTTGTCCAGGCTGCTTGGATCAGTGGGAGATGCCGGCCGAGGAAGGTTTCTGTGCAATCAAGATGCCGAGGCTGGTTCTGGAAACACAGACAGAATAATGGCCCCCTGTGGGTACAAAGAAACTCCTCTCCTAGAACCACAAAGGCAAAGCCAGCCGTGTCAGCATGGAATCCACTCTCTCAGCAGGGGATGCGAGTTCGAATCGCTTCCCATCCTCAGATGGATGGGCAGAGTAGAGGGGCCATCGTGTTTCTATGTTTCCTAGGACAGAGCATCATGGAGTCCTTGTGGAGAACTCCTTGAAATCATCAGCTCAGCATTCAGCAGAGGCCGAAAGCAAACAGAATGTTAGGAATTATTAATAAAGGACTGGGGAATATGATAAATAATGCCTCCCGATGTATGCTGTAAACACATCTCCAGTCCTGCCTGCAGTTCTGCTCACCGCGGCTCAAAAAAGACAGAGGAAGATCTGGAAGGGTTTCATGGGGGCAAGAGAAATGGTAACAGGGGGTGGCGTAGATCAAGTTCTATCAAACTATATTAGGACTTACTTCAGTATTTATTTAAACACTTATCACTCGCTTTAGAACAAGGGCTAGGTTATATTCCTCAAAACTAGCTCATAGCAGATTTAAATCAAATTCAACAACTATGCAATGGAATAATTTGTTAGCCGAGACTGTGGAAGCTGAAAAAGGTTTGCACAGGTCTGTGGAGGAGAGGTCCATTCTGTGTTTCTGGGAACGCAATCTGCCGGCCACTGTCAGAGAAGGAGGCTGAGCTCGATGGACCTCGGGCTGACCCAGAAGAGCACTTCCTATGTTCTTAAGCTTTTTCAGATCACTTCTCAATCTGCTTGCTCGCTCTTAGCAGTTCTGTAAGGAAAAAGAACAGCAAATTGTAGAAAAGAGAGAAGTGCCAGGTGCTTTATTGCCTGCCAGGTGCGCGTTGGACGAGCCTCACACGGCTTTGCCCAGGGTAGATTATTTGCAGTGCTCAGGCTGGACCTCCATCATGACGTGTGGCCTTATTCTGTGTGTGCATGCACCCCTCGAGAAATATTGCCTTTATGGACACAAAGCAAACATTTGCAAAATACAGGTGAACTCCAAGCATCAACCACTGGTTGGGTTTCATAGAAACAGTATCCCAGACTTTCTCCATCCTGACTGCGAATCTTCAAATAAACGTAACATATTAGGAGTCTGCTTAGCAGTGTATGAAGAGCGTGATATGTGCTCAACTTTAAACGCCTTCCTACAATGGACACAAAACCTGATGCCGATATTTAAAAAGTGCTCCAGGGCTGATCCGGGAAACTATAGACCAGTGAGCCTGACTTCTGTGCCAGGAAAAATGGTAGAAGCTTTTGGGTTTTTTTAACGTGAAGCTTGTCTATTGATTTCCAACAAAACCATACAACAACAACAACATAGTTTACATTCAGAGATATTTAAAAATAGTGATCTCCATCAACCAAGCAATCCTAAGAGTTCACAGAGCCTCTTCCAAAGCCCGTTGTCCCTACCCCCAGAAAGCGAGCACTAAAAGACTCCCCTCAGGCTATCTGACACAATATTTGTTAGATTTTACTTCTTATCGATGTGAACTACAGCGATTATCACAGCATACAATAAGTTTGTACACAGTGACTGGTTACTTACATATTTACTATTGTGCTTTAGGCTCTGTGAGAGAACAAATATATCTATAAGGATTCCAAACTTCCATAAAGTTAGAAAAAGCCTTGGGATATTTTGATTTAACCGTCAAAATTCCATTTTCATAAAGCCATAGGTGTTTATGGAATTTCTTGTTCTCAGTTGTTAAATCACAAGCGGATTGTGATAAATTTCATGAGGACCTTGTGAGATTGGAAAATTGGGCATCCAAATGGCAGATGAAATTTAATGTGGATAAGTGCAAGGTGATGCATATAGGGAAAAATAACCCATGCTATAATTACACAATGTTGGGTTCCATATTAGGTGCTACAACCCAAGAAAGAGATCTAGGTGTCATAGTGGATAACACATTGAAATCGTCGGCTCAGTGTGCTGCGGCAGTCAAAAAAGCAAACAGAATGTTGGGAATTATTAGAAAAGGAATGATGAATAAAATGGAAAATGTCATAATGCCTCTGTATCGCTCCATGGTGAGACCGCACCTTGAATACTGTGTACAATTCTGGTCGCCGCATCTCAAAAAAGATATAATTGTGATGGAGAAGGTACAGAGAAGGGCAACCAAAATGATAAGGGGAATGGAACAACTCCCCTATGAGGAAAGACTAAAGAGGTTAGGACTTTTCAGCTTGGAGAAGAGACGGCTGAGGGGGGATATGATAGAGGTGTTTAAAATCATGAGAGGTCTAGAACGGGTAGATGTGAATCGGTTATTTACTCTTTCGGATAATAGAAAGACTAGGGGGCACTCCATGAAGTTAGCATGGGGCACATTTAAAACTAATCGGAGAAAGTTCTGTTTTACTCAACGCACAATTAAAATCTTGAATTATTTGCTGGAGGATGTGGTAAAGGTGCTTAAAAAAGGTTTCCACAAGCTCCTGGAGGATAAGTCTATAAAATTTTATTATTAGACAGACTTGAAAAATAGCCGCTGCATATTAATGTGCAATAGCAGCATGGAATAGACTTAGTGTTTGGGTACTTGCCAGGTTCTTGTGGCCTGGTTTTGCCACTGTTGGAAACAGGATGCTGGGCTTGATGGACCCTCGGTTCTGGCCCATCCTGGCAATTCTTACCTGAGCCAGGCACACTGAAGGATTTTTTGCATTTTGTGTCGCTGAGCCTGAGCAATCTTGGAAACGCAGGATCCCGTCACAGCATCCACCAAGTGCTAAACCAGGATATAAAAGTTTTCTGTTTACTTATTAGTATAAGAAGTAATTGGCTGGAAATAGCAGGTTTGAACCATTTCTCTTAGCATAATGACTATAATTTTTTAAAGATTGAAAATGAATCTGACTTGAAAATACCATTAAACTACCAAGTTGCTTAAAATTGAAAGGGTAATTCAGTTATAATGCTTTTATTTAATAGCTCAATTTACAAAACGTCTAAAATTAATGCAGATCTTTTCAGGACAGAATCAGCCCTAACTGCACCAACTAATTTTTGCTCATTTGAACTGAATTATTAATAAGAGAGAAATATACCATATGTTCCCTAAAGAGGCCGATGCATTTATTTCCGATAAAATTGCAGTGTTTGGTGGGATCTAAGAGCTTTAAATGCTTGCAGAGAAATGGGTTACTTATATATACTGATTTAATAGGGTATAAATCAGCCTGTCTAATTAGGGACACAGCTGTTTCCTAACCTACAGCTCCCGGCTTCTGCTGCTGAAGTTCCTTTATCATCTGCACGCCTTTAATCGGCCATAATTTGCTCTTTTGTTAATACAAGTTAATCAATAATTTTGTGGTTTGCAGTGTGCTGCAGAAGTGGTTAGTGAGCCCGCTTCAGACTGAGCAGAGAATCTGTCTCCCAGCCTGGCCCGGGGACAGCTCGCGGTAATTAATCCCAGCCAGGGCAAAGGTCAAGGTCTTTCTCCTGCTTCTGTTGACCCCACAGGGCCTGGGGAAGTTCCTGAGAGGAGGTGAGGCCTCTGCACTTTGGTCCGGGTTTCAGGACGGAGAGGGTCATGCTAGGAAGTGCAGGAATCCCGGCTGCACAAGCCCTGCTGCAGATTTGGCTCACAATATCTGTGTTTTACTGTTTACAGCTGACAGGCATCTCTCTTTAATACAGACAGTCACGCAAGTGTTTGCCTAGATTAATCCTGAGTGTGATAGAAATCCCGGGCAGAATGGATCGTTAAATGTCTTTTTATGCCCTTTTAACTCTGTATCCCTAACTGCCTGCTCGAGCAGCATAACTCTGCAAGAGGGCTGTGAGGATGTCTCGTCTGAGACTGCCCCAGGCAGGCTCGCTGCCTTCGCTAAATGTATGGCCACGTTTTTTATGTGTTCATTATAAAGTAGCTTGCTCATGCGACTAATCAGAAACCAACTTTACAAGACGAGGGTGCAAATTCCCACCCCCTGCACCCAGAGTAGCGGCTTCATGTGAGGGGTTGGGCAGGGGCGCTGAGCGTTAGCACTGCTGCTCCCCTCTTCCAGGCAGGGAAGGAGAGGGCTGAGCCTTACTCCCAGCACAGAAGAAGAAGGCTGAGTGTCAGCAGCTGAAATCCCTGCTTAGCTAATGCAGGAGCCCTTCCTGCAGCTAAGCCCACTAAACTGAGCCAGCAGCGCCATCTACAGGGCACAGCTGGTACTGACAACCTGGAACCGATCCTGCCCCTCTGCAGCTCTTCCTGCAGCCTTTACACCTGCTATGCTCTTCCCTTCTACACAACTATTCTCTCATTTCTCCTCCCTCCTTCCAGACTACACCACTTCCTCACCAATCTTTAATTGTCTTCTGTCCTACAATGTTATGCATCCTCTTTAATCAGGTTTCAAACTGGCTAAATGTACTGAATCTATTCTCCTCTTCATAAGGCTGCAGCCTTCCTTCCACTCCTCTGCTATTCTTCTACTTGACCTTTCTATCACTTTCAACACTGTTTGCAACCCTGATCACCTTTCCACCCTCTCCTCTCTTGGATTTTCTAGCCCAGGCCCCACTGTTTCATCTGTTTCTCCCCCCAATGATTGTCTAAGGGTTCTGGTAAACAGCTCTTATTATAAACAATTACAATATAAAAACAAAAGAGATCTCATGCTGGGTCAGCCCAAGATCCCTCAAGCCAAGATCATTCTGCCTATGACAGTGGCCAGTCTGGGTCATAAGAACCTGGCAGATCCCAAAAAATAGATCTAATTCATGTTACTCATTCCCAGGGATAGCAAATGCAATAGCTTTCCTTACTCTACCTGGCTAATAATGCCTTATGCACTTTTCCTCCAAGAACTTATGGAAATCTCTTATAAACCCATAAGAACATGCCATACTGGGTCAGACCAAGGGTCCATCAAGCCCAGCATCCTGTTTCCAACAATGGCCAATCCAGGCCATAAGAACCTAGCAAGTACCCAAAAACTAAGTCTATTCCATTTTACCATTGCTAATGGCAGTGGCTATTCTCTAAGTGAACTTAATAGCAGGTAATGGACTTCTCCTCCAAGAACTTATCCAATCCTTTTTTAAACACAGCTACACTAACTGCACTAACCACATCCTCTGGCAACAAATTCCAGAGTTTAATTGTGCATTGAGTAAAAAAAGAACTTTCTCCAATTAGTTTTAAATGTGCCACATGCAAACTTCATGGAGTGCCCCCTAGTCTTTCTATTATCTGAAAGAGTAAATAACCGATTCACATCTACCCGTTCTAGACCTCTCATGATCTTAAACACCTCTATCATATCCCCCCTCAGCCATCTCTTCTCCAAGCTGAAAAGTCCTAACCTCTTCAGCCTTTCCTCATAGGGGAGTTGTTCAATTCCCCTTATCATTTTGGTCGCCCTTCTCTGTACCTTCTCCATCGCAATTCTATCTTTTTTGAGATGCGGCAACCAGAATTGTACACAGTATTCAAGGTGCGGTCTCACCATGGAGCGATACAGAGGCATTATGACATTTTCCGTTTTATTCACCATTCCCTTCCTAATAATTCCCAACATTCTGTTTGCTTTTTTGACTGCCGCAGCACACTGAACCGACGATTTCAATGTGTTATCCACTATGACGCCTAGATCTCTTTCTTGGGTGGTAGCTCTTAATATGGAACCCAACATTGTGTAATTATAGCATGGGTTATTTTTCCCTATATGCATCACCTAGCACTTGTCCACATTAAATTTCATCTGCCATTTGGATGCCCAATTTTCCAGTCTCAAAAGGTCTTCCTGCAATTTATCACAATCTGCTTGTGATTTAACTACTCTGAACAATTTTGTATCAACTGCAAATTTGATAACCTCACTCGTAGTATTTCTTTCCAGATCATTTATAAATATATTGAAAAGTAAGGGTCCCAATACAAATCCCTGAGGCACTCCACTGTTTACCCTTTTCCTCTGAGAAAATTGTCCATTTAATCCTACTCTCTGTTTCCTGTCTTTTAGCCAGTTTGTAACCAACGAAAGAACATCGCCACCTATTCCATGACTTTTTAGTTTCCTAGAAGCCTCTCATGAGGAACTTTGTCAAACGCCTTCTGAAAATCCAAATACACTACATCTACTGGTTCACCTTTATCCACATGTTTATTAACTCCTTCAAAAAAGTGAAGCGGATTTATGAGGCAAGACTTGCCCTGGATAAAGCCATGCTGACTTTGTTCCATTAAAGCCCGCTGAGCTCGTGGCTTTACATATCCTTCACAACAGATTCCACAGCTTCATAGTGTACCAAGTTGTTGTTGTTACTTTCATGGAGTTATTCTGTCTCTGCTACACGTTTCCAATGCGCAATTTAACTTAAACAGATAGATTAACTTCATCTTTACTTGCTGACAGAGGAGTCTGCATCTTCAACTTCAAACTTTATTGACAGGTAAAACAATTAACAGAATCCTTCTGTGCATAAACTAAAAATAACAGTGACCAGAGCAGAGTGGGTCACAGAAATAAAGACAGGTAAAATGAGGATTGTTCTGCAGGGCTGGCCAGATTAGGTGTTGATTTACACAGGCGAGACAGGACAGAGCTGACAGAAACGAAGAGGAAAAAATACCCAGGAACCCCTGCTGCGAAGTCAAAGATTAACCCTTTAGACGCAGCTGCAGTGAGTACAGCAGAAGCAGTGAATGTGTCAGTGTAACAGAAATAAAAAACTATGCAGATTAAAAGCATGAGCAGCATTAGCAACAGAAAAAGAAAGGCTGCTGTAGAAGTAGGACACTGTGAAAACAGGACAGCAGTGAATAAACAGACAAAAACCTGTGGAGACAGGACAGGAGTGCCCACGTGTTTTAGTATTATTCAATGGGTAAATAACCATTCTTTATTTACCTCACCACTCATGATTTTATAAACGTCTATCTTGATCCCTCTCAGCTCTCATTTTTGTCCCCTTCCTCTGCAGCTTCTCTAGTTCTGCTGTGTGCTTCTTGAGATGGGGAGAGCAGAACTGCGCACAATACTTCTTACAGGGCGCTCACTCCATGCTTCAGCACAAAGGCAATATGGTAGTTTCTGCTTTATTCTCCATTGCTGTTTTGACTGCCACAGCGCAGTGAGCTGAGGACCTCAACGTATGGTCCACAAGGACTGCATGCAAAGTCCTTTTCTTGGCTACAGAACCCAGCGTCGTGTACTCATAGTTGGGATTATTTTCCTCTACGTGCATCACTCTGCACTTTTCCACATTACCCAATCTCCTAAGCTCACAGTGTCCTTCTGCTCTCACAATCCGCTGCGGTTTTAAGAACTTTGAATAACTTGTGTCAGCTCACTCGCTGTTCCCTTTTCCAGATCATTTATGAATATGTGAATCAGCACAGGTCCCCATGCACATCTCTGTGCTACGCCACTGTTTATTTTATGTGTTTATTTATTTAAAACCGCTATTCTTATACACAATCACATCGGTTTACATTAAACAAATAGCTAAAAAGGAGAGAGAATGGAGGAAAACCACTGAAAGAGGGAGGTAATAAGTTAAGTGTCATAGAGTGAGAAGAAGTTGATGGGAAAGCCATGCTTAGGTTACAATAATAAGATAACAGTAAATAAACAGTAAGAGGAAGTTATGTGCAGGAGGGTTGTGGCTGTGTGGGGGAGAGGGGGGCAGGTAAGTGAAGGCTTGCTGGAAGAGCTACGTCTTGATTTCTAAATTTCCGAGTGCAGGGTTCGAGTTGTAGGTCTTGTGGCATCAGGTTCCAGAGCGAGGGGCCAGCAATGGAAAGAGCTCTCGCGCTGCTGGAGGGGAGATAATTACCTCTCTCCATTTAGAAAACTGGCAATTTAGTCCTATCTTCTGCTCTTTTAACCAATTACCAATCCACAAAAGGATTTTTTAATTTCCTGAGGAGTCTCTCACGGGAACTTTCTCAAATGCCTTCTGAAAATCAAAATACAATCAACCGGCTCAGCTTTAACTGCAGGTTTATTGACACCTTCACAAAAAACCTGAAAGATTGATAAGGCAAGACTTCCCCTTACTAAATCCATTCTGACTCCTTTCCATTAATCATCTCTGTCTTTATCTGCAGTGATTTTGTTTTAAAAAATGTCTTCTACCATTTTGCCTGGCCCTGCTCTCAGGCTCTCTGCTCTATAGTTTTGCAGATCACCCCGAATCCCTTTTTAAAATTGGTGTTTGCATTGGCCACTTTCCAGTTTTCAAGTATCCTGGCTGCTTTAAATGCTTGGTTACAGACTACAAGTAACAGGTTAGCAATTTCTTTTTTTAGTCCTTTTAAAACTCTGACTTGGATGCCATCCAGTCCTGATGGTTTGTTACTCTTTAGTTTCTCAGTCTGATTTATTACACCCTCCATTGTGGCAGATGCAATGTGGCAGGTAAAGACCAAATGGTACATCCAGTCTGCCCAGCAACTTCATCATGGCAGTAACTGCTCTCCTATACAGGCCACCCCCAAGCATTCTGTCAAGGGCAGGAACAGCCACTCCATGCAGGTTACCCCCATGTTTCTGTTTAGGGCAGGAACAGCCACTCCATGCAGGTTACCCCCAGCATTCTGTCAAGGGTAGTAACTGCTGCTCCATGCAGATTATCCCCATGTGTTCTATTAAGGGTAGTAACTGCTGCTCCATGCAGATTATCCCCATGTGTTCTATTAAGGGTAGTAACTGCCGCTCCATGCAGGTTACCCCCATGTTTCTGTTAAGGGTAGTAACTGCTGCTCCATGCAGGTTACCCCCATGTGTTCTATTAAGGGTAGTAACTGCCGCTCCATGCAGATTATCCCCATGTGTTCTATTAAGGGTAGTAACTGCTGCTCCATGCAGGTTACCCCCATGTGTTCTATTAAGGGTAGTAACTGCCGCTCCATGCAGATTATCCCCATGTGTTCTATTAAGGGTAGTAACTGCCGCTCCATGCAGATTATCCCCATGTGTTCTATTAAGGGTAGTAACTGCCGCTCCATGCAGATTATCCCCATGTGTTCTATTAAGGGAAGTAACTGCTGCTCCATGCAGGTTACCCCCATGTGTTCTATTAAGGGTAGTAACTGCCGCTCCATGCAGGTTACCCCCATGTGTTCTATTAAGGGTAGTAACTGCCGCTCCATGCAGATTATCCCCATGTGTTCTATTAAGGGTAGTAACTGCCGCTCCATGCAGATTATCCCCATGTGTTCTATTAAGGGAAGTAACTGCTGCTCCATGCAGGTTACCCCCATGTGTTCTATTAAGGGAAGTAACTGCTGCTCCATGCAGGTTACCCCCATGTGTTCTATTAAGGGAAGTAACTGCCGCTCCATGCAGATTATCCCCATGTGTTCTATTAAGGGAAGTAACTGCCGCTCCATGCAGGTTATCCCCATGTGTTCTATTAAGGGTAGTAACTGCCGCTCCATGCAGATTATCCCCATGTGTTCTATTAAGGGAAGTAACTGCCGCTCCATGCAGATTATCCCCATGTGTTCTATTAAGGGAAGTAACTGCCGCTCCATGCAGATTATCCCCATGTGTTCTATTAAGGGTAGTAACTGCCGCTCCATGCAGATTATCCCCATGTGTTCTATTAAGGGAAGTAACTGCCGCTCCATGCAGATTATCCCCATGTGTTCTATTAAGGGTAGTAACTGCCGCTCCATGCAGATTATCCCCATGTGTTCTATTAAGGGTAGTAACTGCCGCTCCATGCAGATTATCCCCATGTGTTCTATTAAGGGAAGTAACTGCCGCTCCATGCAGATTATCCCCATGTGTTCTATTAAGGGTAGTAACTGCCGCTCCATGCAGATTATCCCCATGTGTTCTATTAAGGGTAGTAACTGCCGCTCCATGCAGATTATCCCCATGTGTTCTATTAAGGGAAGTAACTGCCGCTCCATGCAGATTATCCCCATGTGTTCTATTAAGGGTAGTAACTGCCGCTCCATGCAGATTATCCCCATGTGTTCTATTAAGGGTAGTAACTGCCGCTCCATGCAGATTATCCCCATGTGTTCTATTAAGGGAAGTAACTGCCGCTCCATGCAGATTATCCCCATGTGTTCTATTAAGGGTAGTAACTGCCGCTCCATGCAGATTATCCCCATGTGTTCTATTAAGGGTAGTAACTGCCTCTCCATGCAGATTATCCCCATGTGTTCTATTAAGGGAAGTAACTGCCGCTCCATGCAGATTATCCCCATGTGTTCTATTAAGGGTAGTAACTGCCGCTCCATGCAGATTATCCCCATGTGTTCTATTAAGGGTAGTAACTGCCGCTCCATGCAGATTATCCCCATGTGTTCTATTAAGGGTAGTAACTGCCGCTCCATGCAGATTATCCCCATGTGTTCTATTAAGGGAAGTAACTGCCGCTCCATGCAGATTATCCCCATGTGTTCTATTAAGGGTAGTAACTGCCGCTCCATGCAGATTATCCCCATGTGTTCTATTAAGGGTAGTAACTGCCGCTCCATGCAGATTATCCCCATGTGTTCTATTAAGGGTAGTAACTGCCGCTCCATGCAGATTATCCCCATGTGTTCTATTAAGGGTAGTAACTGCCGCTCCATGCAGATTATCCCCATGTGTTCTATTAAGGGTAGTAACTGCCGCTCCATGCAGATTATCCCCATGTGTTCTATTAAGGGTAGTAACTGCCGCTCCATGCAGATTATCCCCATGTGTTCTATTAAGGGTAGTAACTGCCGCTCCATGCAGATTATCCCCATGTGTTCTATTAAGGGTAGTAACTGCCGCTCCATGCAGATTATCCCCATGTGTTCTATTAAGGGTAGTAACTGCCGCTCCATGCAGATTATCCCCATGTGTTCTATTAAGGGAAGTAACTGCCGCTCCATGCAGATTATCCCCATGTGTTCTATTAAGGGTAGTAACTGCCGCTCCATGCAGATTATCCCCATGTGTTCTATTAAGGGTAGTAACTGCCGCTCCATGCAGGTTACCCCCATGTGTTCTATTAAGGGTAGTAACTGCCGCTCCATGCAGATTATCCCCATGTGTTCTATTAAGGGTAGTAACTGCCGCTCCATGCAGATTATCCCCATGTGTTCTATTAAGGGAAGTAACTGCCGCTCCATGCAGATTATCCCCATGTGTTCTATTAAGGGTAGTAACTGCCGCTCCATGCAGATTATCCCCATGTGTTCTATTAAGGGTAGTAACTGCTGCTCCATGCAGGTTACCCCCATGTGTTCTATTAAGGGTAGTAACTGCCGCTCCATGCAGATTATCCCCATGTGTTCTATTAAGGGTAGTAACTGCCGCTCCGTGCAGGTTACCCCCATTTTCTGTTAAGGGTAGTAACTGCCGCTCCATGCAGATTACCCCCATGTTACAGTTAAGGGAAGTAACTGCCGCTCCGTGCAGGTTACCTCCATGTTTCTGTTAAGGGTTAGGGATGTGAATCGTTTTTTGACGATTTAAAATATCGTCCGATATATTTTAAATCGTCAAAAATCGTTAGAGCCGCGATACAATAACAATTCCCCCGATTTATCGTCAAAAAATCGTAAATCGGGGGAAGGGGGAGGGGAAGGGGGAGGGCAGGAAAACCGGCACACTAAAACAACCCTAAAACCCACCCCGACCCTTTAAAATAAATCCCCCACCCTCCCGAACCCCTCCAAAATGCCTTAAATTACCTGGGGTCCAGAGGAAGGGTCCCGGTGTGATCTTTTACTCTCGGACCTCCGCTGCGTTGTAGAAATAGCGCCGGCACTACCTTTACCTTGTCATATGACAGGTCAAAGGTAGCGCCGGCTGTTACGAAGGACGAAATCCGGAAGTGGATCCTTAGGCCGACTGACCCGAGGGGGCAGTCGGGAGGCAGAACTCCCACTGGGCAGATGGAGCTTCACCCGGAAACCCGTGACTCCTCCAGAGGAGCTGTGGGAGCCCGGGTCGCTAGGACTTAGGAGTCTTCGCCCTGGAAGCCCGAGGTCCCCCCGGGAGGAGCCCGTAGGGACCCGGACCGCTGGGACTTAGGCGAGGACGGAGAAGCCCAGGAGTGGAATACGAACCGGAGTCTAGGCAGGCTGCGGACAAGCAGGAATCGGAGTCACGGACCGGGGTCAAGGCAGGCTGAAGACAAGCAGGAATCTGAGTCACGGACCGGAGTCAAGGCAGGCTGAAGACAAGCAGGAATCGGAGTCACGGACCGGAGTCAAGGCAGGCTGAAGACAAGCAGGAATCGGAGTCACGGACCGGAGTCAAGGCAGGCTGAAGATAAGCAGGAATCCAGGAACCAGGCAGGAATCAAGCAGGCAGGCAGGCAATCAGCGGGGAACAGGAACGACGGCAACTAGCTCTTCAAAGAAGGAACCTCGTTGCAAGGCACTTGGGTAAGGAAAGAGCCCGGTTTAAATCCCCCGGTCGGCGTCTGACGTCACGGGGGGCGTGTCAGCACATCCGGGTGCTGACAGCACAAAACGCTGCCCTTCGCGCGCGCGCGTTCCCTCGCCGAGGGGAGGAGTCTCCGGCGACGTCTCCCTCGTGGAGACGCCGCAGCCAAGCCGCGTGGAGGGCCCCGAACCCGGCGGTTCGCAGCGCGGGTGAGAGAGGTAAGCTCCCGGTCACTAGTCTAGTGACCGGGATCGTAACAGTACCCCCCCTCTTACGCCCCCTCCGAAGAGGACCGGCCTTCCCGGGATTGTCCAAATGAAACTGTGTCAACAATGACTTATCCAAAATATTACGGGCAGGTTCCCAGGAGTCCTCCTCTGGACCGCAACCCTCCCAGGACAGTAGATACTCCCATCGACGGTTAGCGAAGCGCACATCCCGAACTTCATGAACTTGGTACACAGGTTCCCCAGGAGAGGAAGCAGAAACATCATCTGGAGTAGGCCGATGAAAACGTGAGTATACTACTGGTTTCAGGAGGGAGACATGAAACACATTGTGAACTCTCAGACGAGACGGGAGGCGTAACCTGTATGATACCATGCCAATTCGTTCTGCCACGGAGAAAGGACCACAGAACCTGGGTTTTAACTTGTGACTGTGGCCTGGGAAGTGCAGGTTCTTGGTGCTCAGCCAAACCTTAGTACCAGGGACCAATTCTGGCGCAGATCGCCGATGACGATCTGCCACTGTACGAGTTCTCTGAGCTGCCATCGATAGTCGCTGCTGAAGGACTTTCCAGAGTCGATGGAGCTGGGAAGCTATAGACTGAACCGCTGGTGAGGGAACCTCCAAGGGAAGCAGTATTGGAGGCTGAAGATGTCTTCCAAAGACGACTTGGAACGGAGTATGACCCGTAACGGAGTGTTGGTGATTGTTGTACGCAAATTCAGCCCAAGGCAATAGAGAGACCCAATTATCCCTCTTTTCGGTGATGAAGCTGCGAAGAAACAATTTGAGTGACCGGTTCATACGCTCCGTTTGCCCATTACTTTGGGGGTGGAAAGCGGTAGATAGATTTAGCTGCACTCCAAACTTCTTGCAGATAGCACGCCAATAGCGCGCCGTGAACTGTGAACCACGATCCGACACGATACTCTGTGGAAGACCATGTGCTCGGAAGATGTGCAGAATAAAGAGACGTGCCAACTCTGGGGCCGATGGAAGTTTGGGCAGCGGTACCAGATGGACCATCTTGGAGAACCGGTCCACCGTGACCCAGATCACCGTATGTCCCTCCGACGGAGGCAGATCCACCACGAAATCCGTGGCGATGTGGGTCCAGGGTTCGGCAGGAATAGGCAGAGGCTGCAGCAGACCCCAAGGACGTCCAACCAGCGGCTTTTGTCTGGCACAAACGGGGCACGAAGCCACATATTCGTGTACGTCCTGTCGTACTCGGGGCCACCAGTAGTACCGATTCAAAAGTGTCAAAGTTCTCCCTTGACCGGCATGACCTCCCGAAAGGGAGTCGTGGGCCCATTCCAGCACCCTCCTCCTATCTCGGCGAGGAACAATTACTTTGTCGGTTGAGGAAATACCGGTGCCTGCAAGGGAAACTTTAGCTGGGTCGATGATATACTGTGGAGGATCATCTTCCTCCTCAAGGATGGAGTTCCGAGACAATGCATCAGCACAAACGTTCTTAGTAGCCGGACGGTACTTAAGGATGAAATTAAATCGGCTGAAAAATAGAGACCAACGAGCCTGCCTTGGGTTAAGGCGTTGGGCTTGTGATAAGAATTCCAAATTCTTATGATCGGTATACACCGTGACCTGATGTTGGGCTCCCTCCAGCCATTGCCTCCATTCTTCGAAAGCCAGCTTAATGGCCAGGAGCTCCTTATCGCCGATCCCGTAGTTGTTCTCGGCAGGTGTAAACTTCTTAGAGAAAAAGGAGCAAGGTAGCAATTGACCAGATGCAGAATGCTGAGACAAAACTGCTCCTACCGCCACACTGGAAGCATCTACCTCCACTACGAAAGGGCGTAACGGGTCCGGATGACGGAGGCAAGTCTCTTGCAGAAACGCATCTTTCAAATCTTGGAAAGCTTTGCAAGCCCCCGGAGTCCAGTGTTGTGTGTCTGCTCCTTTTTTAGTCAGAGCGGTCAGAGGTGCCACTAATCGTGAATATCCGGGTATGAAGTGCCTGTAAAAGTTTGCAAAACCTAAAAAATGTTGTAATGCCTTTAGGCCCACAGGTTGAGGCCACTTCTTGATGGCGGAGACTTTTTCGGGGTCCATGCTGAATCCGGTGGCGGATACAATATACCCAAGGAAGGGCAACGAGTCCCGCTCAAAGATACATTTCTCCAATTTGGCGTAGAGCTGATGCTCTCGGAGGATTTGGAGTACTTGTCGGACTTGACTACGATGCGAATCCAAATCTCGTGAAAAGATAAGAACGTCATCCAAGTATACAATAACGCAGGAGTTGAGCAACTCCCTGAGTACCTCATTCATGAGGTGCTGGAATACTGCTGGTGCATTGCATAGACCAAAGGGCATAACCAGATACTCGTAGTGTCCGTCCCGGGTATTGAAAGCGGTTTTCCACTCGTCGCCGGGACGGATGCGCACCAGGTTATAGGCCCCCCTTAAGTCCAGCTTAGTAAACACCCGAGCCCCCTGAAGCTTGTCCAGTAGCTCGGGAATCAGTGGCAACGGATACCGGTCCTTCTTGGTGATAGCATTTAAGCCCCGGTAATCAATGCAAGGGCGTAAGGAACCGTCCTTTTTAGCGACAAAGAAGAATCCGGCCCCGGCAGGTGATTTGGATGGACGGATGAATCCTTTGGCGAGATTCTCCTTAATATAATCGGACATAGCTCTTGTTTCGGGCAGAGAGAGGGGGTACACCCTACCTCGTGGCGGAGTCGTATCAGGGAGCAGCTCAATAGAGCAATCGAAAGGACGATGGTGAGGTAATAATTCCGCCTTGTCCTTGGAAAACACGTCAGAGAAGTCGTTGTACTGGTCAGGAAGTTTCAACCCAGCATGAGCCAAGGGGATAGGCGGAACCACCGTGGCCTTGATGCAATGCTGTAGGCAATGAGAACTCCACTGTGCGATCTGCAGGTCGTCCCAGCGAATCACGGGTGAGTGAAGTTGTAACCAGGGCAGACCCAAAACTATGGGATATACAGACTTCTCCAATACCAGAAAAGAGATCTCTTCTTCATGTAACAGACCAGTGCGAAGGAAGATCGAAGTGGTGACAAGAGAGATACTGCTCGGTAAAGGTGTTCCTTGAATAGAGGTAATGCAGAGAGGTGGGTCACGGGGAACTGTGTCCAAGTGAAGCTTTTGTACCAGCTCTCGAGTGATAAAGTTACCCCCAGCCCCGGAGTCAATCAAGGCCTGAGTAGAAAAAGTGTCCTCTGAGAACCTCAGAGTTACAGGCACTGTACATTGAGGAGCAGCGTTGAAACAGCCCAGGAGGTACTCCTCCTTCCTTCCTAGGCGTGGGCGTTTCCCGGCCGTTCCTTACACTGGGAAAGGAAATGCCCCTTACCACCGCAGTAAAGACACAACCCCAGTGTCCGCCGGCGGCGTTTCTCTTCTTCAGTTAGGGAAGTGCGTCCTAACTGCATAGGTTCTTCAGCAGAAGCCTCGGCCGAGGCGACCGTCGACCTGGGCATCGGAGTGAGCGGTCTCGAGAATGCCGGAGCTAGCGGGGACAGGCGTCTCGGAGGGCGTACTTCCCGAGCTCTCTGTTGCAAACGTAGGTCGATACGTCCAGCTAGCTCTATGAGTGAGTCTAATCCTTCGGGAAGGTCCCGGGCGGCTAGTACGTCCTTGATCCGACCAGCCAATCCTTCAAGGAAAATTCCCCGAAGAGCATCGTCACGCCAACCCACCTCAAGAGCGAGGGTGCGGAACTCCAAGGCATACTCGGCCAGAGTACGGCCCCCTTGCCGGAGTTGCAATAATTCCGATGTGGCAGAGGTCTGACGGGCTGGCTCGTCGAAGGCTGCACGAAACCCAGCCACAAAGAGATCCAAATTGGTGAGAGTAGGATCACTTTTCTCCCACATCGGTGAAGCCCAGTGCAGAGCCTTCCCATCCAGTAGGGAAAAAATATAAGCGACCTTGACAGAATCCATAGGGAACTGATTCGGAAGCAAGGCAAATCGCACGAAACACTGATTCAAAAACCTGCGACACCCCTTGGCGTCTCCAGCGTAGCGTGAAGGAGCAGGCAGCTGTGTAGGCGTCTGGAGCGTAACTACCGGCGTAGGTGCGACCACAGGAACTGGTGCCGGAGGTTCTGCGTCCATACGGGTAGCCATTCGCTCCACCGTGGCTACCAGGGAATCCAGAACCTGTTGTTGTTGTACCAGGCGCTGAGCCAGGCCCGGAATGGCCTGGAGACCAGCGAGATCCGCCGGATCCATGGCCTTGCAAACTGTTACGAAGGACGAAATCCGGAAGTGGATCCTTAGGCCGACTGACCCGAGGGGGCAGTCGGGAGGCAGAACTCCCACTGGGCAGATGGAGCTTCACCCGGAAACCCGTGACTCCTCCAGAGGAGCTGTGGGAGCCCGGGTCGCTAGGACTTAGGAGTCTTCGCCCTGGAAGCCCGAGGTCCCCCCGGGAGGAGCCCGTAGGGACCCGGACCGCTGGGACTTAGGCGAGGACGGAGAAGCCCAGGAGTGGAATACGAACCGGAGTCTAGGCAGGCTGCGGACAAGCAGGAATCGGAGTCACGGACCGGGGTCAAGGCAGGCTGAAGACAAGCAGGAATCGGAGTCACGGACCGGAGTCAAGGCAGGCTGAAGACAAGCAGGAATCCAGGAACCAGGCAGGAATCAAGCAGGCAGGCAGGCAATCAGCGGGGAACAGGAACGACGGCAACTAGCTCTTCAAAGAAGGAACCTCGTTGCAAGGCACTTGGGTAAGGAAAGAGCCCGGTTTAAATCCCCCGGTCGGCGTCTGACGTCACGGGGGGCGTGTCAGCACATCCGGGTGCTGACAGCACAAAACGCTGCCCTTCGCGCGCGCGCGTTCCCTCGCCGAGGGGAGGAGTCTCCGGCGACGTCTCCCTCGTGGAGACGCCGCAGCCAAGCCGCGTGGAGGGCCCCGAACCCGGCGGTTCGCAGCGCGGGTGAGAGAGGTAAGCTCCCGGTCACTAGTCTAGTGACCGGGATCGTAACACCGGCGCCATTTTGTTTTTTGTCCCCCGACGTCAGGAGCGTAGGAGATCGCTCCCGGACCCCCGCTGGACCCCCAGGGACTTTTGGCCAGCTTGGGGGGCCTCCTGACCCCCAGAAGACTTGCCAAAAGTCCAGCGGGGGTCCGGGAACGACTTCCTGCATGCGAATCGTGTTGCCGTACGGCCGGCGCCATTTTGCGCAAAATGGCGCCGGCCATATGGCAACACGATTCGACTGCAGGAGGTCGTTCCGTACCCCCGCTGGACTTTTGGCAAGTCTTCTGGGGGTCAGGAGGCCCCCCAAGCTGGCCAAAAGTCCCTGGGGGTCCAGCGGGGGTCCGGGAGCGATCTCCTACGCTCCTGACGTCGGGGGACAAAAAACAAAATGGCGCCTGCGCTACCTTTGACCTGTCATATGACAAGGCAAAGGTAGCGCCGGCGCCATTTCTACAATGCATCGGAGGTCCGAGAGTAAAAAATAACACCGGGACCCTTCCTCTGGACTCCAGGTATTTTAAGGCATTTTGGGGGGGTTCGGGAGGGTGGGGTATTTATTTTAAAGGATCGGGGTGGGTTTTAGGGATGTTTTAGTGTGCCGGTTTTCGATTTACACGATTTCCACGATATTTAAAAAACCCAAACTGCGACGATCCGATTCCCTCCCCCTCCCATCCGAAATCGATCGTTAAGACGATCGATCACACGATTCACATCTCTATTAAGGGTAGTAATTGCCGCTCCATGCAGATTACCCCCATTTGTTCTGTTAAGGGTAGTAACTGCTGCTCCGTGCAGTCACCCCCATGTATTCAGTTAAGGGTAGTAACTGCTGCTCCATGCAGGTTACCCCCATGTGTTCTGTTAAGGGTAGTAACTGCTGCTCCATGCAGGTTACCCCCATGTTTCTGTTAAGGGTAGTAACTGCTGCTCCGTGCAGTCATCCCCATGTATTCAGTTAAGGGTAGTAACTGCTGCTCCATGCAGGTTACCCCCATGTGTTTAGTTAAGGGTAGTAACTGCCGCTCCGTGCAGTCACCCCCATGTATTCAGTTAAGAGTAGTAACTGCTGCTCCATGCAGGTTACCCCCATGTGTTCAGTTAAGGGTAGTAACTGCTGCTCCATGCAGGTTACCCCCATGTGTTCAGTTAAGGGTAGTAACTGCTGCTCCGTGCAGTCACCCCCATGTATTCAGTTAAGGGTAGTAACTGCTGCTCCATGCAGGTTACCCCCATGTGTTCTGTTAAGGGTAGTAACTGCTGCTCCATGCAGGTTACCCCCATGTTTCTGTTAAGGGTAGTAACTGCTGCTCCATGCAGGTTACCCCCATGTGTTCAGTTAAGGGTAGTAACTGCTGCTCCGTGCAGTCACCCCCATGTATTCAGTTAAGAGTAGTAACTGCTGCTCCGTGCAGGTTACCCCCATGTTTCTGTTAAGGGTAGTAACTGCTGCTCCATGCAGGTTACCCCCATGTGTTCAGTTAAGGGTAGTAACTGCTGCTCCGTGCAGTCACCCCCATGTATTCAGTTAAGGGTAGTAACTGCTGCTCCATGCAGGTTACCCCCATGTGTTCTGTTAAGGGTAGTAACTGCTGCTCCATGCAGGTTACCCCCATGTTTCTGTTAAGGGTAGTAACTGCTGCTCCGTGCAGTCATCCCCATGTATTCAGTTAAGGGTAGTAACTGCTGCTCCATGCAGGTTACCCCCATGTGTTCAGTTAAGGGTAGTAACTGCCGCTCCGTGCAGTCACCCCCATGTATTCAGTTAAGAGTAGTAACTGCTGCTCCGTGCAGGTTACCCCCATGTTTCTGTTAAGGGTAGTAACTGCTGCTCCATGCAGGTTACCCCCATGTGTTCAGTTAAGGGTAGTAACTGCTGCTCCGTGCAGTCACCCCCATGTATTCAGTTAAGGGTAGTAACTGCTGCTCCATGCAGGTTACCCCCATGTGTTCTGTTAAGGGTAGTAACTGCTGCTCCATGCAGGTTACCCCCATGTTTCTGTTAAGGGTAGTAACTGCTGCTCCGTGCAGTCATCCCCATGTATTCAGTTAAGGGTAGTAACTGCTGCTCCATGCAGGTTACCCCCATGTGTTCAGTTAAGGGTAGTAACTGCCGCTCCGTGCAGTCACCCCCATGTATTCAGTTAAGAGTAGTAACTGCTGCTCCATGCAGGTTACCCCCATGTGTTCAGTTAAGGGTAGTAACTGCTGCTCCGTGCAGTCATCCCCATGTATTCAGTTAAGGGTAGTAACTGCTGCTCCATGCAGGTTACCCCCATGTGTTCAGTTAAGGGTAGTAACTGCTGCTCCATGCAGGTTACCCGCATGTGTTCAGTTAAGGGTAGTAACTGCTGCTCCATGCAGTCACCCCCATGTATTCAGTTAAGAGTAGTAACTGCTGCTCCATGCAGGTTACCCCCATGTGTTCAGTTAAGGGTAGTAACTGCTGCTCCGTGCAGTCACCCCCATGTATTCAGTTAAGAGTAGTAACTGCTGCTCCATGCAGGTTACCCCCATGTGTTCAGTTAAGGGTAGTAACTGCTGCTCCGTGCAGTCATCCCCCATGTGTTCAGTTAAGGGTAGTAACTGCTGCTCCATGCAGGTTACCCCCATGTTTCTGTTAAGGGTAGTAACTGCTGCTCTGTGCAGGTTACCCCCATGTTTCTGTTAAGGGTAGTAACTGCTGCTCCATGCAGGTTACCCCCATGTGTTCTGTTAAGGGTAGTAACTGCTGCTCCATGCAGGTTACCCCCATGTTTCTGTTAAGGGTAGTAACTGCTGCTCCATGAAGGTTACCCCCATGTTTCTGTTAAGGGTAGTAACTGCTGCTCCATGCAGGTTACCCCCATGTGTTCTGTTAAGGGCAGTAACTGCCGCTCCGTGCAGGTTACCCCGATGTGTTCTGTTAAGGGTAGTAACTGCCGCTCCATGCAGGTTACCCCCATGTGTTCTGTTAAGGGTAGTAACTGCCGCTCCATGCAGGTTACCCCCATGTTTCTGTTAAGGGTAGTAACTGCTGCTCCATGCAGGTTACCCCCATGTTTCTGTTAAGGGTAGTAACTGCTGCTCCATGAAGGTTACCCCCATGTTTCTGTTAAGGGTAGTAACTGCTGCTCCATGCAGTCACCTCCATGTGTTCTGTTAAGGGTGGCAATGGACGTTCCTTACAGGTTACTCCAATGCATTCTGTTAATGGTTGTAACTACCAATCCATGCAGTCCTCCCCTTACAGAAAGTTTATACCATTACTTTCTTTAAGTCTTTAGGGATCTACAGTGTTTGTCTCATGCCCTTTTGAATTCATTAACTGTTCTCAACTTCACCACATCTTCCAGGAGGGCATTCCAGGCATCTACCACCCTCTCCATCAAAAAATATTTCCTGATATTGGTTCTGAGTCGTCCCACCCTGGAGTTTCATATCATGACCCCTTGTTATACTGTTTCCTTCCCAGCGGAAAAGGTTTGAAGTTTGTGCATCACTGATACCTGTCAGGTATCTGATGGTTTGTATCATATCTTCCCTATACTTCCTTTCCTCCAAGGTGTACATTCTTAAATCCTTCATCCTCTCTTCATAGGTCTTCTGAAACAGACCCCACACCATTTTGGTCGTCCTTCTCTGGACCATTATCGTCCTATCTCTATCCTTTTTGAGAGTCTCCAGAACTGACCACAGTACTCCAGGTGAGGCCTCACCAAGGTGCTGCACAAGGGGATCATCACTTTCCTATTTCTGCTAGTTATATATCTCTTTAAGCAGACCTGCATCTTTTTGGCTTTAGTTATCGCCTTGTCACATTGCTTTGCAACCTTCAGATCACCAGACACCATCACCCCAAGGTCCCACTCCCGGTCTGTGCACAATAGTCATTTGCTGTCCATTACATACAGCTATTTTGGATTTCTGCACCCCATTTGCACAACTCTATACTTTTTTTGGCATTGAGTCACAGCTGCCAAATTTTCAACCACTCTTGAAGTTTTGTTACATCAGTTTTCATTCTCTCTATTCCTTCAGGTGTGACTACTCTGTTGCAGATCTTAGTATCATCTGCAAAAAGGCAAACTTTTCCTTCAAACCCTTCCACAATGTTGCTCATGAAGACATTGAATAGAACTGGTCCCAAAACCGGCCCCTGAGGCGCTCCAGTTAATACTGTTCTCTCTTCAAAGTGGGTTCCATTTACCATTACACATTGTTTTCTGTCAGTCAACTAATTAGTAATCCACTCTACCACCTTGGCACTCACTCCCAAACTTCTCATTTTATTTACAAGCCTCCTATGCGGGACTATATCAAAAGCTTTGTTGAAATCCAAGGAAATCACATTGAGTGTTCTTCCTTGATCCAGTTCTCAAGTCACCTAATCAAAAAAGTCAGGGTCTTCGCCTGGTGAATCCATGCTGCCTTGAATTGAGCAGCCCTACGGATTTTAGATAGTTCACTCTCCTTTCCTTCCGCAGAGTCTCCATTAATTTTCCCACCACCGAGGTGAGGGTAACCGGTCTGTAGTTTCCAACCTCCTCTCTGCTACCACTCTTGTGAAGTGGGACCAACACTGCTCTTCTCCAATCACGCAGCACCAATCCCATTTTCAGGAATCTATTGAACATTTCCTTCAGCGGACCCGTAGGCACATCTCTGAGCTCCCTCAGTATCCTGGGATGAACCTCATCAGGCCCCACGGCTTTGTCCACTTTCAGGTTTCCTAACTCTTTCCATCCATTCTCTTCTGTAAATGGAGTTGCATCCATGGTCTTTCAATCTGCAAAGGTCCTAGTCCAGGGTCTTCATTAGTGAACACCGAACTGAAATATTTGTTTAATATTTCTGCCATTACTTCATCTTTCTCCACACATTGATCCTCGTCACCTTTCAGTTTCACTGTTCCACTTCTGCCCTTCCTATTTTCTCTGATGTATCTGAAAAATATTTTGTCACCTTCCTTTACCTCTTTTGAAATCCTTTCTTCCGCTTGACCATTTGGTTTCTGATTTCTTTCTTCTTGTCCCTCAGCTCCTTCAGATATTCTTCTCTGTGTTCCTCTTATTGGAATCCTTTATATTTCTTTAACGCTGATATTTTTACCTTTGGTTTTTCAACCACCTCCTTTGAGAACCAGATATGTTTCTTTTCCTTGTTTTCTTCTTTACTTTTCTAACATATAGATTTGTTGATTTGGTAATATATTTTTTTAATTTGGCCCACTGTTGTTGCAACTCACTCTTTACATGTGTTCCAGCTCCACAGCCTCCCCACACATATTCTCTCAGAACATGCTACCCAATTTACAGAAAATTATGGAAGGCTATTTTTAAAAAATTCAATATCCAGTTAGACTTCACCACCACGTATCATCCACAGGCAAAGGGACGGACGCTGAAACACTCCCTTCAGACATACATCAATACCCAGCAGGACGATTGTGCCACTCTGCTTTCTTGGGCAGAGTTCTCTCATAACTCTCATTCCTGTACCACCACAGGGACATCTCCATTCCAAATCGTGTATGGCAAGCAGCCAATACCTCCTCTTCCAATCTCATTAGACGTTCCTTCTCTGGTAATTCAGTTGACGGCAGAGGAATTGAAAAGTCTGTGACCCACACGCAACGGATGCTGCAGGAAGCTGGCCAGAAAGCTAAAAAGTTTACTGATCTCCATCGAAAACCTTCACCACAGTTAAAACCAGGAGAGAAGGTATGGCTTAGTACCGGTACATACAGCTCAGACTTCCTCCTATGCGCTTGGCTCCAAGGTCCTTTGTCAATTATGTCCAGTGACTTATCAGCTCTGGGTACCCACTTCCCTAAGGATCCACAATTCCTTCCATGTCTCTCTTCTGAAACCCCTGGTACTCTCCTGGCCCTCTCAGAAGATGCTGGAACCAGAGGAAATTGAAGCCACAGCATTAGAGGTCAGACCCTTGTAGGGACGTAAGGCCTTGACAGTGGACGTATAGGCACAGCGTTAGAGGTCAAGCCCTTCTAGGGATGTAAGGCCTGGACAGACAGGCAAAGCAGTCGAGGACAGAGGTCAATCCCACCTAGGGACATAAGGCCTAGACGGACAGGCAGAGAAATTGAGGTCAAAATCTTGTAGGAACACAAGACCTGGACGGATACGCACAGTGGTCGAGGACAGAGGTCAATCCCACCTAGGGACATAAGGCCTGGATGGACAGGCACAGCAGTCGAGGACAGAGGTCAAGCCCACCTAGGAACAAAAGGCCTGGACGGACAGGCACAGCAGTCGAGGACAGAGGTCAATCCCACCTAGGGACATAATGCCTGGACGGACAGGCACAGCAGTTTTTTGTTTTTTAAATTTATTTATCTTGCTATTTTCAAACGTTTCCAGCACTTCATAGTCGATTACACTCAGGTACTGTAGGTATTTCCCTATCCCCAGAGGGCTTACAATCTAAGTCAAAACCTTGTAGGAACACAGGGCCTGGATGGACAGGCAAAGCAATCGAGGTCAAACCCTTGTAAGAACACAAGGCCTGGATGGACAGGCACAGTGGTCAAGGCACAGTGGTCAATCCCACCTAGGGACATAAGGCTTGGACGAACAGGCACAGCAATCGCGGTCAAACACTTGTAGGAACATAAGGCCTGGACTGACAGGCACAGCAGTCGAGGACAGAGGTCAATCCCACTTAGGGACATAAGGCCTGGATGGACAGGCACAGCAGTCAAGGTCAAAAACTTGTAGGAACACAAGGCCTGGATGGACAGGCACAGTGGTCAAGGACAGTGGTCAACCCCACCTAGGGACATAAGGCTTGGACGAACAGGCACAGCAATCACGGTCAAACACTTGTAAGAACATAAGGCCTGGACTGACAGGCACAGCAATAGAGGATAGAGGTCAATCCCACCTAGGGACATAAGGCCTGGATGAACAGGCAAAGAAATCGAGGTCAAAAACTTGTAGGAACATAAGGCATGGACAGACAGGCACAGCAGTCGAGGTCAATCCCACCTAGGGACATAAGGCCTGGACGGACAGGCACAGCAATAGAGGACAGAGGTCAATTCCACCTAGGCATAAAAGGCCTGGACAGACAGGCAGAGCAATCAAGGTCAAACACTTGTAGGAACACAAGGCCTGGACGGACAGGCACAGCAATAGAAGACAGAGGTCAATCCCACCTAGGGACATAAGGCCTGGACAAACAGGCAAAGCAATCAAGGTCAAACACTTGTAGGAATATAAGGCCTGGACGGACAGGCACATCAATAGAGGACAGAGGTCAATCCCACCTGGGACATAAGGCCTGGACGAACAGGGAAAGCAATCAAGGTCAAACACTTATTTATTTATTTATTTATTTGTGATTTTTCTATACCGGCATTCACGGAGTTCGTATCATGTCGGTTTACATAAAACAAGGGGTGAGCAATACAAAACTATAACTTGAATGTATACATTACAACTTATAACAAATTATAACAAATTATAACAAGTGCTCAGAAGAAGAAGTTACAATAAAACAGGGATGATTCTAACTGGGAGTAAAAGAAGAGGAAGATAGAAGTTTAACAAGAGGTAGAACTTTGCAGTGATTGTTAATGACTATATTAGTTTAACGGAAGAACATAAGGCCTGGATGGACAGGGAAAGCAATCGAGGTCAAACACTTGTAGGAACATAAGGCCTGGACTGACAGGAACAGCAGTCGAGGACAGAGGTCAATCCCATTGAGGGACATAAGGCCAGGACGGACAGGCAGAGCAATCGAGGTCAAACATTGGTAGGAGCACAAGGCCTGGATGGACAGGCAAAGCAATCGAGATCAAATACTTGTAGGAACATAAGGCCTGGACAGACAGGCACAGCAATAGAGGACAGAGGTCAATCCCACCTAGGGACATAAGGCCTGGACTGACAGGCACAGTGGTCGAGGACATAGGTCAATCCCACCTAGGGACATAAGGCCTGGACTGACAGGCACATCAGTCGAGGTCAAACACTTGGAGGAACATAAGGCCTGGATGGACAGGCACAGCAATAGAGGACAGAGGTCAATCCCACCTAGGGACATAAGGCCTGGATGGACAGGCACAGCAGTCAAGGTCAAACACTTGTAGGAACACAAGGCCTGGACGGACAGGCACAGTGGTCAAGGACAGTGGTCAATCCCACCTAGGGACAAAAGGCCTGGATGAACAGGGACAGCAATCGTGGTCAAACACTTGTAGGAACACAGGGCCTGGATGGACAGGCACAGCAGTCAAGAACAGAGGTCAATCCCACATAGAAACATAGAAATGACAGCAGAAGAAGACCAATCGGTCCATCCAGTCTGCCCAGCAAGCTTCACACTTCTTTTTTTCTCATACTTATCTGTTTCTCTTGGCTCTTAGTAACCTTAGGTTTTATTTCCCTTTCACCCCCACCATTAATGTAGAGAGCAGTGATGGAGCTGCTTCCAAGTGAAATATTAGGTTTGATTAGTTGGGTAAGCGGCAGCATAGCTCTCTGCCGTTGAAGCACAGAGCAATGCTGGATATGCGTGAAGTATTAGTTTTTCTTCTCCCCTGCTGGATATGCATTGAAAGTGAAGTATGCCTTGAAAGTCACATTAACTATCATCAAATATTGAAAAGCCTAATAATTGGTAATTGAATAAGCCTAATAATTGGTAATACCTATAGCCCATGAACCCATCCCTGTTTTTTGTTTTTTTTAATTGGGAGATGGCAGCCCTCCATCATTCCGCTCCGTGAAGGTGGAACACCAACCACTGGCCACTGGCATCCCGCTCCGTGAATGCCTCTGTGGCTACTGCCGCTCTGTGCAGTGTTTTGCTGCCTCCTCTTTATACGCGTCCTCTAGACCTGATGGATCCACAGTGTTTATCCCATGCCCCTTTGAAGTCCTTCACAGTTTTGGACTTCACCACTTCCTCCGGAAGGGCATTCCAGGCATCCACCACTATCTCCGTGAAGAAATAAGAACATAAGAAAATGCCATACTAGGTCAGACCAAGGGTCCATCAAGCCCAGCATCCTGTTTCCAACAGTGGCCAATCCAGGCCATAAGAACCTGGCAAGTACCCCAAAAACTACGTCTATTCCATGTTACCATTGCTAATGGCAGTGGCTATTCTCTAAGTGAACTTAATAGCAGGTAATGGACTTCTCCTCCAAGAACTTATCCAATCCTTTTTTAAACACAGCTATACTAACTGCACTATCCACATCCTCTGGCAACAAATTCCAGAGTTTAATTGTGCGTTGAGTAAAAAAGAACTTTCTCCGATTAGTTTTAAATGTGCCCCATGCTAACTTCATGGAGTGCCCCCTAGTCTTTCTACTATACGAAAGAGTAAATAACTGATTCACATCTACCCGTTCTAGACCTCTCATGATTTTAAACAGCTCTATCATATTCCCCCTCACTCGTCTCTTCTCCAAGCTGAAAAGTCCTAACCTCTTTAGTCTTTCCTCATAGGGGAGCTGTTCCATTCCCCTTATCATTTTGGTAGCCCTTCTCTGTACCTTCTCCATCGCAATTATATCTTTTTTGAGATGCGGTGACCATAATTGTACACAGTATTCAAGGTGCGGTCTCACCATGGAGCGATACAGAGGCATTATGACATTTTCCGTTTTATTCACCATTCCCTTTCTAATAATTCCCAACATTCTGTTTGCTTTTTTCACTGCCGCAGCACACTGTACCGACGATTTCAATGTGTTATCCACTATGACACCTAGATCTCTTTCTTGGGTTGTAGCACCTAATATGGTGCTTCCTGACATTGGTTCTTAGTCTTCCTCCTTGGAGCCTCAGCTCGTGACTTCTGGTTCTGCTGATTTTTTTCTGACGGAAAAGGTTTGTCGTTGTCTTTGGATTGTTAAAGTTTTTCAAGTATCTGAAAGTCTGAATCATATCACCCCTGCTCCTCCTTTCCTCCAGGGTGTACATATTTAGATTCTTCAATCTCTCCTCGTACGACATCTGATGAAGACCCTCCACTTTTCTGGTCGCCCTTCTCTGTACCGCTTCAATCTTGTCTCTGTCTCTTTGTAGATACGGTCTCCAGAACTGAACACAGTACTCCAGGTGAGGCCTCACCAAGGACCTGTACAAGGGGATAATCACATCCCTTTTCTTACTCGATATTCCTCTCTCTATGCAGCCCAGCATTCTTCTGGCTTTTGCTATCGCCTTGTCGCATTGTTTTGCAGACTTCATATCATTAGACACTATCACCCCAAGGTCCCTCTCCTGCTCCGTGCACATCAGCCTTTCCCCCCCCCCCCCCCCCCCCCCATCGAATACAGTTAATTCGGATTTCCACTCCCCATATGCATGACTTTGCACTTCTTGGCATTGAATCTCAGCTGCCATATCTTTGACCACTCTTCCAGTTTCCTTAAATCCCGTCTCATTCTCTCCACTCCTTCCGGCGTGTCCACTCTGTTGCAGATTTTAGTGTCATCCGCAAAAAGACAAATCTTACCTTCTATCCTGTCCGCAATGTCGCTCACAAAGATATTGAACAGGACCGATCCCAACACCGATCCTTGCGGTACACCACTTAAAACCGCTCTCTCTTCAGAGAAAGTTCCATTTACCATCACACATTGTCTTCTGTCCGTCAACCAGTTTGCAATCCAGGTCACCAACTCGGCACTCTCTCCTAAGCTTCTCGTTTTATTCACCAGTCTCCTATGTGGAACCGTATCAAAAGCTTTGCTGAAATCTAAGTAGATGACATCGAGTGCTCTTCCTCGATCCAATTCCTTGGTTACCCAGTCAAAAAAGTCAATCAGATTTGTCTGACAGGATCTTCCCCTGGTGAATCCATGCTGCCTCAGGTCCAGTAATTCTCGGGACTGTAGATAGTTCACTATTCTCACTTTCAACAGTGATTCCATTACTTTTCCCACCACCGAAGTGAGGCTAACCAGTCTGAGGTTACCAACCTCCTCTCTGTTCCCACTCTGTGAAGCAGGACCACCACCGCTCTTCTCCAATCACTCATCACCACTCCCGTTTCTAGGGATCTATTGAACAGGTCACACAGCGGACCCGCCAGCACATCTCTGAGCTCCCTCAGTATCCTTGGATGAATCCCATCAGGTCCCATTGCTTTGTCCACTTTCAGATTCTTCAGCTCTTCCCATACATTTTCTACTGTAAAAGGGTTTTCGTCTATTCCACTTCCTTCCATTTTCTTGTTGTGTAGATTTGGTCCTTCTCCAGGGTCTTCTTTAGTGAACACAGAACTGAAGTATTCGTTTAATATATCTGCCATTTCTTCGTCTTTCTCCATGCATTGATCATTTCCACCTTTCAGTTTCACTATACCGCTTTAAACTTTTCTCTTTTCACTGATGTCTCTGAAAAATGTTTTGTTACCATTCTTTATCTCCTTGGCAATCCTCTCTTCCGCTTGACTTTTTTCCGACTTGATTAATTTGTCTCCCTCAGTTGAATCAAATATTGTTCTTTGTGCTCCTCCCTTTGGGATCTTTTATATTTCTTGAATGCTGTTCTTTTAGCCTTAATTTTGTCAGCCACCTCCTTTGAGAACCTGATAGGTTTCATTTTTCTTTTGCTTTTCTTTACACTTCTAACATATAGAGTAGTTGCCTTGGTAATTGCTCCTTTTAGATTGGTCCACTGCTGATCCATATCTCTCTCGTTCTCCTAGCCTTTTAGTTCTTCCTCTAGGTATTTCCCCATTTCTTCAAAGTCCGAGTTTTTGAACTGTAAAACTCGGGTCTTTGTGCTTCTTTTCCATATTCTTTTAGTGATATTAAACCATACCGTTTGATGATCACTGGTGCTGAGGTGGGCGCCCACCTGGACATCAGAGACATTATCTCCATTAGTGAGCACTAAGTCGAGTATAGTTCCTTCTCTAGTGGGTTCAATTACCATTTGTTTGAACAAAGTTACTTGCATGGCATCCACTATTGCTCTACTATTTTTAGATTCTGCAGATGGGATTCTCCAGTCTACATCTGGCATATTAAAGTCACCTATGATCACCACTTCTCCCTTCTTTCCTATCTTAAGGATGTCTTCAACCAGGTCTCTGTCCAGCTCTTCCTTTTGGTTCGGGACATAAGGCCTGGACGGACGGGCACAGCAGTTTTTTGTTTTTTAATTTATTTATCTTGCTATTTTCAAACGTTTCCGGCACATAATAGTCTATTACACTCAGCTACTGTAGGTATTTCACTATCCCCAGAGGGCTTACAATCTAACTCAAACCCTTGTAGGAACACAAGGCAGGAATGGACAGGCAAAGCAATAGAGGTCAAACACTTAAGAACAAAAGATTATAAGAAAATGCCATACTGGGTCAGACCAAGGGTCCATCAAGCCTGTTTCCAACAGTGGCCAATCCAGGCCATAAGAATCTGGCAAGTACCCAAAGACTAAGTCTATTCCATGTTACCATTGCTAATGTCAGTGGCTATTCTCTAAGTGAACTGAATAGCAGGTAATGGACTTCTCCTCCAAGGACTTATCCAATCCTTTTTTAAACACAGCTATACTAACTGTAGGAACAAAAGGCCTGCACGGACAGGCAAAGCAATCAAGGTTAAAGACTTGTAGCAACATGAGGCCCGGACTGGTAGGCACAGCAGTCGAGGACAGACGTCAATCCCATCTAGGGACATAAGGCCAGGACGGCACTGGTAGGAGCACAAGGCCTGATCAGAAAGGCACAGCAGTCGAGGTCAAACACTTGTAGGAACACAAGACCTGGATGGAAAGGCAAAGCAATCGACGTCAAACACTTGTAGGAACACAAGGCCTGGATGGACAGGCAAAGCAATTGAGATCAAACACTTGTAGGAACATAAGGCCTGGACTGACAGGCACAGCAATAGAGGACAGAGGTCAATCCCACCTAGGGACATAAGGCCTGGACTAACAGGCACAGCAATAGAGGACAGAGGTCAATCCCACCTAGGGACATAAGGCCTAGAGAACAGGCAAAGCAATCGAGGTCAAAAACTTGTAGGAACACAAGGCCTGGACGGACAGGCACAGTGGTCGAGACAGAGGTCAATCCCACCTAGGGACATAAGGCCTGGATGAACAGGCAGTGCAATCGAGGTCAAAAACTTGTAGGAACACAAGGCCTGGACAGACAGGCACAATGGTCGAGGACAGAGGTCAATCCTACCTAGGGACATAAGGCCTGGATGGACAGGCACAGCAGTTTTTTGTTTTTTTAATTTATTTATCTTGCTATTTTCAAACGTTTCCTGCACTTCATAGTCGATTACACTCAGGTACTGTAAGTATTTCACTATCCCTAGAGGGCTTACAATCTAAGTCAAACCCTTGTAGGAACACAAGGCCTGGATGGACAGGCAAAGCAATCGAGATCAAACACTTGTAGGAACATAAGGCCTGGACTGACAGGCACAGCAATAGAGGACAGAGGTCAATCCCACCTAGGGACATAAGGCCTGGACGAACAGGCAAATCTGTCGAGGTCAAACACTTGTAGGGACATAAGGCCTGGACTGACAGGCACAGCAGTCGAGGTCAATCCCACCTAGGGACATAAGACCTGGATGGACAGGCAGAGCAATCGAGGTCAAACACTTGTAGGAACATAAGGCCTGGACGGACAGGCACAGCAATAGGGGACAGTGGTCAATCTCACCCAGGGACATAAGGCCTGGACGAACAGGCAAAGCAATCAAGTTCAAACACTTGTAGGAACATAAGGCCTGGATGGACAGGAAAAGCAATCGAGGTCAACCACTTGTAGGAACATAAGGCCTGGACTGACAGGCACAGCAATGGAGGACAGAGGTCAATCCCACCTAGGGACATAAGACCTGGACTGAAAGGCACAGCAGTCAAGGTCAAACACTTGTAGGAATACAAGGCCTGGACGGACAGGCACAGTGGTCGAGCACAGAGATCAATCCCACCTAGGGACATAAGCCTGGACGAACAGGCAGAGCCATGGAGGTCAAACACTTGTAGGAACACAAGGCCTGGACGGATAGGCACAGCAGTCGAGGACACAGGTCAATCCCACCTAGGGACATAAGGCCTGGACTGACAGGCACAGCAGTCGAGGTCAAACACTTGTAGGAACCCAAGGCCTGGACGGACAGGCAAAGCAATCGAGGTCAAACACTTGTAGTAACACAAGGCCTGGACGGACAGGCAAAGCAATCGAGGTCAAGCACTTGAAGGAATCTAAGGCCTGGACTGACAGGCACAGCAATAGAGGATAGAGGGCAATCCCACCTAGGGACATAAGGCCTTGATGGATTGGCACAGCAGTCGAGGTCAAACACTTATAGGAACACAAGGCCTGGAAGGACAGGCACAGTGGTCGAGGACAGAGGTCAATCCCACCTAGGGACATAAGGCCTGGACGAACAGGCACAGCAGTTTTTTGTTTTTTTAATATATTTATCTTGCTATTTTCAAACGTTTCCAGCACTTCATGGTCAATTACACTCAAGTACTGTAGGTATTTCCCTATCCCCAGAGGGCTAACAATCTAAGTCAAACACTTGTAGGAACACAAGGCCTGTACGGACAGGCAAAGCAATCGAGGTCAAACACTTGTAGCAACATAAGGCCTGGACTGATGGGCACAGCAGTCGAGAACAGAGGTCAATCCCATCTAGGGACATAAGGCCGGGAAGGACCGGCAGAGCAATCGAGGTCAAACACTTGTAGGAACACAAGGCCTGGACGGACATGCACAGTGGTCGAGGACAGAGGTCAATCTCACCTAGGGACATAAGGCCTGGACTGACAGGCACAGCAGTCGAGGACAGAGGTCAATCCCACCTATGGACATAAGGCCTGGACTGACAGGCACAGCAGTCGAGGTCAATCCCACCTAGGGACATAAGGCCTGGATGGACAGGCAGAGCACTCGAGGACAAACACTTATAGGAACATAAGGCCTGGACAGACAGGCACAGCAATAGAGGACAGAGGTCAATCCCAACTAGGGACATAAGGCCTGGATGGACAGGCAGAGCAATCGAGGTCAAACACTTGTAGGAACACAAGGCCTGGACGAACAGGCACAGCAATGGAGGACCGAGGTCAATCCCACCTAGGGAAATAAGGCCTGGACGGACAGGCACAGCAGTTTTTTGGTTTTTTAATTTATTTATCTTGCTATTTTCACACGTTTCCAGCACTTCATAGTCGATTACACTCAGGTACTGTAGGTATTTCCCTGTCCCCAGAGGGTTTACAATCAAAGTCAAACCCTTGTAGGAACACAAGGCCTGGATGGACAGGCAAAGCAATTGAGGTCAAACACTTGTAGGAACATAAGGACTGGATGGACAGGCACAGCAGTCGAGGACAGAGTTCAATCCCACTTAGGCACATAAGGCCTGGACAAACAGGCAAAGCAATTGAGGTCAAACACTTGTAGGAACATAAGGCCGGGACGGACAGGCACAGCAATGGAGGACCGAGGTCAATCCCAACTAGGGAAATAAGGCCTGGACGGACAGGCACAGCAGTTTTTTGTTTTTTTAATTTATTTATCTTGCTATTTTCAAACGTTTCCAGCACTTCATAGTCGATTACACCCAAGTACTGTAGGTATTTCCTTATCCCCAGAGGGCTTACAATCTAAGTCAAACCTTTGTAGGAACACAAAGACTGGACGGATAGGCACAGCAATAGAGGACAGAGGTCAATCCCACCTAGAGACATAAGGCCTGGATGGACAGGCACAGCAGTTTTTTTGTCTTTATTTATTAATCTTTCTATTTTCAAACATTTCCAGCACTTCATAGTCGATTACACTCAAGTACTGTCGGTATTTCCTTATCCCCAGAGGGCTTACAATCTAAGTCGAACCCTTGTAGGAACATAAGGCCTGGACAGTGGATGGTCAGGCACAGCGTTTGAGGTCAGGTACATGTGCTGCAGTGCCTATATTATCTGGGGCATAGGAGGCAGTTGGAGCTGCTGCAATGCTTTGAATTGCTTTTATTCATCTTGACATTTACATGGAAAATTTGGAAACCCAAGCAGAGGCAGGTTTACTTTCAAAAACACTAGCATTTCCATCAACTCTGTTGCCAGCCTTGAGCGGTGAGGGCTCATGATATCCCCTGTCATTGAAAAGACACGGTCACTGGCACACTGGTTGGTGGACATGACAGATATCGCTGAGCCACTTTGGCTAGGTGTGGCCAGACAGTGGACTTGTGTGCCCAATATGCCAGCGGATCTGTCTGCATGTTGTCTATTGGCTCTGAGAGATACAGTATCACTGACAGCTGTGCTGGTGTCTCCTTTGCTTGGGCGGGCTGAGAGACACTCATGCTAGCTGCTTTCTCTCTCGCCTGTCGCACAACAGATGCATTTTTAAGGGCAAAAAGCCTTTGGCGTTCTGAAGTGGAGGAGGAGGAGGAGGAGGTTCTAGCTGTCACTGACACAGTCCTACTCCTGCTTGGGCTAGCAGTACAACTCTCTGAAGTGCCCACTGTTTCCACCTCTGCTTCAAGCCTAATCTGTCTCTGCCTATGGCGCTCCTGTTCACGGACTTTGGTAACAGCAGGTCCTTCACCAATAAGATACAATCATACTGTAGGGCGAGTTTACCTTTCACACGGGGATCACAGACAGAGGCGAGCATGTATGTGCGGTCTTGTGTTAAAGGCATTAATATCTCTTTCACCTGCTGCTGCAAAACATTCAGACAATCCAGCACCTCAACTGTCATTCCCTCTTCCTGTTTAAAGGCCTCCAAATGTTCATCCAGGAAATTAACTATAGGGATGATGTCAGCCAAGGTGGCACTTCTGGAACTCAGCTCCTCCGTGACATCCTTGAAGGGCTGCAGGATTTTTACCAGCTGACTCATGACTAACCAATCATGATGCCCTAGGGGATTCTGCACACCTATGTCCATTGTACCAGAAAGTTCATGAAGAGGTGTCTGCAGCTCCACTAACCTCTCCAGCATCATAAAGGTGGAATTCCACAGGGTGGCAATGTCTTGAATGAGACACTTGTGAGGCATCTCAAAATCAATCTGCTTTTGTCGGAGAACCTGCCCCACCTTGACACTTTTGTGGAAGTGTGCTGCTATGTTCCTGCACTTCTGTATTAACCTATGCAAGTATTGATTCTCTTGGTCATTGGAATCCAACCCCAGAGCTGACTTTACTACCAGGTGCAGAGTGTGTGCAAAACATCGGATGTTCTTAAAGCGCCCATCGTTTATGGCCTTAACCATGTTTGCACCATTGTCTGTGACAAAGAACCCTGCCTGCGTTTTCCTGTCTCAATGGTGTAGTTGCCAGCCCCCCAGCATCTCTCTGATGCATGCTAGAATATTGGCTGTGGTATGGGCCTGGTCCATCAGGTGGGTGTGCAGTAAAGCCCACCTCCACCCTGATACTTGTTCAGTAATAGAGCTGCTGCCTGCCCCTGCCTCAGCCATGTCCCACCAGTGTGCTGTCAGAGAGAGGTAAGAGTGTGCAGCATTCATGGCGGTCCAGATATCGCAGGTGAAATGCACTCTCCCCTCTGCTTTAGCTAGCAGAACTTGCATGCGACTGCGACACTGCTTGTACAGGCTGGGGATGACCTTTCTACTAAATGTGGTTCTGGAGGGGACTTTGTAATTTGGAAGTACGACCTTCAGAAAATGCTTGAAACCCACATTCTCCACTAACTGCAAGGGCTGGTCATCAAGGGCAATCATTTCCCCAATGGTCCTGGTTACAACTTTTGAGGCTGCCTGCCTCCTACCCCAGGGTAGTCTTACCACACTCCACCCTATTTCCTCCATGGTGGGTTGTCGCTTCTGCCACATGCCAGGGGGTTGCTGGCCTGCCACCTGACTGCTAGAAGGGGATGAGGGAGTGGGCTGACTCTGCTGCTTTTGAACCACTGCACACTGCTTGGAAGGGGTCCCCCGACTGGTACTGCAACCATCCTCAGATGGCAGTAATCTTGTTGGATGTTGCCTCTTCAATTGATGGTTCATGCCAAAATTAGATAATGTCCCATTTGCTTGCCTCTGCTAATAACCCTGGCACAGTAATTACACCGAGCAAAACGCTGGTCTTCCGTCACTTTAAAGTGTCTCCAGATCGCAGATGTCTTTCGTGATCCTTCCTTCTCTAAAGCCTTGGGGGTGGAAGCTGCCATTGGAGCTGAGGTAGTGGGTGCACCCTGAGAAGTAATGCCAGGGTCCTCAGTCACCCTCTGTGCCTGTGCTGACTGCTCTTCCTCCTCATCATCATCACTCATCTCTCCCCTGCTGCACTGAAGTGGAGGCTAAGACAAGACTAACTGATCCTCCAGAAGATTCTTCACCTATTACTTCTTCCGTTTCAGATGAGAATCCCACACAAGAAGATTCTTCATCTGAATCAGAAGCAAACAGTGACTACGCTACCTTATCAACGCTAAGTGTTAGTCAAGACTTCTGTCCCCCTGCTGCTTTTGGGTGTCGACATTTTGTCTGGCATGACTCTACCTCCCCTTCCCTCACCTCCAAAATCACAGGGCCAGAAACATGTGGTGGCGATGGCGATGCATCATGGTCAGATTTCATTTCTTTCGGGATGGAACTGGCAGCCCCTACAAAGAGTTTAGATTGCGACAGGTGCCTTTTTAACTGTACTGGTGGTGTTGCACTAGTGTCTTTTGAAGTGCCTCCTCCACCAGTCCCAATCACTCAACTACATCTAGCTTTCCCTGACATTATGGATTTAATGTCACCACTGCCCACTGTCACGGTGCCTAGCTGTGCACTAATATGTGCGGTGTGCACACAGACGCTGCTTGCTTATAAGCACAAAAGAGGAAGACTCTCTGGGCACTTGACTGCACAGACCCACCCAATAATAAGGTTCGGTCTGTTAAAAATACCCACTGCCCACTATCATAGTGCCTAGCTGTGCACTAATGTGTGTGGTGTGCACACAGACACTGCTTGTTTGTAAGCACAAAAGAGCCAGAATCCCAGGGCACTTGATTGCACAGACCCACCCATTAATAAGGTTCAGTCTGTTAAGCTAGTCCACTACCTACTGAAGCCCAGTGCACAGAGAGACTAAGTGAATTGAATTTAAAAAACTCAGTTTAAAAAAGCTGGAATTTTTGTCAATCCAGTGGAAAATGGATAAAATAATATATTTCTCCCAGCCAGCCACAACACCCTAATGGTGAGTGCTAGCTGCTTCTCTCCCTGGTACAATGTCTCAGTCAGATCACCTAAATAAATAGCTTATAAGATACAGAACTAGCTGGCACTGGCACTGCAGCAAAATAAAGAATAATTTGCTTTTTCTTTCCCTTTACTAACTAGCCTGTCTCTCAGTATAGCCTCCTCTTACACCAAGGCCACCTCCCCACAGCGCGACTGTGGGGAGGTGGGCTTGGTGTAAGAGGAGGCTATACTGGACCTGTCTGACCCTTTCCTGTGACTCACAGGAAAGGGTCAGACAGGTTGGCATGGATACTGGAATGTAGGGCATGGGTGCTGCCATTTTGTGAAAATCATAGCTACCTAGTAGCTAATGAGGGCGAAGAAAAGCACGCGCTGCAGGGCGCACCAAATTAAACAGATAATAAGTTAAATACGTGGGGAGTTGCGATGCGTTTAGCCTCCCCACGTATTTAACGAATATGACAAGATACGTTGCAGATTGCCAATACAGCGAAAACGAATGCACACCCCTACTCTCAGGATCCCTTTCCCCTGCAGTGATGTAACCTGTGATAGTAAACACTCTCAGGATCCCTTTCCCCTGCAATGATGTAACCTGTGATAGTAAACACTCTCAGGATCCCTTTCCCCTGCAATGATGTAACCTGTGATAGTAAACACTCTCAGGATCCCTTTCCCCTGCAATGATGTAACCTGTGATAGTAAACACTCTCAGGATCCCTTTCCCCTGCAATGATGTAACCTGTGATAGTAAACACTCTCAGGATCCCTTTCCCCTGCAGTGATGTAACCTGTGATAGTAAACACTCTCAGGATCCCTTTCCCCTGCAATGATGTAACCTGTGATATTAAACACTCTCAGGATCCCTTTCCCCTGCAATGATGTAACCTGTGATAGTAAACACTCTCAGGATCCCTTTCCCCCGCAATGATGTAACCTGTGATAGTAAACACTCTCAGGATCCCTTTCCCCCGCAATGATGTAACCTGTGATAGTAAACACTCTCAGGATCCCTTTCCCCCGCAGTGATGTAACCTGTGATATTAAACACTCTCAGGATCCCTTTCCCCCGCAGTGATGTAACCTGTGATAGTAAACACTCTCAGGATCCCTTTCCCCCGCAATGATGTAACCTGTGATAGTAAACACTCTCAGGATCCCTTTCCCCCGCAGTGATGTAACCTGTGATAGTAAACACTCTCAGGATCCCTTTCCCCTGCAATGATGTAACCTGTGATAGTAAACACTCTCAGGATCCCTTTCCCCCGCAATGATGTAACCTGTGATAGTAAACACTCTCAGGATCCCTTTCCCCTGCAGTGATGTAACCTGTGATAGTAAACACTCTCAGGATCCCTTTCCCCCGCAGTGATGTAACCTGTGATAGTAAACACTCTCAGGATCCCTTTCCCCTGCAATGATGTAACCTGTGATAGTAAACACTCTCAGGATCCCTTTCCCCCGCAATGATGTAACCTGTGATAGTAAACACTCTCAGGATCCCTTTCCCCTGCAGTGATGTAACCTGTGATAGTAAACACTCTCAGGATCCCTTTCCCCTGCAATGATGTAACCTGTGATAGTAAACACTCTCAGGATCCCTTTCCCCTGCAGTGATGTAACCTGTGATATTAAACACTCTCAGGATCCCTTTCCCCTGCAGTGATGTAACCTGTGATATTAAACACTCTCAGGATCCCTTTCCCCTGCAATGATGTAACCTGTGATAGTAAAGGCTGTCAGGATTTCCTCTGCCACAGTTAGCTTTCTTTAAAATTTGCTTGCAGGCTCATGGGGTGTATGTAGCCATGGCGGCTGTAGATTTCCCTCCCCAGAGATAATCTCTGCTAGTGAGCTGTCATTGTGTGAACTGCCACGCGCTGATCCCCTGCCTTAATTGCTTCTGTGATTAGGTATTTAGAGCTATAATCTCTGATTATTGAATATGATGGGGGACAATTAGAGGAGCTCAGTGTTTGGAAATATGGCTTCAATCTTTTTCCCACATGCTCTTTGTGATGGATAACAGCAAGACAAAAGGCCCTTTCTATGAGCTGTGCAGGCAGAGCCTCCTGCCATGAATGGCCTCTTCTGAAATGGCAAAGCAGTTCTTAATAGTAAAATGTTGGCCACTGGAAAGGGGCGCAGGCTGCTTTTGCTACATTTATTGGGTAAATAAAATTAATCTCTTAGGACAGTAAAGAGCACGACGAGTAATTATCCTATTCACTGCTGCACAATCTGCAGAGAAAGGGAGAGGACGACGCTGGGTGGAGGGACGCTGGGCTTTGTATTTCCTTACACACAGCACAAACTAAGTGAATCGAGTCCAGGGAGGGGCAGGACTCAGAAAGAACTGCCCTGACCTCTTTTCACAAGAAGATTTCTGAATGGAAGAATTCAACTTCTGGAGATACCAGAGTTTATTTCCTGCTGCATGCGTGCGATGCCAGGGGTATGGATACAGGGGATTGCCATCTCCAGCATTAGCGTGTGGACGAGGGTATGGATATGGGGGATTGCCGTCTCCAGCATTAGCGTGTGGACGAGGGTATGGATATGGGGGATTGCCGTCTCCAGCATTAGTGTGTGGCCGAGGGTATGGATATGGGGGGATTGCCGTCTCCAGCATTAGTGTGTGGCCAAGGGTATGGATATGGGGGATTGCCGTCTCCAGCATTAGCGTGTGGCTGAGGGTATGGATACGGAAGATTGGCGTCTCCAGCATTAGCGTGTGGACGAGGGGTATAGATACGGGGGATTGCCGTCTCCAGCAAATGCATGTTGTGGGCGCTATTAGCTTCAGGGGGGTTGGACGCGCGTTTTCGACGCGCTAGTACCCCTTACTGAATAAGGGGTAAAGCCAGTGCGCTCCGCCGGCCGGTAGGTAAAGGGGTAAAGGTTGGCATTAATTTCTGCCGGTGCTGGGGAAGTGCACAGAAAAGCAGTAAAAACAGATTTTCTGTGCACCCTCCGACTTAATATCATGGCGATATTAAGTCGGAGGCCCCAAAAGTTAAAAATAATTAAAAATTTAAAAAAAAATTTTTTAAATCAGCCTACGGCTCGCGGGTTGAAAACCGGACGCTCAGTTTCCCCGGCGTCCGGTTTCCGAACCCGTGGCTGTCAGCGGGTTTGAGAATCGACGCCGGCAAAATTGAGCATCGCCTGTCAAACCCGCTGACAGCCGCCGCTCCTGTCCAAAAAGAGGCTTCAGGGATGCGCTAGTGTCCCTAGCGCCTCTTTTTACCGCCGGCCGCTGATACTAAATTGCACGCACAGGAGAGTGGGCACTCGCCCACTCCCTCGCGACTTTTACAGGTGAACTTTCAGAGCTATTTAGATGGATAACTGACAAGTTACAGCAGGGAGTGAGTGTGCTGGGAAGAATATTTAAAAGGTCTGTAAAGAGAACCAGGGCCATTCAGTTGTGTGCGCACAGTGGGACAGATACAATATCGGGCACGTAGCTCAGCGCGCCGCTGGACGCATGTTTTGGATGTGCTTACCATACGCCCAACACAAAATAGGGATTAGTGCGCCCAAACCAGCGTAATAGCCAATAGCGCTCCTCACATGCAAATACATGTTGATGAGGCATTTAGCCAGTTCCCCTGATGTAAAAAATAAATGTGCGCCCGGCGTGCACATTTTAACTTTCAAAAATGAATGCCAGCGCAGAGCTCGTGTTACGGTTTCAGGCTCCCAAGCCAAGCTCACAAGAGAAAAAAAATACAGTTTTTTTATGGTTCCTCCTAATTAAAATCATTGTAAAACTAAGCAGGAGGAACCAGAGAAAGCTGCCACAAAAAAGCAGTCAGGTCAGGAAAAGGGAAGCTCAATTTACGAGCATCCATTTTCCTAACTTGTGGCTGTTCACACTTGGAAACTTGAGCGTCCCTTTTCCTCACCTGCGCACAGTCACTTCTCCTGAGCGCTCAACGCATGGACACGCTAGGGACGTGCAAATTATCCATGGAGCGTCCCTTTTCCTCACCTGCGCACAGTCACTTCTCCTGAGCGCTCAACGCATGGACACGCTAGGGACGTGCAAATTATCCATTGAGCGTCCCTTTTCCTCACCTGCGCACAGTCACTTCTCCTGAGCACGCAACGCATGGACACGCTAGGGAAGTGCAAATTATCCATTGAGCGTCCCTTTTCCTCACCTGCGCACAGTCACTTCTCCTGAGCACTCAACGCATGGACACGCTAGGGAAGTGCAAATTATCCATTGAGCGTCCCTTTTCCTCACCTGCGCACAGCCACTTCTCCTGAGCACGCAACGCATGGACACGCTAGGGAAGTGCAAATTATCCATTGAGCGTCCCTTTTCCTCACCTGCGCACAGTCACTTCTCCTGAGCGCTCAACGCATGGACACGCTAGGGAAGTGCAAATTATCCATTGAGCGTCCCTTTTCCTCACCTGCGCACAGTCACTTCTCCTGAGCACGCAACGCATGGACACGCTAGGGAAGTGCAAATTATCCATTGAGCGTCCCTTTTCCTCACCTGCGCACAGTCACTTCTCCTGAGCGCTCAACGCATGGACACGCTAGGGAAGTGCAAATTATCCATTGAGCGTCCCTTTTCCTCACCTGCGCACAGTCACTTCTCCTGAGCGCTCAACGCATGGACACGCTAGGGAAGTGCAAATTATCCATTGCGCGTCCCTTTTCCTCACCTGCGCACGGTCACTTCTCCTGAGCACTCAATGCATGGACACGCTAGGGAAGTGCAAATTATCCATTGAGCGTCCCTTTTCCTCACCTGCGCACGGTCACTTTTCCTGAGCACTCAATGCATGGAGACGCTAGGGAAGTGCAAATTATCCATTGAGTGTCCCTTTTCCTCACCTGCGCACGGTCACTTCTCCTGAGCACTCAATGCATGGACACGCTAGGGAAGTGCAAATTATCCATTGAGCGTCCCTTTTCCTCACCTGCGCACAGCCACTTCTCCTGAGCACGCAACGCATGGACACGCTAGGGAAGTGCAAATTATCCATTGAGCGTCCCTTTTCCTCACCTACGCACAGCCACTTCTCCTAAGCACTCAATGCACGGACACGCTAGGGAAGTGCAAATTATCCATTTAGCGTCCCTTTTCCTCTCTCAATGCATGGACGCGCTAGGGAAGTGCAAATTATCGATTGAGCGTCCCTTTTCCTCACCTGCGCACAGTCACTTCTCCTGAGCACTCAATGCATGGACACGCTAGGGAAGTGCAAATTATCCATTGAGCGTCCCTTTTCCTCACCTGCGCACAGTCACTTCTCCTGAGCACTCAATGCATGGACACGCTAGGGAAGTGCAAATTATCCATTGAGTGTCCCTTTCCCTCCTCTGCGCACAGTCACTTCTCCTGAGCTCTCAATGCATGGACACGCTAGGGAAGTGCAAATTATCCATTGAGCGTCCCTTTTCCTCACCTGCGCACAGTCACTTCTCCTGAGCTCTCAATGCATGGACACGCTAGGGAAGTGCAAATTATCCATTGAGCGTCCCTTTTCTTCACCTGCGCACGGCCACTTCTCCTGAGCACTCAATGCATGGACACGCTAGGGAAGTGCAAATTATCCATTGAGCGTCCCTTTTCCTCACCTGCGCACAGTCACTTCTCCTGAGCGCTCAACGCATGGACACGCTAGGGAAGTGCAAATTATCCATTGAGCGTCCCTTTTCCTCACCTGCGCACAGTCACTTCTCCTGAGCGCTCAACGCATGGACACGCTAGGGAAGTGCAAATTATCCATTGAGCGTCCCTTTTCCTCACCTACGCACAGCCACTTCTCCTGAGCACTCAATGCACGGACACGCTAGGGAAGTGCAAATTATCCATTGAGCATCCCTTTTCCTCTCTCAATGCATGGACACGCTAGGGAAGTGCAAATTATCCATTGAGCGTCCCTTTTCCTCACCTGCGCACAGTCACTTCTCCTGAGCACTCAACGCATGGACACGCTAGGGAAGTGCAAATTATCCATTGAGCGTCCCTTTTCCTCACCTGCGCACAGCCACTTCTCCTGAGCACGCAACGCATGGACACGCTAGGGAAGTGCAAATTATCCATTGAGCGTCCCTTTTCCTCACCTGCGCACAGCCACTTCTCCTGAGCACGCAACGCATGGACATGCTAGGGAAGTGCAAATTATCCATTGAGCGTCCCTTTTCCTCACCTACGCACAGCCACTTCTCCTGAGCACTCAATGCACGGACACGCTAGGGAAGTGCAAATTATCCATTGAGCGTCCCTTTTCCTCTCTCAATGCATGGACACGCTAGGGAAGTGCAAATTATCCATTGAGCGTCCCTTTTCCTCACCTGCGCACAGTCACTTCTCCTGAGCGCTCAATGCATGGACACGCTAGGGAAGTGCAAATTATCCATTGAGCGTCCCTTTTCCTCACCTGCGCACAGTCACTTCTCCTGAGCGCTCAATGCATGGACACGCTAGGGAAGTGCAAATTATCCATTGAGCGTCCCTTTTCCTCACCTGCGCACAGTCACTTCTCCTGAGCGCTCAATGCATGGACACGCTAGGGAAGTGCAAATTATCCATTGAGCGTCCCTTTTCCTCACCTGCGCACAGTCACTTCTCCTGAGCGCTCAATGCATGGACACGCTAGGGAAGTGCAAATTATCCATTGAGCGTCCCTTTTCCTCACCTGCGCACAGTCACTTCTCCTGAGCGCTCAATGCATGGACACGCTAGGGAAGTGCAAATTATCCATTGAGCGTCCCTTTTCCTCACCTGCGCACAGTCACTTCTCCTGAGCTCTCAATGCATGGACAAGCTAGGGAAGTGCAAATTATCCATTGAGCGTCCCTTTTCCTCACTTGCGCACGGTCACTTCTCCTGAGCTCTCAATGCATGGACACGCTAGGGAAGTGCAAATTATCCATTGAGCGTCCCTTTTCTTCACCTGCGCACGGCCACTTCTCCTGAGCACTCAATGCATGGACACGCTAGGGAAGTTCAAATTATCCATTGAGCGTCCCTTTTCCTCACCTGCGCACGGTCACTTCTCCTGAGCTCTCAATGCATGGACACGCTAGGGAAGTGCAAATTATCCATTGAGCGTCCCTTTTCCTCACCTGCGCACGGTCACTTCTTCTGAGCTCTCAATGCATGGACACGCTAGGGAAGTGCAAATTATCCATTGAGCGTCCCTTTTCTTCACCTGCGCACGGCCACTTCTCCTGAGCACTCAATGCATGGACACGCTAGGGAAGTGCAAATTATCCATTGAGCGTCCCTTTTCCTCACCTGCGCACGGTCACTTCTCCTGAGCTCTCAATGCATGGACACGCTAGGGAAGTGCAAATTATCCATTGAGCGTCCCTTTTCCTCACCTGCGCACGGTCACTTCTCCTGACCACTCAATGGCATGGACACGCTAGGGAAGTGCAAATTATCCATTGATCGTCCCTTTTCCTCACCTGCGCACGGTCACTTCTCCTGAGCACTCAATGCATGGACACGCTAGGGAAGTGCAAATTATCCATTGAGCGTCCCTTTTCCTCACCTGCGCACGGTCACTTCTCCTGAGCACTCAATGCATGGACACGCTAGGGAAGTGCAAATTATCCATTGAGCGTCCCTTTTCCTCACCTGCGCACAGCCACTTCTCCTGAGCACGCAACGCATGGACACACTAGGGAAGTGCAAATTATCCATTGAGCGTCCCTTTTCCTCACCTGCGCACAGCCACTTCTCCTGAGCACGCAACGCATGGACACGCTAGGGAAGTGCAAATTATCCATTGAGTGTCCCTTTTCCTCACCTGCGCACAGTCACTTCTCCTGAGTTCTCAATGCATGGACACGCTAGGGAAGTGCAAATTATCCATTGAGCGTCCCTTTTCCTCACCTGCGCACAGCCACTTCTCCTGAGCACGCAACGCATGGACACGCTAGGGAAGTGCAAATTATCCATTGAGTGTCCCTTTTCCTCACCTGCGCACAGCCACTTCTCCTGAGCACTCAATGCACGGACACGCTAGGGAAGTGCAAATTATCCATTGAGCGTCCCTTTTCCTCACCTGCGCACAGCCACTTCTCCTGAGCACGCAACGCATGGACACGCTAGGGAAGTGCAAATTATCCATTGAGCGTCCCTTTTCCTCACCTGCGCACAGCCACTTCTCCTGAGCACGCAACGCATGGACACGCTAGGGAAGTGCAAATTATCCATTGAGCGTCCCTTTTCCTCACCTGCGCACAGTCACTTCTCCTGAGCTCTCAATGCATGGACACGCTAGGGAAGTGCAAATTATCCATTGAGCGTCCCTTTTCCTCACCTGCGCACAGCCACTTCTCCTGAGCACGCAATGCATGGACACGCTAGGGAAGTGCAAATTATCCATTGAGCGTCCCTTTTCCTCACCTACGCACAGCAACTTCTCCTGAGTACTCAATGCACGGACACGCTAGGGAAGTGCAAATTATCCATTGAGCGTCCCTTTTCCTCTCTCAATGCATGGACACGCTAGGGAAGTGCAAATTATCCATTGAGCGTCCCTTTTCCTCACCTGCGCACAGTCACTTCTCCTGAGCACTCAATGCATGGACACGCTAGGGAAGTGCAAATTATCCATTGAGCGTCGCTTTTCCTCACCTGCGCACAGTCACTTCTCCTGAGCTCTCAATGCATGGACACGCTAGGGAAGTGCAAATTATCCATTGAGCGTCCCTTTTCCTCACCTGCGCACAGTCACTTCTCCTGAGCTCTCAATGCATGGACACGCTAGGGAAGTGCAATTTATCCATTGAGCGTCCCTTTTCCTCACCTGCGCACAGTCACTTCTCCTGAGCACTCAATGCATGGACATGCTAGGGAAGTGCAAATTATCCATTGAGCGTCCCTTTTCCTCACCTGCGCACAGTCACTTCTCCTGAGCACTCAACGCATGGACACGCTAGGAAAGTGATAATTATCCATTGAGCGTCCCTTTTCCTCACCTGCACACAGTCACTTTTAGTGCGCGTGCTTATTTGAGTATTACTTCGAGTGCCCTTGTGACGGGATGTGCGGCCAGGCTGGATGCACACTTTTTGTGTTCGTGATATTGCATTGGCTTCAGCCTTTATTTGGATTAAAAAATTGTGTTTAGACAATTGAAAATGATGGTTCTGTTTACCGACATTGAAATATACTTCCCAGCATACTCATTCCTTGCCCCGGCATTCACTTGTGCTCTGAGCTTCTTTCCACAATCTTTGTGGTATTAACTCACAAGTTATCCATGCAAATGTTTAGTTTTGAATATTGACCTCACCTTTACCATCTGGAAGGCCAGGAGGAGCCTCTGAAGCCACATGGGCTACCTCAGATAACAGGGCCTGAAGCAGGAGGCTTCCTCTCAGGGCAGGGAGTGATTGACTCAGATCTGCTGGCTGTGGCCTTGCCTGCTGCTCTGCTGCTTGTCCCCACTTAGTACAGAAAGGTTCCAGGACACTGATCCTTCGGGACAATTCCCACTTAAAACCGGAGATTCAGGTGCATCCTTAGCAGCGTGAGCAGGAGTACCTGCGCAGGCTGGTTGCCTGCGACCCCTGCAGTGCCTGCAAGGCACAGCTTCCTGTGTCCCAGCTGCCCCTGGTTTAACAAGCAGACAGGAGCAGGAGTACCTGCGCAGGCTGGATGCCTGCGACCCATGCAGTGCCTGCTAAGCACAGCTTCCTGTGTCCCAGCTGCCCCTGGTTTAACAAGCAGACAGGAGCAGGAGTACCTGCGCAGGCTGGATGCCTGCGACCCATGCAGTGCCTGCAAAGCACAGCTTCCTGTGTCCCAGCTGCCCACCAGAGCGCCCCTGGTTTAACAAGCAGAAGCAGGAGTAATTACCAAGTCTAGGATCATCCTGCAGAGGGTTCAGTTATTTCTTGTTTATAGGTCACCTCTCCCCTGAAGGCTTCAAACCATGAACAATGGATGTAAAGATTCAGCATTGTAAAATGGAACATGTCAGAGCAACACTCAGTCCTTATACTAAGTCACAGCAGCAGCAGGTCTGGTACAGGAGAGGTCAGCTGTCACCTCTGAGCACTCAGTCCTTATACTAAGTCACAGCAGCAGCAGCAGGTCTGGTACAGGAGAGGTCAGCTGTCACCTCTGAGCACTCAGTCCTTATACTAAGTCACAGCAGCAGCAGGTCTGGTACAGGAGAGGTCAGCTGTCTCCTCTGAGCACTCAGTCCTTATACTAAGTCACAGCAGCAGCAGCAGGTCTGGTACAGGAGAGGTCAGCTGTCACCTCTGAGCAACACTCAGTCCTTATACTAAGTCACAGCAGCAGCAGGTCTGGTACAGGAGAGGTCAGCTGTCTCCTCTGAGCACTCAGTCCTTATACTAAGTCACAGCAGCAGCAGGTCTGGTACAGGAGAGGTCAGCTGTCACCTCTGATCACTCAGTCCTTATACTAAGTCACAGCAGCAGCAGGTCTGGTACAGGAGAGGTCAGCTGTCACCTCTGAGCACTCAGTCCTTATACTAAGTCGTAGCAGCAGCAGGTCTGGTACAGGAGAGGTCAGCTGTCTCCTCTGAGCACTCAGTCCTTATACTAAGTCGTAGCAGCAGCAGGTCTGGTACAGGAGAGGTCAGCTGTCTCCTCTGAGCACTCAGTCCTTATACTAAGTCACAGCAGCAGCAGGTCTGGTACAGGAGAGGTCAGCTGTCTCCTCTGATCACTCAGTCCTTATACTAAGTCACAGCAGCAGCAGCAGGTCTGGTACAGGAGAGGTCAGCTGTCACCTCTGAGCACTCAGTCCTTATACTAAGTCACAGCAGCAGCAGCAGGTCTGGTACAGGAGAGGTCAGCTGTCACCTCTGAGCACTCAGTCCTTATACTAAGTCACAGCAGCAGCAGCAGGTCTGGTACAGGAGAGGTCAGCTGTCTCCTCTGAGCACTCAGTCCTTATACTAAGTCGTAGCAGCAGCAGGTCTGGTACAGGAGAGGTCAGCTGTCACCTCTGAGCACTCAGTCCTTATACTAAGTCGTAGCAGCAGCAGGTCTGGTACAGGAGAGGTCAGCTGTCTCCTCTGAGCACTCAGTCCTTATACTAAGTCACAGCAGCAGCAGGTCTGGTACAGGATATGTCAGCTGTCTCCTCTGAGCACTCAGTCCTTATACTAAGTCACAGCAGCAGCAGGTCTGGTACAGGAGAGGTCAGCTGTCTCCTCTGAGCACTCAGTCCTTATACTAAGTCACAGCAGCAGCAGGTCTGGTACAGGAGAGGTCAGCTGTCACCTCTGAGCACTCAGTCCTTATACTAAGTCACAGCAGCAGCAGGTCTGGTACAGGAGAGGTCAGCTGTCACCTCTGAGCACTCAGTCCTTATACTAAGTCACAGCAGCAGCAGGTCTGGTACAGGAGAGGTCAGCTGTCACCTCTGATCACTCAGTCCTTATACTAAGTCACAGCAGCAGCAGCAGGTCTGGTACAGGAGAGGTCAGCTGTCACCTCTGAGCACTCAGTCCTTATACTAAGTTGTAGCAGCAGCAGCAGGTCTGGTACAGGAGAGGTCAGCTGTCACCTCTGATCACTCAGTCCTTATACTAAGTCACAGCAGCAGCAGCAGGTCTGGTACAGGAGAGGTCAGCTGTCACCTCTGAGCACTCAGTCCTTATACTAAGTTGTAGCAGCAGCAGCAGGTCTGGTACAGGAGAGGTCAGCTGTCACCTCTGAGCACTCAGTCCTTATACTAAGTCACAGCAGCAGCAGCAGGTCTGGTACAGGAGAGGTCAGCTGTCACCTCTGAGCACACTCAGTCCTTATACTAAGTCACAGCAGCAGCAGGTCTGGTACAGGAGAGGTCAGCTGTCACCTCTGAGCACTCAGTCCTTATACTAAGTCACAGCAGCAGCAGGTCTGGTACAGGAGAGGTCAGCTGTCACCTCTGAGCAACACTCAGTCCTTATACTAAGTCACAGCAGCAGCAGGTCTGGTACAGGAGAGGTCAGCTGTCACCTCTGAGCACTCAGTCCTTATACTAAGTCACAGCAGCAGCAGCAGGTCTGGTACAGGAGAGGTCAGCTGTCTCCTCTGAGCACTCAGTCCTTATACTAAGTCACAGCAGCAGCAGCAGGTCTGGTACAGGAGAGGTCAGCTGTCTCCTCTGAGCACTCAGTCCTTATACTAAGTCACAGCAGCAGCAGCAGGTCTGGTACAGGAGAGGTCAGCTGTCTCCTCTGAGCACTCAGTCCTTATACTAAGTCGTAGCAGCAGCAGGTCTGGTACAGGAGAGGTCAGCTGTCTCCTCTGAGCACTCAGTCCTTATACTAAGTCATAGCAGCAGCAGGTCTGGTACAGGAGAGGTCAGCTGTCACCTCTGAGCAACACTCAGTCCTTATACTAAGTCACAGCAGCAGCAGGTCTGGTACAGGAGAGGTCAGCTGTCACCTCTGAGCACTCAGTCCTTATACTAAGTCACAGCAGCAGCAGCAGGTCTGGTACAGGAGAGGTCAGCTGTCTCCTCTGAGCACTCAGTCCTTATACTAAGTCACAGCAGCAGCAGCAGGTCTGGTACAGGAGAGGTCAGCTGTCACCTCTGAGCACTCAGTCCTTATACTAAGTCACAGCAGCAGCAGCAGGTCTGGTACAGGAGAGGTCAGCTGTCTCCTCTGAGCACTCAGTCCTTATACTAAGTCACAGCAGCAGCAGCAGGTCTGGTACAGGAGAGGTCAGCTGTCTCCTCTGAGCACTCAGTCCTTATACTAAGTCGTAGCAGCAGCAGGTCTGGTACAGGAGAGGTCAGCTGTCACCTCTGAGCACTCAGTCCTTATACTAAGTCATAGCAGCAGCAGGTCTGGTACAGGAGAGGTCAGCTGTCACCTCTGATCACTCAGTCCTTATACTAAGTCACAGCAGCAGCAGCAGGTCTGGTACAGGAGAGGTCAGCTGTCTCCTCTGAGCACTCAGTCCTTATACTAAGTCATAGCAGCAGCAGCAGGTCTGGTACAGGAGAGGTCAGCTGTCTCCTCTGAGCACTCAGTCCTTATACTAAGTCACAGCAGCAGCAGGTCTGGTACAGGAGAGGTCAGCTGTCACCTCTGAGCACTCAGTCCTTATACTAAGTCACAGCAGCAGCAGGTCTGGTACAGGAGAGGTCAGCTGTCACCTCTGAGCACTCAGTCCTTATACTAAGTCACAGCAGCAGCAGGTCTGGTACAGGAGAGGTCAGCTGTCACCTCTGATCACTCAGTCCTTATACTAAGTCACAGCAGCAGCAGCAGGTCTGGTACAGGAGAGGTCAGCTGTCACCTCTGAGCACTCAGTCCTTATACTAAGTTGTAGCAGCAGCAGCAGGTCTGGTACAGGAGAGGTCAGCTGTCACCTCTGATCACTCAGTCCTTATACTAAGTCACAGCAGCAGCAGCAGGTCTGGTACAGGAGAGGTCAGCTGTCACCTCTGAGCACTCAGTCCTTATACTAAGTTGTAGCAGCAGCAGCAGGTCTGGTACAGGAGAGGTCAGCTGTCACCTCTGAGCACTCAGTCCTTATACTAAGTCACAGCAGCAGCAGCAGGTCTGGTACAGGAGAGGTCAGCTGTCACCTCTGAGCACCACTCAGTCCTTATACTAAGTCACAGCAGCAGCAGGTCTGGTACAGGAGAGGTCAGCTGTCACCTCTGAGCACTCAGTCCTTATACTAAGTCACAGCAGCAGCAGGTCTGGTACAGGAGAGGTCAGCTGTCACCTCTGAGCAACACTCAGTCCTTATACTAAGTCACAGCAGCAGCAGGTCTGGTACAGGAGAGGTCAGCTGTCACCTCTGAGCACTCAGTCCTTATACTAAGTCACAGCAGCAGCAGCAGGTCTGGTACAGGAGAGGTCAGCTGTCTCCTCTGAGCACTCAGTCCTTATACTAAGTCACAGCAGCAGCAGCAGGTCTGGTACAGGAGAGGTCAGCTGTCTCCTCTGAGCACTCAGTCCTTATACTAAGTCACAGCAGCAGCAGCAGGTCTGGTACAGGAGAGGTCAGCTGTCTCCTCTGAGCACTCAGTCCTTATACTAAGTCGTAGCAGCAGCAGGTCTGGTACAGGAGAGGTCAGCTGTCTCCTCTGAGCACTCAGTCCTTATACTAAGTCATAGCAGCAGCAGGTCTGGTACAGGAGAGGTCAGCTGTCACCTCTGAGCAACACTCAGTCCTTATACTAAGTCACAGCAGCAGCAGGTCTGGTACAGGAGAGGTCAGCTGTCACCTCTGAGCACTCAGTCCTTATACTAAGTCACAGCAGCAGCAGCAGGTCTGGTACAGGAGAGGTCAGCTGTCTCCTCTGAGCACTCAGTCCTTATACTAAGTCACAGCAGCAGCAGCAGGTCTGGTACAGGAGAGGTCAGCTGTCACCTCTGAGCACTCAGTCCTTATACTAAGTCGCAGCAGCAGCAGCAGGTCTGGTACAGGAGAGGTCAGCTGTCTCCTCTGAGCACTCAGTCCTTATACTAAGTCACAGCAGCAGCAGCAGGTCTGGTACAGGAGAGGTCAGCTGTCTCCTCTGAGCACTCAGTCCTTATACTAAGTCGTAGCAGCAGCAGGTCTGGTACAGGAGAGGTCAGCTGTCACCTCTGAGCACTCAGTCCTTATACTAAGTCATAGCAGCAGCAGGTCTGGTACAGGAGAGGTCAGCTGTCACCTCTGATCACTCAGTCCTTATACTAAGTCACAGCAGCAGCAGCAGGTCTGGTACAGGAGAGGTCAGCTGTCTCCTCTGAGCACTCAGTCCTTATACTAAGTCATAGCAGCAGCAGCAGGTCTGGTACAGGAGAGGTCAGCTGTCTCCTCTGAGCACTCAGTCCTTATACTAAGTCACAGCAGCAGCAGGTCTGGTACAGGAGAGGTCAGCTGTCACCTCTGAGCACTCAGTCCTTATACTAAGTCACAGCAGCAGCAGGTCTGGTACAGGAGAGGTCAGCTGTCTCCTCTGAGCACTCAGTCCTTATACTAAGTCATAGCAGCAGCAGGTCTGGTACAGGAGAGGTCAGCTGTCTCCTCTGAGCACTCAGTCCTTATACTAAGTCGTAGCAGCAGCAGGTCTGGTACAGGAGAGGTCAGCTGTCACCTCTGAGCACTCAGTCCTTATACTAAGTCACAGCAGCAGCAGCAGGTCTGGTACAGGAGAGGTCAGCTGTCACCTCTGAGCACTCAGTCCTTATACTAAGTCACAGCAGCAGCAGCAGGTCTGGTACAGGAGAGGTCAGCTGTCACCTCTGAGCACTCAGTCCTTATACTAAGTCACAGCAGCAGCAGGTCTGGTACAGGAGAGGTCAGCTGTCACCTCTGAGCACTCAGTCCTTATACTAAGTCACAGCAGCAGCAGGTCTGGTACAGGAGAGGTCAGCTGTCTCCTCTGAGCACTCAGTCCTTATACTAAGTCATAGCAGCAGCAGCAGGTCTGGTACAGGAGAGGTCAGCTGTCACCTCTGAGCACTCAGTCCTTATACTAAGTCACAGCAGCAGCAGCAGGTCTGGTACAGGAGAGGTCAGCTGTCTCCTCTGAGCACTCAGTCCTTATACTAAGTCATAGCAGCAGCAGCAGGTCTGGTACAGGAGAGGTCAGCTGTCTCCTCTGATCACTCAGTCCTTATACTAAGTCACAGCAGCAGCAGCAGGTCTGGTACAGGAGAGGTCAGCTGTCTCCTCTGAGCACTCAGTCCTTATACTAAGTCACAGCAGCAGCAGGTCTGGTACAGGAGAGGTCAGCTGTCACCTCTGAGCACTCAGTCCTTATACTAAGTCACAGCAGCAGCAGGTCTGGTACAGGAGAGGTCAGCTGTCACCTCTGAGCAACACTCAGTCCTTATACTAAGTCACAGCAGCAGCAGGTCTGGTACAGGAGAGGTCAGCTGTCACCTCTGAGCACTCAGTCCTTATACTAAGTCACAGCAGCAGCAGCAGGTCTGGTACAGGAGAGGTCAGCTGTCTCCTCTGATCACTCAGTCCTTATACTAAGTCACAGCAGCAGCAGCAGGTCTGGTACAGGAGAGGTCAGCTGTCACCTCTGAGCACTCAGTCCTTATACTAAGTCACAGCAGCAGCAGCAGGTCTGGTACAGGAGAGGTCAGCTGTCTCCTCTGATCACTCAGTCCTTATACTAAGTCACAGCAGCAGCAGCAGGTCTGGTACAGGAGAGGTCAGCTGTCACCTCTGAGCACTCAGTCCTTATACTAAGTCACAGCAGCAGCAGCAGGTCTGGTACAGGAGAGGTCAGCTGTCTCCTCTGAGCACTCAGTCCTTATACTAAGTCACAGCAGCAGCAGCAGGTCTGGTACAGGAGAGGTCAGCTGTCTCCTCTGATCACTCAGTCCTTATACTAAGTCACAGCAGCAGCAGCAGGTCTGGTACAGGAGAGGTCAGCTGTCACCTCTGAGCACTCAGTCCTTATACTAAGTCACAGCAGCAGCAGCAGGTCTGGTACAGGAGAGGTCAGCTGTCTCCTCTGAGCACTCAGTCCTTATACTAAGTCACAGCAGCAGCAGCAGGTCTGGTACAGGAGAGGTCAGCTGTCTCCTCTGAGCACTCAGTCCTTATACTAAGTTGTAGCAGCAGCAGGTCTGGTACAGGAGAGGTCAGCTGTCACCTCTGAGCACTCAGTCCTTATACTAAGTCGTAGCAGCAGCAGGTCTGGTACAGGAGAGGTCAGCTGTCACCTCTGAGCACTCAGTCCTTATACTAAGTCATAGCAGCAGCAGGTCTGGTACAGGAGAGGTCAGCTGTCTCCTCTGAGCACTCAGTCCTTATACTAAGTCACAGCAGCAGCAGGTCTGGTACAGGAGAGGTCAGCTGTCTCCTCTGAGCACTCAGTCCTTATACTAAGTCACAGCAGCAGCAGGTCTGGTACAGGAGAGGTCAGCTGTCTCCTCTGAGCACTCAGTCCTTATACTAAGTCACAGCAGCAGCAGGTCTGGTACAGGAGAGGTCAGCTGTCTCCTCTGAGCACTCAGTCCTTATACTAAGTCACAGCAGCAGCAGGTCTGGTACAGGAGAGGTCAGCTGTCACCTCTGAGCACTCAGTCCTTATACTAAGTCACAGCAGCAGCAGCAGGTCTGGTACAGGAGAGGTCAGCTGTCACCTCTGAGCACTCAGTCCTTATACTAAGTCACAGCAGCAGCAGGTCTGGTACAGGATATGTCAGCTGTCACGGCTGGGTGTTTGGTGCTGTGATGTGGGTTGTGCTGCAGCTCTGCGTCTGTCTCTTTTCAATGTATCTGCTGTTAAAGATGCAAACAGTGTGTACAGGAAGGTTTCTGTTTACATCCTCACCTTTCATGGACAGTGGCATTTATATTAATTGTAATAGACATTACTTTATGAGCGAGTTACCTTCACAGTAGCAGTAACATATTTACATAGGGAGCTTATGCAAATTGTTCCTTTGTGCAGCTGCTGAGAGGAGCTCTGAGGGTTTTATTGTAACCCTAGCAGGCCTGCACGCCCAGAGAGTGGGTCTCAGCAGGCCTGCTTGGCTGATGCTGTCACCAGATGTGCCTGACAGGGCACGCACCCTGACAAGAAGGAGCCGCACTGGTCAGGCAGGGCATGCTGAATAGGAGCTTAATCTCTGGGATTTACTGCCAGTGCCCTTCTCCATTCCTGAGCTCACAAGGTGTGTAATAGCCCCACGTGACAGGTCTAAGGGCTTTTTTTAATCAAACCAGTAGCACCTTGTTTGTTAATTTGCATAGGTGTGCTTGTTGTAAACTGCCACGATCTGTGGAGTGTGCGGTTAGACATTTTAAATAAATAAAATAAACACCCAATATAATTGGAAGCTTCAGATAAAGAAGCTTAGAGAAGTTAAGCAATGAAACCAGAAAGGTCCACCCTCACTGCTCTCATCAGTCCATTAGAACAGATGTTAAAGAGTCGTCTTTTAAGGCTTTAAAGCAGACTGTGTATGGTTTGTGATCGCAATTATTCTTTGATAATAATTATGTATTCTTATTGTTACTTATTTGTATTGAAATTTATGTTTGTTTTATTGTACACTGTCTGAGCTTTGCTATTGGCAGTATATACATTTTAAATAAATAGGACAAGTATTATCTTTAATTCTAGCTATAATCTCGGAGATTTCTGAAGCCGAGGTCAGCTCAAAAACCTCCCAGTAAGGGCCATGGACTGCATATGAGGACAGAAAGCTATAAGCTAGTTGGCCTTTTCTGGGAAAAAAAATGATAAAATTTCTCACAAGTATTGGTATTAAAAGTGATAATATGAAAGCTAGAGAAGAAGGACATCAAAGAATTAAGAACGTGAACTAGTTCAGAAGGCCGGGGGTTGGTGTACTAAACGCAGGATGAGAAGTTTGCCTTTGCATTGTCAGTGATTCATTTATAGGCAGACGGGTAAGAAATCACTGTCCAGTTTGGGTGCCTCCATCGCTCGAACACCTTAGCTCATGCTTGGAGTCTGCTGTGGTTGTGGTGTTATTACTTCTGTGACTTGTGATCATCTTCCCGGGAGCCAGGATATCTAGGGCAGAATCCAGTGACTCTCTTCAGCCAGTGACAGCAAACTCAGAATTGACACCAGAAAGATTAAGGAGTTTGGGTAACATCTGGTTACCCAGCTAGTCAACATCGGTGTGCGTCATCTCTGAAATTTATGAGTGATGGAGGTGAAACAAGAGGCAAGAACAGGGATCCCTTTCTGAAAATGGATGATAATAGTCTGATCAAGAAACCTCATGACAAGAGCACTGAAAGAAGTCTTTTATAGGCCACTTATATCAGAAAAACGCAAGGTCCAGCATGTGGCCAAGTCTGTGTGCGGGTGAATTGATAGCGTGGACCCAACCTAAGGCAGTCATGGACCTTGCAGCTAGTAGAAAGGGGAGTCACATCTACATGGAGATTAAAATCTCCAAGAACTATTTAGTGCTTAATGTTGGCTTTAGAGGTGACCAACATCTCAGTTAATAAAGAGTGATGGATACTCCATAAACCAGGCAGATTGTAGCGTGAAGACCCTCTCCAGTTTGAGGAAGAGAAAAGCATTAAGAGGAATAAGGTTTCCTCATAAGCTGAGTAATTGGAAAACAGGATATGGATTTTTAAGGAATTGGATTCCTGTAAATGAAAGACTTTACTAGAGGAGTGAGGACACAAATTAATTAAACTTTCTTCTAACAAATTATTTATTGACTTTATTTGGAATCTGATTTGAGTGCTGTAAATATTCTTCAGTCATCTAATCCACTATCAGTAAAAAGCTGGAAACCACCCTGCTTCCCCGGGTGATTTTTGGATGCAAAAACTGCTACTATTATCAGTGCTGTTTACAGAGAAGGAAAAAGGGCTGGTACTGGGTTTAATGCAAAAAGGCCTCAAAACTGAGCTTCCCCCAAAGGTGAGAAGTTGTACATGTGAATGCGATGCAAAGAGCTCCTGGCTCTCAGAGAACGAGTCCGATCTCTGGAGGCTAGAGTGGCAGACCTGGAGGAGCTGAGGCAGACAGAGAGGTATATAGATGAGACTTCAGGGACATAGTAGTCAAGTCCCAACTTCAGACTGGCAGCCCTGGTGCTGCCTTGGAGGAGGAAGGTCTCATAATGGGAGAGCACCAACCAGGTGCAGAAGGAAAGGATCCTGTAACAAGGACCTGCTCTCTAGGTGATGCATTGTCCTTTCGCACTGAGGATATCTCCCCAAGGCCTACTGCCCAGGAGGGAAGGGTTAGGTCGGCCATCATAGTTGGTGATTCGATTATTAGGAATGTAGATAGCTGGGTGGCTGGTGGGCGTGAGGATCACCTGGTAACCTGCCTACCTGGTGCGAAGGTGGCAGACCTCACGCGTCACCTAGATAGGATTTTAGACAGTGCTGGGGAGGAGCCGGCTGTCGTGGTACACGTGGGCACCAACGACATAGGAAAATGTGGGAGGGAGGTTCTGGAAGCCAAATTTAGGCTCTTAGGTAGAAAGATTAAATCCAGGACCTCCAGGGTGGCTTTCTCTGAAATGCTTCCTGTTCCACGCGCAGGTCACCAGAGGAAGGCAGAGCTCCGGAGTCTCAATGCGTGGATGAGACGATGGTGCAAGGAAGAGAGATTCAGTTTTGTTAGGAACTGGGGAACCTTTTGGGGAAGGGGGAGTCTCTTCCGAAGGGATGGGCTCCACCTTAACCAGGGTGGAACCAGACTGCTGGTGCTAACCTTTAAAAAGGAGATAGAGCAGCTTTTAAACTAGAACAAAGGGGAAAGCCAACAGTCACTCAGCAGTGCATGGTTCGGAGAGAGTTATCCTCAAAGGATACTAATGATGCATTAGAATTAGGGCATCCCGACAGTGAGGTTCCAATAATTAGAAAAGTAGTCCAAGTGCCTGTAACTAAAAACTCACCTGAGCTAAAAAAAATTCTAACTTATCCCTATCAATTAAAAAGCAGAATGAAAATACAAACAAAAAACAAACTTTGAAATGTTTGTATGCTAATGCCAGAAGTCTAAGAAGTAAGATGGGAGAACTAGAATGTATAGCAGTAAATGACGACATAGACTTAATTGGCATCTCAGAGACATGGTGGAAAGAGGATAACCAATGGGACAGTGCTATACCGGGGTACAAATTATATCGCAATGACAGAGAGGAGCACCGGGGAGGTGGTGTGGCGCTTTATGTCCGGGATGGCATAGAGTCCAACAGGACTTTTAAAGCCACTACAATTACTACAAAATGTCTCACAAGACTCTTATTAGGAACAAGGAAATTTGACCACATTATCTTCTCGCTGATAGCTCTGTACTGGCTGCCAGTACAATCCAGAATCCATTATAAAGTACTATCACTAATTTTTAACATCCTCAGCAAGAAACCCCTGCTTAACAGGCGTGAATCTCCATCCATACACATCACAGCAAACACTAAGATCGCAAAATAAAGAACTATTAACTGTACCTACGACGTAGAGTACTCATCTATCGCAACTCAAGTTGTGGAATTCTCTTCTTATTTCTGATGACAGAGCTTCAAACGTGAACTGAAAACCTGGCTCTTCAAAAATGCATAGGATCGAACATAAAATATCAATATGCAGAAAACTACAAGATTATAAGCTCTGTAAATTTTAGAAGAATGAACAAATATTGAGTGATGTAAAGTGCATTATGACAGCCCTATGACTAAATTATGAAGACTATTGATTTAGAAATGATGTATCACAAATGACTTTCCTAGCCCTTTAGTTAACATTTTAGATATTGTTACCCTATAATGTGAACGTCACTTTTGTAAACCGTTGTGATTTTCTTTTGGAATGATGGTATATAAAATGTATAAATAAATAAATGCACAATTGAATCTTTATGGGTAGAAATCCCATCAGGCTGATACTGTAAACTGCACTCGGCTGAGCCCATTGTTTTACACTTTTTCGACTCACATCCACTACCCCTTATACAGCAAGAGGTTTAGTGCATCGAAAACGCAAGTTCAAACCCCCCCCCCCCCCCCGACACTAATAGCACTCATCACATGCTAACGATATTAAGTTGGAGGAACCAAAAAGGTTAAAAAAAAAAAAAAAAAAAAAAAATATATATATATATATATATATATATATATATATAAAAAGAAAATTGTGCTGGCCAATCAGGTTAGGAGAACAGGAGCTCAATTTTACCAGTTTCCATTTTCCTAACCCGCCATGGGTTAGGAAAATGGACGCTCGTAATATTGTCAGTTTTCTGAACTCGCTGACAGCCACATCTCCTGGGTTTCCACTGCTAAGGAGGCGCTAGGGATGTGCTATTGTCCTTAGCACCTCCTTTTTAGCTTGACTTCTCATTTAAATACAGGATCTCTCGCCCAGGAGAAGACTGGGCACGCCTAGGGACAGCGGGCACTCAACACTAGGCGCACGTTTTCCAGCATTCCTTGCAGTATCAGCTTGTGTATCGGAGAAGACTATAGTGATAGGGGTATACTACCTTCCACCTGGCCAAGATGGTGAGACAGACAGTGAAATGCTAAGCGAAATTAGAGAAGCTAAACAAATTGGTAGTGCAGTAATAATGGGAGATTTCAGTTACCCAATACACATGTATCAATTTGTCCAATGTACAACAAAGAGATATAACTTATAACAAATACGTTGCATCCAAATCTTACAATTTATATAGTATTACCACTGTATAATACTATTTTAACATATCATTTTTATGTAGATTTAGGACCTTCATACTACCCACGGTTTGCAAGTACCGCTACGGGTCTTTTTAATCATCGGTCCACTAAGCCTAGATCACTTTGGTTTTCAATTTTGCATATTTTTCTTTGGTTTTTAAATTATTATTAAAATTGTGGAGAATAGGTACTTCCCTTGACTTGCGCTGCCGCGCCTCAAAGTCCAAAAACCGGAGTCCAAACGTCCAAGTCCAACGTGTCCACGTTTTGCGAGCTTGCTGCTTCAGGGGCTTCTCAATATGGATCACTGCAGAAAGAATTCTCCGGGTATCGATTAACGGGAATCTCCCAAATTTCCATCCACAAGAAACTCTTAAACTTTTTTGGAGGTCCATTTCATCTTTTCTATAAATTGAAGCTGTTTTAATTACTATTATAATAAATGCGTTCAGCAATAGAATAGAATGCACATCCTGAGAAAGAACTAACAAAAGGTCGAGACGCTTTTTACTGACCAGACCCTGCCACCATTTTCTTTTTCCAGTGTTTCAGTCAGCTGGAGAACGAGACTGAGTTATATGGACTTTGCATGTCTCACCTGACAGCTAATATGTAGAAATGAGCTGTCACTCACATAAAGTGGGTCCACTCAATTTCTTTAAGTCCATACGGAGCTACTGTCTGAAGTTGAAAAATCCATTTCTGTTCACACTGTCTGAGCCGTTTTACTCTGTCGCCCCCTCTCCAATGTGCATGTACAATTTCCAACACCGTCCATTTAATATCATTGAATTCATGATTAAGCTCCTTGAAACGAGCAACAAGCAGCTCCTCTAATCTGCCTGTCTTAACACAGCATCTATGTTCAGTGAGTCTGATGCGTATTTGGCGCTTTGTCAAACCCGCATACACTAATGGGCATTGGCAAAATATTGCATGCACTACATGTCATGTTACAAGAAGATTCAGGCAACGGAACTACATGTCCAGACATAAGTTTGATTGAGGTCTGTGTGGATTTCAATGGACAGCACAAGCATTTGGAACAAGGCTTCATAGTCTCTGAATCATGGGGGTTATGAATAGTTGAATGGACCACCTGGTCTTTGATATTACGACCCCTGGAGAATGCAATTCTAGTAGGTTCTTGAAATAAAGGGTGAATTTCTTGAAGTATCTCCCAGTGCTTGCGAATGGCTTTGCTGATAGCAGAGGACACCAGTTAGTGTCTAAGCACAAGGGTCTGTGGATTCAACTCTGACACAGAGGGTATCCTCTGACCTAGAGGGTACCTCTTCTGTAGAAATTGGTCCGCCATATGTCTGGCTTGATTTTTAAAGTCAGTGCGGTCCGTACATAATCTCCTGAGTCTCAGGAATTGTCCTCACGGGAGATTTGTTTTGAAACTGGTTGGGTGGAAGCTATCAAAACGAAGTAAATTATTTCGATCATTTGATTTGTGAAATATGCTGGTTTTAACAGTATGGTTATGTCTAATGATCAGTATATCTAAATATGCCACCTGCTGATCGTGGAAATTCATGGTGAATTTGAGACAAAAGTCCAAGTTATTGAGCCAAGTGTGAAAGTCAAAAAGAGCAAACTGCGGTCCTTCCCATATGATGAAGATATCGTCTATATATCTCTTTCAGCATTTTAAATGTTGTGTCTACGCACACTCTTGAATGTATGTTGTTTCAAAAGCTGTAACAAATAAATTGGCAACGTCTGGTTCCATGGCGGCTCCCATAGCCATCCCTCTCATCTGTAAGTATAACTTATCCCCAAACATAAAATAGTATTTACTCAAAGCTAACTGCAATAGTTCTATATGAAATCAGTGGGGATTTGTTGAGGTTGTAGCCAAGCCTCCAAGATTTTGGTAACCACTACTAGTTCTTGATCCTGTGGGATTACAGTGTACAGTGATGCAATGTCCATAGTAACCAGTAAACTATTTGGTGTAAGAGTAACTGTAGATAAAAATTGGAGCATGCTAGAGCTATCTTTAATATAAGATTGAGTTTGTGGTACAAAAGGTTGTAGAATTTTATCAAGAAAAATAGAAATAGGTTCTAGAACAGATTCCTTTGCAGAGACGATTGGTCTTCCTGGCGGATTAATGAGGGTTTTATGTATTTTAGGTACAATACAAAATGGGTATTCTTGGAGTATTATTGATGAGATAGTTCCATTCACTGTTAGTGAGATACCCAAGTTCAAATCCTCGTTCCACGATTTGTTTCACCTCTGCCATGATGCTGTCTGTAGGATCCTCATCAAATTCCTGATAAAAGGTGGAATTTGATAATTGGCAATGTACTTCTTGAAGATATGTTTTATTCATAATCACCACAGCACCCCCCCTTGCCAGCGAGTTTGATGAAATCTTCCCTTTGCTGTAGATGATATAATGCCTCTGATTCTTCATGTGACATGTTGAAGTAAACATGGGGTTTAGAGTTCTCTATTCGCTCAATGTCTCGCATGACTAATGCTTGACAGGCAGGGGTGGATTGGCCTATCGGGTGATCGGGCATCCCCCGGTGGGCCGGTCGCCCTAGTCACGTGGTCTGCCGAACGTGGCCGTGACAGAGCCACGCTCGGCAGACCACGTGGTATCTCCTGGGCCAGCCTGGGTGGCGAATTCCCAGGCCGGTCTTCATCGGGAATCTGCCGCTGCTAAAAGGTATTTATCGCTGAATCACCTGGAGGTGGTGGACTCCATATGGATTTTGGTTTAACCAAAGATGTGGTAGTTGAAGATGTCTCAAAAGGGCTGCGGGACAGAAAAATTTTGCGTTGTAATTGTCTAATAAATTTATTGAAGTCACAGCGAAACTGGAAAGGGTCATGTTTCTGGGTGGGTACATAGTTGAGTCCTTTATTTAGAATTGCTTCCGCAATTGGAGTTATTGGACATCCTGAGATGTTAATCACTGCTGATGTTAGGTCCAATCCTTCTGCCCCCCTTGTGGAGAGAAGTTGTTGGTCGTGAATTGTGATCTGGTCCGGGGTCGGTTCCATTCTGTGTTCTGATAATTTTTCGTGCACCTCATCTTCTTCCCCATGTGTTCTGGCCCCTGTATTGAGTCGGTCGTATGTGGTTCCCCGTCTTTGGTTCATCACTGCCAGATGTACTATCCAAAAAATTAAATGTAACATGTTTCGGTTTTGAATCCTGATTGAGCCAATGGTATATAGGTCCTTTATTATAGTTTCCCTCGTCTCTGCGAAACATATAAGAACATAAGAACATAAGAAAATGCCATACTGGGTCAGACCAAGGGTCCATCAAGCCCAGCATCCTGTTTCCAACAGTGGCCAATCCAGGCCATAAGAACCTGGCAAGTACCCAAAAACTAAGTCTATTCCATGTAACCATTGCTAATGGCAGTGGCTATTCTCTAAGTGAACTTAATAGCAGGTAATGGACTTCTCCTCCAAGAACTTATCCAATCCTTTTTTAAACACAGCTATACTAACTGCACGAACCACATTCTCTGGCAACAAATTCCAGAGTTTAATTGTGCGTTGAGTAAAAAAGAACTTTCTCCGATTAGTTTTAAATGTGCCCCATGCTAACTTCATGGAGTGTCCCCTAGTCTTTCTACTATCCGAAAGAGTAAATAACCGATTCACATCTACCCGTTCTAGACCTCTCATGATTTTAAACACCTCTATCATATCCCCCCTCAGTCGTCTCTTCTCCAAGCTGAAAAGTCCTAACCTCTTTAGTCTTTCCTCATAGGGGAGTTGTTCCATTCCTCTTATCATTTTGGTAGCCCTTCTCTGTACCTTCTCCATCGCAATTATATCTTTTTTGAGATGCGGCGACCAGAATTGTACACAGTATTCAAGGTGCGGTCTCACCATGGAGCGATACAGAGGCATTATGACATTTTCCGTTTATTCACCATTCCCTTTCTAATAATTCCCAACATTCTGTTTGCTTTTTTGACTGCCGCAGCACACTGAACCGACGATTTCAATGTGTTATCCACTATGACACCTAGATCTCTTTCTTGGGTTGTAGCACCTAATATGGAACCCAACATCGTGTAATTATAGCATGGGTTATTTTTCCCTATATGCATCACCTTGCACTTATCCACATTAAATTTCATCTGCCATTTGGATGCCCAATTTTCCAGTCTCACAAGGTCTTCCTGCAATTTATCACAATCTGCTTGTGATTTAACTACTCTGAACAATTTTGTGTCATCTGCAAATTTGATTATCTCACTCGTCGTATTTCTTTCCAGATCATTTATAAATATATTGAACAGTAAGGGTCCCAATACAGATCCCTGAGGCACTCCACTGTCCACTCCCTTCCACTGAGAAAATTGCCCATTTAATCCTACTCTCTGTTTCCTGTCTTTTAGCCAGTTTGCAATCCACGAAAGGACATCGCCACCTATCCCATGACTTTTTACTTTTCCTAGAAGCCTCTCATGAGGAACTTTGTCAAACGCCTTCTGAAAATCCAAGTATACTATATCTACCAGTTCACCTTTATCCACATGTTTATTAACTCCTTCAAAAAAGTGAAGCAGATTTGTGAGGCAAGACTTGCCCTGGGTAAAGCCATGCTGACTTTGTTCCATTAAACCATGTCTTTCTATATGTTCTGTGATTTTGATGTTTAGAACACTTTCCACTATTTTTCCTGGCACTGAAGTCAGGCTAACCGGTCTGTAGTTTCCCGGATCGCCCCTGGAGCCCTTTTTAAATATTGGGGTTACATTTGCTATCCTCCAGTCTTCAGGTACAATGGATGATTTTAATGATAAGTTACAAATTTTTACTAATAGGTCTGAAATTTCATTTTTTAGTTCCTTCAGAACTCTGGGGTGTATACCATCTGGTCCAGGTGATTTACTACTCTTCAGTTTGTCAATCAGGCCTACCACATCTTCTAGGTTCACCGTGATTTGATTCAGTCCATCTGAATCATTACCCATGAAAACCTTCTCCATTACGGGTACCTCCCCAACATCCTCTTCAGTAAACACCGAAGCAAAGAAATCATTTAATCTTTCCGCGATGGCCTTATCTTCTCTAAGTGCCCCTTTAACCCCTCGATCATCTAACGGTCCAACTGACTCCCTCACAGGCTTTCTGCTTCGGATATATTAAAAAAGGTTTTACTGTGAGTTTTTGCCTCTACAGCCAACTTCTTTTCAAATTCTCTCTTAGCCTGTCTTATCAATGTCTTACATTTAACTTGCCAATGTTTATGCTTTATCCTATTTTCTTCTGTTGGATCCTTCTTCCAATTTTTGAATGAAGATCTTTTGGCTAAAATAGCTTCTTTCACCTCCCCTTTTAACCATGCCGGTAATCGGTTTCCCTTCTTTCCACCTTTCTTAATGTGTGGAATACATCTGGACTGTGCTTCTAGAATGGTATTTTTTAACAATGACCACGCCTCTTGGACATTTTTTACTTTTGTAGCTGCTCCTTTCAGTTTTTTTCTAACAATTTTTCTCATTTTATCAAAGTTTCCCTTTTGAAAGTTTAGCACAAGAACCTTGGATTTCCACACTGTTCCTTTTCCAGTCATTAAATCAAATTTGATCATATTATGATCACTATTGCCAAGCGGCCCCACCACCGTTACCTCTCTCACCAAGTCCTGTGCTCCACTGAGAATTAGATCTAAAATTGCAACCTCTCTCGTCGGTTCCTGAACCAATTGCTCCATAAAGCTATCATTTATTCCATCCAGGAACGTTATCTCTCTAGCGTGACCCGATGATACATTTACCCAGTCTATATTGGGGTAATTGAAGTCTCCCATTATTACTGCACTACCAATTTGGTTAGCTTCCCTAATTTCTCTTAGCATTTCACTGTCCATCTCACCATCTTGACCAGGTGGACGGTAGTATACCCCTATCACTGTAGTCTTCCCTGATACACAAGGGATTTCTACCCATAAAGATTCAATTTTGTATTTAGTCTCATGCAGGATGTTTATCCTGTTGGACTCTATGCCATCCCGGACATAAAGCGCCACACCTCCTCCCGACTGCTCCTCTCTGTCATTGCGATATAATTTGTACCCCGGTATAGCACTGTCCCATTGGTTATCCTCTTTCCACCATGTCTCTGAGATGCCAATTAAGTCTATGTCATCATTTACTGCTATACATTCTAATTCTCCCATCTTACTTCTTAGACTTCTGACATTAGCATACAAACATTTCAAAGTTTGTTTTTTGTTTGTATTTTTATTCTGCTTTTTAATTGATAGGGATAAGTTAGAATTTTTTAGCTCAGGTGAGTTTTTAGTTACAGGCACTTGGACTACTTTTCTAATTATTGGAACCTCACTGTCGGGATGCCCTAATTCTAATGCATCATTAGTATCCTTTGAGGATAACTCTCTCCGAACCATGCACTGCTGAGTGACTGTCGGCTTTCCCCTTTGAACTAGTTTAAAAGCTGCTCTATCTCCTTTTTAAAGGTTAGCGCCAGTAGTCTGGTTCCACCCTGGTTAAGGTGGAGCCCATCCCTTCGGAAGAGACTCCCCCTTCCCCAAAAGGTTCCCCAGTTCCTAACAAAACTGAATCCCTCTTCCTTGCACCATCATCTCATCCACGCATTGAGACTCCGGAGCTCTGCCTGCCTCTGGTGACCTGCGCGTGGAACAGGGAGCATTTCAGAGAATGCTACCCTGGATGTTCTGGATTTAAGCTTTCTACCTAAGAGCCTAAATTTGGCTTCCAGAACCTCCCTCCCACATTTTCCTATGTCGTTGGTGCCCACGTGTACCACGACAGCCGGCTCCTCCCCAGCACTGTCTAAAATCCTATCTAGGTGACGCGTGAGGTCCGCCACCTTCGCACCAGGTAGGCATGTTACCAGGCGATCCTCACGCCCACCCGCCACCCAGCTATCTACATTCCTAATAATCGAATCACCAACTATGACGGCCGACCTATCCCTTCCCTCCTGGGCAGTAGGCCTTGGGGAGATATCCTCAGTGCGAAAGGACAATGCATCACCTAGAGAGCAGGTCCTTGCTACAGGATCCTTTCCTGCTACACCTGGTTGGTGCTCTCCCATTATGAGACCTTCTTCCTCCAAGGCAGCACCAGGGCTGCCAGTCTGAAGTTGGGACTGGACTACTATGTCCCTGAAGGTCTCATCTATATACCTCTCTGTCTCCCTCAGCTCCTCCAGGTCTGCCACTCTAGCCTCCAGAGATCGGACTCGTTCTCTGAGAGCCAGGAGCTCTTTGCATCGCATGCACATGTACAACTTCTCACCGGTGGGTAAAAAATCATACATGTGACACTCGATGCAAAAGACTGGGAAGCCCCCCTCTTGCTGCTGGACTGCTGCCTTCATCTCAATTTTGATCAGTTCCTAGTTAAGTTTTAGGTTGCTACGGGAGTAGGAATGTGTCTAAGTTCCTTTAAATGTATTAGTGAATTCACTATATGTCTGGTAGTGGCCTACTGGGGTCTGATCGAATTCTCAATAAAGTTTTTGTTGATGGGTTTTTTTTTTTGTTTTTTTTTTTGTGCAAGTGGCACCTGCCTATAAATTAAGGGATGAGCTTGGGGTGGGTGGGCAAGGGGTGGGAGGGTTGGGAATTACAAACAGTCTAACTTTAGTTAGTCAGCCTGAGTGACTCACAGCTCCCTTGATTAACAAATGTTGTTCCCTATTGAAACCCAATCACACTACCTCAACACCTTTCCAAGGTGAGTAACTGAGCTGAACTATTCAACTTTTTTACTTTGGTATATACTGTTCCTAGCTTATTTCTAGCTTCTGGCTACTTTTTTGTGGGGGGGGGGGTTTGTGGTGGGTTTTTTTTTGTTTTTCAATACAATGCACTCAGTTATTATTAAATAAAACACTTAGCTCTTTAAAAGTCTGGAGGACACTTTAATAGTCAGGCAGACTTTGGTGACTTTGATTTCAGCTTTGAATTTCTCCATGTTTTGTTTAAATTCCTGAAGACTAATGTCGAATGAGTCAAGAGCCACATCATGCTTTAAGGATTCCAGCATAGCTTGAGTTTGCTCTCGAAGCTCTAATGCTGTTTTGCGTGCCTGGCTAACAATTAGAAGCATTAGGTCCATTGAGCACTTGTTAAGAATGAAGGACCATTTTTCTAAAAAATCTGGGTACTCTGTATATATTTTCGGTTCCTTCACCATCCGCAGACCCAATGATATGCGTTGATGTTTCAAATATTCTATCATCGTGTCAGTATGTAATTCCATGCGGATAAGACGTTTTTGTAACGCTATTACTTCAGACCAACTTGTAGCAGATGGACCTAGACTTACTTCAGAAAACAGAGATTCACTTTGTAGCGCATCATTTACTTGGTCATGTGTAAAGCTGTAGACATCATCCCACTGTGGATGTGCCATTCTTTAGGACTATATTTAAGTGAAAGACCCAATACACATGTATCAATTTGTCCAATGTCCAACGAAGAGATATAACTTATAACAAATATGTTGCATCCAAATCTTACAATTTATATAGCATTACCACTGTATAATACTATTTTAACATATCATTTTTATGTAGATTTTTATTTATTTATTTATTTAACATTTTTCTATACCTAACTTCATGACAAGCTTCATATCAGGCCGGTTTACATCAAACTTAGGGATTAACTGAAGATTACCATATAACAGGAAGGCCGAAGCACAGTTACAAATAACAGGGAGAATGAACTTGGGGGCTAGAGTAGCCAGGAAATAAAGGACAGAAAAAACTGGAGAATGAGAACGTATGAATATACAGTGGCTGGGTCGGTCATTTAGTCTATTGGACTAAATGAAAGTACTGTTGCAATGTTAGGCTTAAGGGAAGGCTTGGAGGAAAAGCCAAGTCTTGAGTTTTTTTCGGAAGGTAATCAGGCAGGGTTCCAGTCTTAGATCAGTCGGCAGGTTGTTCCAGATGATGGGGCCGGCTGTGGAGAATGCCCGTTCTTTCGTGGAAGTTAGACGAGAGGATTTAGTTGGGGGGACTTGAAGGGTTCCTTTGTGTGCCGCTCTGATGGGTCTTGCAGATGTGTATAGTTTGAGTGGAAACTGAAGGTCTAGAGGTAGTTGGTTGTGGATGGATTTGTGGATAATGGTGAGTGCTTTGTGCAAAATTCTGTATTTAATAGGTAGCCAGTATAGGTTTCTAAGTATAGGAGTGATATGAGTTCTCCGGTTGGTGTTGGTTAATATACTGGCTGCTGAGTTCTGGAGCATCTGTAGTGGTTTAGTGGCAGAGATCGGGAGTCCTAAGAGGAGAGTGTTACAGTAGTCAGTTTTGGAGAATATTGTTGACTGAAGTACAGTTCTGAAATCCTGGAGATGGAGGAGGGGTTTGAGTCTTTTCATAACTTGAAGCTTGAAGAAACAATCCTTCGTAATATTGTTGATTGATTTTTTTTAGGTTCAAATGGTTATCAATGATGACTCCTAAATCTCTAACTTGAGTGGTCTGCGGAATAGAGGTTGTCTGATCATGGCTGGTAGAATGGTCGGTGGAGATAAGAAGGATTTCTGTTTTGGCTGCATTGAGGACCAGGTTCAGGCTGGTGAGTAAGTGGTTGATGGACTTAAGGCAGTTCTCCCAGTAGGAGAGCGTTTTTGGAAGGGATTCTTTTATTGGGATCAGGATCTGAACGTCGTCGGCATATAAGTAGTGAATTAGGTTAAGGTTTGTGAGCAGCTGGCAAAGAGGCAGTAGGGTGGGGGATAGAGAGGAGCCTTGGGGAACACCTAGAGTAGATTTGAAGTTAGGAGATTCTTTATTATTGATAGTGATCTTGGAGCTTCTATTATTGAGGAATGAGCTGAACCATTGGAAGGCGTATCCAGATAATCCAATGTCTGAGAGACGATTGAGGAGGATGCTATGGTTCACAGTGTCAAACGCCGCGGAGATGTCTAAGAGAACTAGCAGGAATGAAATCCCTTTACCTAGGCCCATGAGGATGTGGTCTGTTAGAGAGATGAGGAGGGTTTTGGTACTGGATGACTTGCGGAAGCCATACTGGGAGGGGTATAGGACTTTGTGTTCCTCCAGGTAGTCCGAAAGCTGTGTGTTCACCACCTTCTCGGTGAGTTTTGCTAGCAGCGGGAGGTTGGATATGGGTCGGAAGTTGGAGAGCTCATTTGTGTCCAGGTTGGGTTTCTTCAAGAGAGGTTTAATAGATGCTGTTTTAAGGTCATCCAGGTATACTCCTTGGGCTAGGGAGCAGTTAATGATGTCGGCCAGAGATCTGGAGATAGTGCCTGGGATAAGAAGCAGAAGTTTCGTTGGGATGTGGTCCATCGGGTAGCTGGATGGTTTCAGCTTCTTGAGTGTTGATTCTATCTCCAGAGTTTTGGTGGGCTCGAAGGAATCTAGGGTGGCTCTGGGGGAACATGTGGTGGTGAAGTTTAGAGCTGGTGGTGTTGAGTTGGTGGGGAGAAGCGCTAGCGTGTTTGCAATTTTATCCTGAAAGAAGAGTGCAAGTTCATTGGCTTTGGATTGAGCCTGATCGTCAGGAATGGTAGGGGTAGAGGGTTTAGTGAGTTGAGATACATAGGAAAACAGGGCCCTAGCGTCATACTGAATATCATGGATTCTGCTGGCATAATAGTCTTTTTTTGCTTGTAGAAGAGAATCCTATAAAGATGCATGGTGCGTTTGTAGTCGGACAAAGTTGTGGAGTTGGGGGACTTCCGCCAAGAGCCTTCCTTGTGTCGGAGGTCTTGCTTCATTCGTTTAAGTTCCGGTGAGTACCAAGGTTGCTTCCTTTTTTGAGTCCAATCCAATAAGTTATTATTAAAATTATGGAGAATAGGTACTTCCCTTGACTTGCGCTGCCGATCCTCAAATCTACATAAAAATGATATGTTAAAATAGTATTATACAGTGGTAATGCTATATAAATTGTAAGATTTGGATGCAACGTATTTGTTATAAGATTTCAGTTACCACAATATTGACTGGATAAATGTATCATCGGGACACGCTAAAAAGAAAGTTCCTGAATGGAATAAATGATAGCTTTATGGAGCAATTGGTTCAGGAACTGACAAGAGAGGGAGCAATTTTAGATCTAATTCTCAGTGGAGCACAGGACTTGGTGAGAGAGGTAATGGTGGTGGGGCCGCTTGGCAATAGTGATCATAATATGATCAAATTTGAATTAATGACTGGAAGGGAGACAGTACGCAAATCCACGGCTCTCGTGCTAAACTTTCAAAAGGGAAACTTTGATAAAATGAGAAAAATAGTTAAAAAAAAAAGCCCTGGAAGATGCAATTACAAAGGTGGACATTTGTTTAAAAAAAAACCCAACATATTAGAAGCGCAGACCAGATGTATTCCACGCATTAAGAAAGGTGGAAGGAAGGTCAAACAATTGCCAGCATGGCTAAAAGGTGAGGTGAAAGAGGCTATTTTAGCCAAAAGATCTTCATTCAAAAATTGGAAGTAGGTGCCAGACCTGTTGTATTTTAGAGAGAGTCTGGCCATAATGTCATCCCCATAGATAGGTATTTGTATCCCTATGGTCGGCCCACCTAGTAACTCGAGGTGAGGGTTAGGTATTAGTGTAGGGGGTTAGGGGCCACTTTGACATTCCAAGTGAGACGTACAAACAGAACAGTGGTCTCCTGTGAACATTTGATGACCTTCGGAGTGAGGAAACTCACTCCAAGATGAGATTTGGGCAATGTTCTCTCCACCTAGCTTGATGGTATCCAGGTGTCCATCACACAGCTTAATGCCATTCAAAAAGGTGTAGAGAAAATCGGCGTTAGGTCTGTGCGATAGCTCTTCACAGACAGGCAAACCCAGCCCACTCCCTGCCCCTAACTCCTCCTATTTTTCAAATTTGCATTGCACCACACGATATGGTGCTATTGCATGTGTTAAACATGTTTTCACTTGTGGTAAGGGCCTATCGCATGCGAAAATGCCTTAGGGCATTTTGATAAATGATCCCCTAAGAGAGAATTTGAAAAGAAGATGGCTATAAAGACAAAAACTCACAATAACTTATTTAAATATATCCGAAGCAGAAAGCCTGCAAGGGAGTCGGTTGGACCATTAGATGATCGAGGAGTTAAAGGGGCTCTTAGGGAAGATAAGGCCATTACGGAAATACTAAATTTATTTATTTATTTATTTAACGCTTTTCTATACCAGCATTCATGATACAATCATATCATGCCGGTTTACAAATAACAGGGGGGGTCCAATAACTTTGTTCTTTTTAACCAGTGCAGAGGAAGTAAAAAGTTACAATATAACAAGGTTGTTGAAACTGGGGGAGGAAGAAGACAAGAATAGACAAGAATAAATATAAATCTTTACAGAGGTAGATTATTTACATTGTGCAGTAATGTCTCTTTATGGAATTTATTTACATTGTGCAGAGGTCTCTCAATGGATAATAGACTCTGGAGTGCTTGATTACTGTAGGATCTCTCCTTGGATATTAGTTTCGGGAAAGGCTTGTTTAAATAGCCAAGTCTTAAGCCTTTTTCTGAATGTTAATAGGCAAGGTTCAAGTCTGAGATCAGGTGGTAAGGTATTCCAAAGAGCGGGTCCCGCTGTAGAGAAGGCCTGGTCTCTGAGTGTAATATGGTGTGTAGATTTAATTGGGGGAACAGTCAGTGATCCTTTGTAGGCTTCTCTGATAGGTCTGGATGATGTGTGTAGTCTGAGGGGGATTTGGAGGTTGAGGGGGGCTAGGGCGTGGATGGATTTATGGATGATGGTGAAGGACTTGTGTAGGATTCTGTAGTGTATTGGCAGCCAGTGTAGATTTATTAGAATGGGAGAGATGGGGTCTCTTCTTCTGGAATTTGTCAGGATTCTGGCTGCCGCATTCTGGAGCATCTGAAGTGGTTTAATGGAAGAGGATGGGAGGCCCAGTAAGATAAAATTGCAATAATCTATCTTGGAGAATATTACGGATTGTAGGACTGTTCTGAAGTCCTGAAAGTGTAGGAGTGGTTTCATTCTTTTGATTACCTGCAGCTTGTAGAAGCAGTTTTTGGTTGTATTGTTGATAAATGTTTTTAGATTCAAGTGTTTGTCCATTACTACCCCTAGGTCTCTTGCTTGTTTAGCAATGGTGTTCATTGGAACAGTTTGTGGGGAGTTGCTGTTTTCGTGTGTGGTGAGGAGGAGTTCCGTTTTGGCCAAATTTAGAATCAGATTTAGGTTTGCGAGGAGTCTGATCTCTTGGAGGCAGTATTCCCAGTGTTTAAGAGTTTTTGTGATAGATTCTTTGATGGGTATCAGAATTTGAACGTCGTCAGCATATAAGAAATGTTTTAGTTGTATGTTAGATAACAGTTGGCATAGGGGAAGAAGGTATATGTTTAATAGTGTTGGGGATAGTGAGGAGCCTTGAGGGACTCCTTGTGAGGAATTGTAGTGGGGGGATTCATTATTATTGATTTTAACTTTGTAACCTCTGTTACTAAGGAAAGTTTTGAACCATGTGTGAGCCGAGCCTGTTATTCCGATGTCCGAGAGACGGTTGAGGAGGGTGGCATGGTTGACAGTATCGAAAGCTGCCGACAAGTCCAGTAGAATTAGAAGGAAAGATTGTCCTTTGTCCAATCCCATGATGAGGTGGTCTGTAAGCGATAGGAGTAGGGTTTCAGTGCTTAAAGCCTTGCGAAACCCGTATTGTGTGGGGTGAAGTATTTCGTGATCTTCGAGGTAGTTAGAGAGTTGTGAGTTGATCAGTTTTTCCAAAATCTTTGCTACAAAAGGCAGGTTGGAGATTGGGCGGAAGTTGTTTGGATTCTTGGGATCCACGTCTGGCTTCTTTAGTAGTGGTTTCAGAGATGCAGTTTTTAGGGCGTCAGGGAAGATTCCCTGTGTTAAGGAACAATTTACAATGTCCGATAGTGGTTTGGAGATAGTTTCTGGTATTAGCAGAAGTAGTTTTGATGGTATTAGGTCGAAGGGATGGGAGGACGGTTTCATTTTCTTTAACAGGGATTGGATCTCTAAGGCGGTGGTAGGTTCGAACGCATCCAGAGAGATTCTTTTGTTGAGTAGTTGGTAGGAGCTAGTCAGAGGGGTGGGACTGGGTGGCAAGAGGGTTAAGAGATTGGTGATTTTACTTTGGAAGAATAGGGCTAGTTCGTCGGCTTTAGATTGTGCTTGTTCATTGGGGATAGATGGGGTGTTAGGTTGTGTTAGTTCTGAAACATAGGAGAAGAGGGCCCTTGCGTCAAAGGTAAGGTCGTGAATCTTGTGAGCGTGGAAATTTCTTTTTGCCTTTAGAGTAGAGTTCCTGTAGTGGTGGAGGGCAGATTTGTAGGTGGAGAGTGTGCTGGAGCAAGGGGTTTTGCGCCATAAGTTTTCCTTTCTTCTGAGGATTTGTTTGAGTTTCTGTAAGTCATTGGTGAACCATGGTTGTCTCTTTGGGGAGTTTGGGTTGAGTGTTTTTGTTGAAAGAGGACATAATTTATTTGCTATTTCCTCTGTGATATTGCTCCAGGATGATAAGGCTGAGTTGGGATCTGAAAGGTTTAAGTGTGTAAGTTCTTTAGCCAGGTGGAAGCTGAGGTCATCAGAAGAGCAAGCTCTTCTGTAGGTGAACGGGGATTGAGGGGGGTGAAGATTACGGGTTTCTGTTATTGAAAAAGCAGCGGTGATTAGTGAGTGATCCGACCAGGGGACTGGAGAGCAAACCGGAGTTGATGAGTGCGTGATGCCGGAGTTCGTGAAAATGAGGTCCAGAGTGTGTCCTGCTTTGTGGGTGGGCTTGTTTATAATCTGTTGGAAGCCCATGGCTGTAAGAGTAGAGAGTAAGGCTTCACAGTTGGTTGTGAGAGTGGTGTTGTTGACATGCAGGTTAAAATCTCCTAGGATCAAGGCGGGGGAGTCCAGGTTTGTTTGTTTGTTTATTTATTTATTTATTTAACATTTTTTTATATACCGAGGTTCTGGTAACAATGTTACCAATCACTTCGGTTTACATATAACTTTGGGATGACATAACACAAGTGTCTTACATAGAACAAGGAAATGAAGAACTGGGTGAATAATTAATTAAATTAACTTAAAATTGCATAAAACATTAAGAGAAACAACATTTTAACTTACTGAAATCTAACATACTAGGTTAATGTGTTTTGCAATTAATTCTTTTATGGGGGAGGCGTCCGAGTCGAGGAGTCCTGGAGGGGCGTAAACTAAGAGGATTTGGAGTTGGGTTGTTTTGAAGAGGCCTATCTCCAGCTTTGAATCTGATTTTACTGGGATTTGGGAGACTCTCAGTTCTTTTTTGGTCACTAGAAGTAGGCCCCCTCTTTTCTTTAGTCGAGGGAGGGGAAAGAAGTCATACATCTGGGTAGGGAGTTGATTTATTAGGGCTATATCTGTTGGTTTAAGCCAGGTTTCCGTTATGGCGCAGATGTCCGGTTTGGCGTCCAGGAGATAGTCATTGAGGATCAGAGTTTTCTTAGTGATGGATTGTGCGTTGAAAAGAGTTAGGGAGAATAAAGAGAGACCTAGGAGTTGGGTGAATGGGGTGATCAGGATCGGGATGAGGGTTTTGGTAGAGCATGAATAGTATTGCATTGTTGCTTTATCTGAGTTGTGGAAGCTGCGATGAAGAATAGGGATTGTGAATCCTGGTAGCATAGTGGTCTAGTTGTGCGATAGAGGATGAGATGAATGCTGTGTGACGCTGGATGAATGCTGGAAGAATGCTGGAGGAGACTAGATGAATGCTGGAGGAGGCTGGAGGGGGGAATAAGTATGATGGCTGTGACTCGCGTGTATCAGAGCTGAGGCGAGGCAGACTATCGGGAAAGGGCCTTAGTCCTCATTCCTTGGGCTCACAAAGGGGCACACTAAGGGGTGCGTGACGCTGGTGGGAGGCGCGGAAATTTAAAGGCCTTCACTGAGCCCTCTGATAGGCCTAGAGCCTCTCAGGGGCGTGGTCGACTCACCGCGCTGGATCGGCAGCTTTTTTAAACTTTTTTTTTTTCTGCTTTCTTTCTTTCCTTCTCTCTATCCTCTTCTTTCTTGCTTTGCTTGTATCTCGTTGCTGCAGTCCGCCTCCTCTGCACGGCTCGCTGCTGTACGAGCGGGCTCCAGCCCCGATTGGGCCACGTGAGCCCCGGCTGAGGAGGAAAAGGACGGCGACTGCTGCCGGGATCGGGCGGGTGCGAAGAGATTGCTTCGGTGTTTACTGAAGAGGATATTGGGGAGATACACGTTCCAGAGATGGTTTTCAAGGGTGATGATCAGATGAAATGAACCAAATCACTGTGAACCTGGAAGATGTGGTAGGCCAGATTGACAAACTGAAGAGTAGTAAATCACCTGGACCGGATGGTATACACCCCAGAGTTCTGAAGGAACTAAAAAATGAAATTTCAGCTATTTGAATTAATTTGTAACTTATCATTAAAATCATCTGTTGTACTTGAAGATAGGAAGATGGAGGGAATGCTAGAATGTGTATAGCATGCTATGTGTGTCTATAAGGGGAAATGTAGCCCCGGGCAAAGCAGGAGCTAGTCTCTGTGAATACGTTCTCCCCTAGGCAGTTCTCAACATTGTTGCTTTGAAAGCTGCTGCACAAAGATGCAAGGAATGTGCCAAATGCAAACCTTTTCCAGTGGAAAGGAAGTCGTGAACTAGAAGTCATGGAATTAGTCTCACATCGGAGAATAAATCTTCACAGAAATGGCCTTGAGGGTCCCAGTACCAGTCCTTCCTAGCAGAAACCCCCGTTTCTCTGGGCCAACCTCCTACCTGCCCTAGGCCACACACTAGTGGATGCTGCTGCTTACAAGTTAAGAAGTCAGCGGAAAATTGATCCAAACTGTTTGACAAACTAAAAAAGCTAAGGTCTGTTGTTAAATTTGATGTAATGCACCTTGATGTCATCCTTGGTATCAAACGTCTCTAAATAAGCCGATGATGTGAAGCAGTGAGGGGAAAGCCAGAGGTCAGCTGTGGCCTGTGGCGTTACATCAGACTGAATGGGTCTTATCCTCCTTATCTGCAAGGAAATTCTCTTTATCGATGAACAGCCTAAGATAAGGGATCCTTCCCTCAAACTTGTCTGCCAAGAAACACCACCAAGAGCCACCCTACAGCTCCTCTGTAGCTCAGGCCCTCTCAGTGGTAGCTGAAGGCGAGTTAGATTCAGGCACTGCAGATATTTCCCTGTCCCACAATCCGAGGACCCTTTTCTCCCATGCTGTGACTATGGGGAAAATGCTTAGTAAATGGACCCCAACTTTGTACCAGAGGTAATGGGGGGACGTGACTTGCCCAAGGTCCTGAGGAGCAGCAGTGGGGTTTGAACCCTGATTTCCCTGGATGCAGGGGGATCAGGAGTATCTGATACTGAGAGGCTCTCCCCCTCCCGCTGTCTGCTGAATGATGGCAATGTCCTTCAGGAGAGGATCCACAGCGATATGTGTTAGTATGAATTTCAGTTAATGGATTGAGAACTATTTTGAAACCCTGTGAGAAGCTTGCAAGCTACAAACCTGCACATGGATTTTCCAAGAGGAATTAGAATTTGGGCAGCGCGAACAATGCGGGAACATTTCTTTGCACCTGCATGGGATAAGTTGCAACATATACAGTAAAAAGTAGAGACCACACACCCTCATACCCCAGTCATCTACACCCAACTATACACACATCCCCCACACACACAGTCCAATACACCTACAGCCACTCTCATACACACCCACCAAACACACATCCCCCCCCCCCCACACACACACACACAATTCAACACACCTACAGCAGTCTCATACACATAAGAACTTAAGAAATTGCCATGCTGGGTCAGACCAAGAGTCCATCAAGCCCAGCATCCTGTTTCCAACAGAGGCCAAACCAGGCCACAAGAACCTGACAATTATCCAAACACTAAGAAGATCCCATGCTACTGATGCAATTAACAGCAGTGGCTATTCCCTCAGTAAACTTGATTAATAGCCGTTACTGGACTTCTCCTCCAAGAACTTATCCAAACCTTTTTTGAACCCAGCTACACTAACTGCACTAACCACATCCTCTGGCAACAAATTCCAGAGTTTTATTGTGCATTGAGTGAAAAAGAATTTTCTCCGATTAGTTTTAAATGTGCCACATGCTAACTTCATGGGTGCCCCCTAGTTTTTCTATTATCCGAAAGTGTAAATAACCGAGTCACATTTACCCGTTCAAGACCTCTATCATATCCCCCCTCAGCCGTCTCTTCTCCAAGCTGAACAGCCCTAACCTTTTCAGCCTTTCCTCATAGGGGAGCTGTTCCATCCCCTTTATCATTTTGTCCCTTTATCCCCTTTATCATTTCAGAGATTCGCCCAACTCCCAATAACTTCTGACTCAAAACTAGAATTCGGCCTTTTCAAAGCAAACCAGTTTCAAATCCTCCTTGTCTACGCACCGCCAGGTATTCTTGAATCTGATGCCTTCTCCATCATAGAAATTATTGCAAAACACATGAATCTGGACTCTCCGGCGATGATCCTAGGTGATTTTAACCTACATGTCGACAGCACCACACTCACAACCAACTGTGAGGCCATTCTCACCACCCTCTCAGCTATGGGCTTCAAACAGATCATCAATAAGCCCACCCACAAAGCAGGCCACACTCTGGACCTTATTTTCATTAATGCTGGCATTACGCATTCATCCCCCCCCCCCCCCCCCCCCCGAATGTACACAGGTCCCTTGGTCGGATCACTCATTAATCTCTGCCACCTTCACTATGACAGAAACCCGTGCCACCCACCCCATTCAATCTTCGTTCCTTTACAGAAAACCCTGCTCCTCAGAAGTCCTCACCAACCACTTGGCTAATGAACTTCTGAATATCGACCTTTTAGACCCCAACTCAGCCTTTCTATCTTGGAGCAACATTACAGAGACAACAGCAAACAAATTATGTCCTCTAGCAAGAAAAAAACTCAACCCCAACTCCCCAAAAAGACAACTGTGGTTCACCAATGAACTCCGAAAACTCAAACAAAACCTCAGACGGAAAGAAAACAATTGGCGCAAAGCCCCTTGCCCCAGCACACTATCCGCATACAAACTCACTCTCCACCACTACAAGAACTCAACCCTAAGGGCAAAAAGGGATTTCTACGCTCACAAGATTCACGACCTTATCTTCGACGCTAAAGCATTATTCTCTTACGTAGCTGATCTAACACAAGCTAACGCCCCAACGATCCCTTACGACCAAGCACAATCTAAAGCTGACGAACTAGCGCTGTTCTTCCAAAACAAAATCTCCAATCTCTTAACTCTGCTACCCCCTAACCCCTCCTCTACTACTAGCTCCTACCATCTCTCTAACAAGAACATCTCCCTTGAAGCGTTTGAACCCACCACTGCTTCAGAGGTCCAATCTCTAGTAAAGAAAATGAAACCCTCATCCCATCCATTCGACCACATCCCTACAAAACTGCTCCTGCTAGTACCTGACACCATCTCCAAACCCTTGGCTGATATCATAAACTGTTCCTTATCTCAGGGAATCTTCCCAGATGCTCTAAAACTGGCATCTCTTAAATCTCTCCTAAAGAAACCGAATCTGGATCCAAAAGATCCCAACAATTTCCGCCCTATTTCCAACCTTCCTTTTGTGGCTAAGATAATGGAAAAATTAGTCAACTCTCAACTTTCCGATTACCTAGAAGATCATAAAATACTGCACCCCAACCAATACGGGTTCCGCAAGGCATTAAATACCGAATCCCTTCTCATTTCTTTGACTGACTACCTCATCATGGGCCTGGACAAAGGCCAATCCTTTATACTAATTCTCCTTGACCTGTCTGCGGCCTTCGACACCGTCAACCATTCCATCCTCCTTAACTGACTGGCAGACATCGGAATAACAGGAATGGCATTTTCATGGTTCAAATCTTTCCTTAGTAATAGAGGTTACAAGGTCAAAATCAATAACAAAGAATCCCTCCGCTGCGACTCATCACTAGGAGTTCCACAAGGTTCCTCCCTTTCCCCCACCCTCTTCAACATATACCTTCTTCCACTTTGTCAGCTGCTAACCAACCTTAAACTAAAACACTTCCTTTATGCCGACGATGTGCAAATACTGATCCCCATCAAAGAATCCATTACTAAAACACTCGAGCACTGGGAAACCTGCTGATGAGAGATCAACCTTCTCCTCTCTAGTTTAAACCTGATACTAAACTCAGCGAAGACTGAACTCCTCCTCATCTCCCCGGAAAACAGTAATACCACACAAAGTGCACCATCTAACATCTTTGTCTCCCAAGCAAGAGACCTAGGAGTATTAATCGATAACTGGTTGAATTTAAAATCATTCATCAACCGCACCACCAAGGACGGCTTGTACAAACTGCAGGTACTAAAAAGAATCAAACCACTCCTTCACTTCCAAGACTTCAGAACGGTTCTCCAAGCCGTTGTTTTCTCCAAGATAAATTAATGCAACTCTATCTTGCTAGGGTTCCCTTCCTCCTCCATTAAACCTTTTCAGATGCTCCAAAACGCGGTAGCCAGAATTCTGACAAACACCAGAAGAAGAGACCACATCTCTCCCATTCTCAAAAATCTGCACTGGCTACCAATACATTTCAGAATCCTCTACAAATCCATTACCATCATCCATACCCAAGCCCCTCTTAGCCTTCAAATCCCGCTCAAACTACACTCCTCATCCAGACCCATCAGAGAAGCCTACAGAGGATCCCTACATGTCCCCCTATCTAAAGTGACATACCACCTCTCCTTCAGGGAACGAGCCTTCTCCACGGCGGGACCATCTATTTGGAACGCAATTCCACCGGACCTCAGACAGGAACCATGCTTATTAACATTTAGAAAAAGACTTAAGACATGGTTATTTAGACAAGCTTTTCCCGAATCTCACTGACTCTCCCAACGGACCTAACGGACTGACTGCAACAACCATCAAGATACATTCCAGCTCTATGTAAATAGCTGTTCCTCTTCTTACTCCTAAACTATTCCGGCTTCTTTCTTTCTTCTCCCAGTTCCTGCTTCCTCTGTTTTATTGTAACTTTCATGCTTCTCTCCACTTGTTAAATGTTCAAGGTTATCACCCCCTTTGTTACTTGTAAACCAGCATGATGTGATTTTATCATGAATGCCGGTATAGAAAAGCTTTAAATAAATAAATAAATACATAAAATCATTTTGGTTGCCCTTCTCTGTACCTTCTCCATCGCAACTATATCTTTTTTGAGATGCGGCGACCAGAATTGTACATAGAATTCAAGGTGCGGTCTCACCATGGAGCGATATAGAGGCATTATGACACTTTCCGTTTTATTTATTTATTTATTTATTTATTTAATATATATTTCTATACTGGACTTCACGAATAGAATTCACATCAGGCCGGTTTACATGGAACTTAGAGGAAAAAAACAAGAGTAACCAAAAAACAAGAAGGCTGAATCAAGCAAAGTTACATAAAACAAGGGCATAGAACTTGGAGGCTAAAGTAGCCAGAAAGAAAGGTAGAGCGGAAATTAGCAACAAATCAATAATATATAACTGGTTATGAGATAAGAATTATCTCATTCCTTAAGCTGAGTCCGAAGTGTCATTTTGACTAGGGGAAGGCTTGGAGGAAAAGCCACGTCTTCAGTTGTCTTCGAAAGGTCTGAAGGCAAGGTTCCAGTCTTAGGTCAGTCGGAAGTCTGTTCCAGAGGACAGGGCCTGCTGTGGAGAAGGAACGTTCTTTGGTGGTTTTTAGACTGGTGTATTTTGAAGGTGGGACTTGAAGGGTCCCTTTATAGGCTTCTCTGATGGGTCTTTCGGACGAGCGGTGTTTGAGAGGGTTCTGAAGGTCTAGTGTGAGCTGTTGGTGAATAGATTTGTGGATTATCGTGAGAACTTTATATAGAATTCTATATTTTATTGGCAGCCAATGCAGGTTTCGAAGGATGGAGGTAATGTGAGCACGGCGGTTGGTATTGGTTAGGATTCTAGCAGCTGCGTTCTGGAGCATTTGTATAGGTTTTGTGGCTGAAATGGGGAGTCCCAGGAGTAAGGCATTGCAGTAGTCTGTTTTCGAAAATAACGTGGATTGAAGGATGGTTCTAAAGTCCTGGAAGTGGAAAAGGGGTTTGATTCTTATGTATTTATCTCTTTATTAAATTTTTAAATTACAAATAAGGATCACATACCTTACAAATCAGGTTCATCATTTTGCAACAACTGTAGTATTACAACTTGTTTCCCAGAAAAAATAAGAAAGTAAAAAAAAGAAATCTAATACACAGCTTATCTGCAATATAATGTCTCACCTTCCATGTACTATGAAACTGAAAGAGCCTAATTCAAAGAAAACCATGGGAGCAATTTTAATAATAAATTTTACCCTAATAATATTGAAAACATAAGGGTGGTTGGGTTAATTCAATTTAATCACCAGTGTTCTCAGATGTGGGAGTAATTTCACTTTTTGAATTGAGGAATTTTTCCAACTGGTCTGGTTCCATAAAAATATACTTAGTATTATTTAATGTTAACAAACACTTACAAGGAAATTTTATTAGAATTTGTGCGCCCATAGAGCGGGCTTTAGGACATAAATTCAAAAATTTCTTCCTGCGTATCTGAGTTGATCTAATAATATCTGGATACATCCATATCTTTTCACCCAAGTACATTTTATTTCTATTTTTATAGAAAGTTTTTAATACATTATCTCTTTCAACTGATATATTAAATGTAACTAATAATATCCCCCTCCGCTCAATCTGTTCTTCTTGAGGGGTTTCTAGGAAAGCAGATAGATCTTCTAATGGAGAAAACGTTTCTAAGTTTTGTCTAACCGTTTCTCCATCTGTTTTCCTATCACCTCTCTTGTTTGGTTCAGGGAGGAAAAATATTTTAGAAATTGAAGGTAAATCACTTGAGGAAAAAGATAAGACCTCTTTTAAATATTTATTAAATTGCTCCTTGGGTGAAATTATTTTACATTTAGGGAAATTCATCAATCTAAGATTGTTATATCTTAGATTGTTTTCCAGATATTCAATTCTTTTATCTGTCCTTAGTTCCCCCTGAATTAGGCCAGCTTGCACTCCATTTATTTGTAATACCTTATTATCCAATTCCTGTATCTTATTTGAATTTGCTAAAACCACCGGATTAACAACACTGGATTGGTCCTGGAAGCTTTGAAAAGCTTGTGTCAAAGAAACAATAGCTTTCTCAATAACTCTGATACAGCATTCCACAGAACATCCAGGGTCACTATATCTGGTTTATTTAGTAGTGTAACTTGTGGTATATTTGATGGCAACCTCAGAAAATTAGTTTCTAATTTACCCAACACACTCTGTTCACTCCCTTCCATGGACATTTGAGGGGAACTACTTGTTCCCGTCGCCATCCCGATGTTAATTTCTTTCAGGGCAGACAGAACACCGTCGCCCTGATTTTGCCCCGACATTTTAACAACAAGTCCTCCTTCGACCGTTTCCTTCCTCAGGGACAACATCGGACCCGGGAAGTCCACAGAGCTTGCCGTTCTGTCATGAGCAGGTGGGGGGGGAGTCTCTGGTGCTCCAGGGCTCAAAGATGTCTCGTCAAAGGGATCCGGCAACTGCTCCTGTTCCGATATCCCAGCTGACCCTCCTGGAGAAGCCCCTACCACGGGGTAGAACTCCCTTATTGTTGTCTGCACTGGGGTTGACATGCATGGAGTCGAGGAACCATCACGTACTTTCCCCTTTCTCTTTGAATGCGGCATTTATATTTCAATGAAAAATTTTTTTTTTGCAAACAAATTGAGGGTTCTACTCACCATACCCTTAGTGATGAATAGGCTCTTTTACTGAGGGACTTAACCTCGTGAGGTTTAAGTTGTTAGAAGTTTATAATTCCTTCCTGCGCGCCGCAAAAAGCCAGATTTTATAGGCAGTGTCCCGATGCAGGGCGGATATGACGTCACGCCCCTCCTCCACAGCTCCGGGAACAAAAAAGTAGTCTGTTTTCGAAAATAACGTGGATTGAAGGATGGTTCTAAAGTCCTGGAAGTGGAAAAGGGGTTTGATTCTTTTTAAAACTTGAAGCTTATAGAAACAGTCCTTGGTGATATTATTAATTGATTTCTAATTGATTATTAATTTATTATTAATTGATATTATTAATTGATCAGTTTTATTCACTATTCCCTTCCTAATAATTCCTAACATTCTGTTTGCTTTTTTGACTGCTGCAGCATAGTGAGCTGACGATTTTAAAGTATTATCCCCTATGATGCCTAGATCTTTTTCCTGGGTGGTAGCTCCTAATATGGAACCTAACATCGTGTAACTACAGCAAGGGTTATTTTTCCCTATATGCAACACCTTGCACTTGTCCACATTAAATTTCATCTGCCGTTTAGATGCCCAATCTTCCAGTCTTGCAAGTTCCTCCTGTAATGTATCACAGTCTGCTTATGATTTAACTACTCTGAATAATTTCATCATATTCTCTTCCACTATCCTTTCGTACCGAGGATATCTCCCCAAGGCCTACTGCCTAGGAGGGAAGGGTTAGGTCGGCCGTCATAGTTGCTGATTTGATTATTAGGAATGTAGATAGCTGGGTGGGTGTGAGGATCGCCTGGTAACTTGCCTGCCTGGTGCGAAGGTGGCGGACCTCACGCATCACCTAGATAGGATTTTAGACAGTCTGGGGAGGAGCAGGCTGTCGTGGTACATGTGGGCACCAACGACATAGGAAAATGTGGGAGGGAGGTTCTGGAAGCCAATTTAGGCTCTTAGGTAGAAAGATTAAATCCAGAACCTCCAGGGTAGCATTCTCTGAAATGCTTCCTGTTCCACGCGCAGGTCACCAGAGGCAGGCAGAGCTCCGGAGTCTCAATGCGTGGATGAGACGATGGTGCAAGGAAGAGGGATTCAGTTTCGTTAGGAACTGGAGAACCTTTTGGGGAAGGGGGAGTCTCTTCCGAAGGGATGGGCTCCACCTTAACCAGGGTGGAACCAGACTGCTGGCGCTAACCTTTAAAAAGGAGAGAGAGCAGCTTTTAAACTAGAACAAAAGGGAAAGCTGACAGTCGCTCAGCAGCACATGGTTCGGGGAGAGGTATCTTTAAAGGATACTAATGATGCATTAGAATTAGGACATCCCGACAGTGAGGTTCCAATAATTAGAAAAGTAGTCCAAGTGCCTGTAACTAAAATCTCACCTGAGCTAAAAAATTCTAACTTATCCCTATCAATTAAAAGGCAGAATGAAAATACAAACAAAAAACAAACTTTGAAATGTTTGTATGCTAATGCCAGAAGTCTAAGAAGTAAGATGGGAGAATTAAAATTTATAGCAGTGAATGATGACATAGACTTAATTGGCATCTCAGAGGCATGGTGGAAGGAGGACAACCAACGGGATATTGCTATACCGGGGTACAAATTATATCGCAATGACAGAGAGGAGCACCCGGGAGGAGGTGTGGCGCTTTATGTCCGGGATGGCATAGAGTCCAACAGGATAAACATCCTGCATGAGACTAAATACAAAATTGAATCTTTATGGGTAGAAATCCATTGTGTGTGGGGGAAGACTATAGTGATAGGAGTATACTACCGTCTACCTGGTCAAGATGGTGAGACTGACAGTGAAATGCTAAGAGAAATTAGGGAAGCTAACCAAATTGGTAGTGCGGTAATAATGGGAGAATTCAATTACCCCAATATTGACTGGGTAAATGTATCATCGGGACACGCTACAGAGATAAAGTTCCTGGATGGAATAAATGATTTATGGAGCAATTGGTTCAGGAACCGACGAGAGAGGGAACAATTTTAGACCTAATTCTCAGTGGAGCACAGGATTTGGTGAGAGAGGTAACGGTGGTGGGGCCGCTTGGCAATAGTGATCATAATATGATCAAATTTGAATTAATGACTGGAAGGGGGACAGTAAGCAAATCCACGGCTCTCGTGCTAAACTTTCAAATGGGAAAGTTTGATAAAATGAGAAAAATAGTTAGAAAAAAACTGAAAGGAGCAGCTACAAAAGTTAAAAGTGTGCAAGAGGCGTGGTCATTATTAAAAAATACCATCCTAGAAGCACAATCCAGATGTATTCCACACATTAAGAAAGGTGGAAAGCAGGCAAAACGATTACCGGCATGGTTAAAAAGGGAGGTGAAAGAAGCTATTTTAGCCAAAAGATCTTCATTCAAAAATTGGAAGAATGATCCAACAGAAGAAAATAGGATAATGCATAAACGTTGGCAAGTTAAGTGAAAGACATTGATAAGACAGTCTAAGAGATAATTTGAAAAGAAGTTGGCTGTAGAGGCAAAATCTCACAGTAAAAACTTTTTAAAATATATCCAAAGCAGAAAGTCTGTGAGGGAGTCAGTTGGACCGTTAGATGATCGAGGGGTTAAAGGGGCACTTAGAGAAGATAAGGCCATCGCGGAAAGATTAAATGATTTCTTTTCTTCGGTGTTTACTGAAGAGAATGTTGGGGAGGTACCCGTAATGGAGAAGGTTTTCATGAGTAATGATTCAGATGGACTGAACCAAATCACGGTGAACCTAGAAGATGTGTTAGACCTGATTGATAAACTGAAGAGTAGTAAATCACCTGGACCAGATGGTATACACCCCAGAGTTCTGAAGGAACTAAAAAATGAAATTTCAAATATATTAGTAAAAATTTGTTACCTATCATTAAAATCATCCATTGTACCTGAAGACTGGAGGATAGCAAATGTAACCCCAATATTTAAAAAGGGCTCCAGGGGAGATCCGGGAAATTACAGACCGGTTAGCCTGACTTCAGTGCCAGGAAAAATAGTGGAAAGTGTTCTAAACATCAAAATCACAGAACATATAGAAAGACATGGTTTAATGGAACAAAGTCAGCATGGCTTTACCCAGGGCAAGTCTTGCCTCACAAATCTGCTTCACTTTTTTTGAAGGAGTTAATAAACATGTGGATAAAGGTGAACCTGTAGATGTAGTATACTTGGATTTTCAGAAGGCGTTTGACAAAGTTCCTCATGAGAGGCTTCTAGGAAAAGTAAAAAGTCATGGGATAGGTGGCGATGTCCTTTCGTGGATTGCAAACTGGCTAAAAGACAGGAAACAGAGAGTAGGATTAAATGGACAATTTTCTCAGTGGAAGGGAGTGGGCAGTGGAGTTCCTCAGGGATCTGTATTGGGACCCTTTTCAATACATTTATAAATGATCTGGAAAGAAATACGACGAGTGAGGTAATCAAATTTGCAGATGATACAAAATTGTTCAGAGTAGTTAAATCACAAGCAGATTGTGATAAATTGCAGGAAGACCTTGTGAGGCTAGAAAATTGGGCATCTAAATGGCAGATGAAATTTAATGTGGATAAGTGCAAGGTGATGCATTTAGGGAAAAATAACCCATGCTATAGTTACACAATGTTAGATTCCATATTAGGTGCTACAACCCAAGAAAGAGATCTAGGTGTCATAGTGGATAACACATTGAAATCGTCGGTTCAGTGTGCTGCGGCAGTCAAAAAAGCAAACAGAATGTTGGGAATTTTTAGAAAGGGAATGGTGAATAAAACGGAAAATGTCATAATGCCTCTGTATCGCTCCATGGTGAGACCGCACCTTGAATACTGTGTACAATTCTGGTCACCGCATCTCCAAAAATATATAATTGCGATGGAGAAGGTACAGAGAAGGGCTACCAAAATGATAAAGGGGATGGAACAGCTTCCCTATGAGGAAAGACTAAAGAAGTTAGGACTTTTCAGCTTGGAGAAGAGACGGCTGAGGGGGGGATATGATAGAGGTGTTTAAAATCATGAGAGGTCTAGAACGGGTAGATGTGAATCGGTTATTTACTCTTTCGGATAATAGAAAGACTAGGGGGCACTCCATGAAGATAGCATGTGGCACATTTAAAACTAATCGGAGAAAGTTCTTTTTCACTCAACGCACAATTAAACTCTGGAATTTGTTGCCAGAGGATGTGGTTAGTGCAGTTAGTATAGCTGTGTTTAAAAAAGGATTGAACAAGTTCTTGGACGAGAAGTCCATTACCTACTATTAATTAAGTTGACTTATATAATAACCACTGGTATTACTAGCAATGGTAACATGGAATAGACTTAGTTTTTGGGTACTTGCCAGGTTCTTATGGCCTGGATTGGCCACTGTTGGAAACAGGATGCTGGGCTTGATGGACCCTTGGTCTGACCTAGTATGGCATGTTCTTATGTTCTTATATTGAAAAGCACTGTTCCAAGTACAGATCCCTGAGGCACTCCACTGTTTACCCTTTTCTACTGAGAAAATTGCCCATTTAATCCTACTCTCTGTTTCCTGTGTTTTAACCATTTTGTAATCCACAAAAGGACATCACCACCTATCCCATGACTTTTAGTTTTCTTAGAAGCCTCTCATGAGGGACTTTGTCAAACACCTTCTGAAAATCCAAATGCACACACCCATGCACTCCCACGCACCCTCATACCCCAGACATCTACACCTAGCCTTGCCCCATTTCTGTACAACCCCAAATATCTCGCAACACACCTACAGACACCCACTTACGCCCATCCTCCCACATAGAAATCCAATCCAAAATCATTACTTGCCTAAATTCTACAGGATCTGGGATCCTTCTATAGCATGGAAGAATAAGCAGTAATAGCAATAATTTTGATTTCTAGGGTTACTTTTCGGGGTGTACACAGCTTGCCTTGTGTGCTTTGGATTCTGAAGCATACTATATTTTATTCTAGGTCTTAGACAGTTGACTGTAATATTCTCAGTCGGGGTTGTGCGGGGTATGTTTATCTTGAGAAAAATGTTTGTCATGTATACACAATTGTTTTGTATCATTTCCTTGTGATGGCAAATAAAAATTACAAATAAAAAAAAAAAAGAAATCCAATGCATGCCACCTGTGCCCTTGAATCTGCCTTGTAAATCATTTTAATCAATGGGGTAACAGTGAGAAGCAATCTCCCTGACTTAATCAGAGCACGGTGCATGGCTGGGCAGGCTCTCGCTGTTCACCCAGCAGCACAGGGAGAGTCGCAGTCTGTGCTCTCTGGCTCAGGGCTGTGGCTGCATTCACAGATCTACCCAGGATGGGACAGGAAATGTACCATATCGGGGAGCATCCCAAACAGCCTCAAATAAATGTGCAGGCCTGCAGGGCACCATCTTCCAGCTCAGCTGAGAGAGCAGCAGGAAGTTGCCAGGAAACTCCCCAGAAGAGCTGTAAAAACTTCATGGCACCTGTGGATGACCACCTGTGCCTAGCGCACGGCGTAACATGCGATTTGGATGCACGTTTTGGACATGCGTCCAAGACGCGCCTCCAAGCCATCACGTAGCTAATAGCGCTCATCACATATAAATTCCATTAGCTAATTCCCCTGATGCAAAAGATTTCCAGCGCGGTCAATGCGCCCTTTGCAGTGTGGGACTGGCAGAAAGGTAACGGCTTCGTGATTAAAAACAAAACCTCCTGCTTTCTGTGACGCCTCCTGTTAGTATTGTACTGATGCTAAGTGGGAGGAACCACAGAAAGCAGATTCAGGTGAAAAAAAAAGTTTTGGTTAAAGAAAAGAGTAATTCTGGGAGCCAATATAAACGCACAACATACACGGTGCAGGCTGTGCGTCTTGTGCATGAATATTGTGCGCTTGTATTGAGCGTCCGTTATCCCAGCCACCTCTCCTCTGCACCTGAGGCCATGGAAGGTCAAAGGGATTTGCAGTTTTCCCTAGCACCTGCTTTTTAGCATCATCCCTCATTTAAATATTGCATGGGGCGCCCAGGACATTGCACATTGCATCAGCCTCTTAGTGTGCTTCGGACTCTGCTTGGTCACCCGTGCAGATAGTCCAAGCGGTGCCAACACTTCGCGGCCTTTTGCCCTCACGTCTCTGGCAGGTTTTTTGCAGGGAACTTTTTAAGAGTTTTTTTTAGTTGTTTTCAAATGTGCACTCTGAGAAGCAATCACACCTTGTGGGTGAGGTGTGTTAGAAAGGGGAAGCATTCCCAGTAAGGACCAGCAGGGGCATCACCCAGGAAAGAAACCTTTGTGTCTACTGATGTTTCGGGGAGAAAATTTGTGCTGCAAACCTGATTACTGTACAAAAGGCAGACTAGAGATCCGAAACTCTGCAAACCTCCACCCAGCAGGATATGTCCCTGCGGAACCTGGTGCCACATTCCCTGCTTATTGTGCAAAAAGCAGACTCTGCTCTGCAGAAGAGATGGGAAGGTCTGCAAGCCCCCACCCAGCAGGATATGTCCCTGTGGAACCTGGTGCCACATTCCCTGCTTATTGTGCAAAAAGCAGACTCTGCTCTGCAGAAGAGATGGGAAGGTCTGCAAGCCCCCACCCAGCAGGATATGTCCCTGTGGAACTGGTGCCACATTCCCTGATTATTGTGCAAAAAGCAGACTCTGCTCTGCAGAAGAGATGGGAAGGTCTGCAAGCCCCCACCCAGCAGGATATGTCCCTGTGGGACCTGGTGCCACATTCCCTGATTATTGTGCAAAAAGCAGACTCTGCTCTGCAGAAGAGATGGGAAGGTCTGCAAGCCCCCACCCAGCAGGATATGTCCCTGTGGGACCTGGTGCCACATTCCCTGATTATTGTGCAAAAAGCAGACTCTGCTCTGCAGAAGAGATGGGAAGGTCTGCAAGCCCCCACCCAGCAGGATATGTCCCTGTGGAACTGGTGCCACATTCCCTGCTTATTGTGCAAAAAGCAGACTCTGCTCTGCAGAAGAGATGGGAAGCTCTGCTCCCTTGGCTGGTGTCACGCTGAGGTTACAGGCGTGCTGCTGACAAGGGCATTCACATCTTACCTGAACACTCGCTCCTTTGTAAAGCAAAATGCTCTGCACAAACAAGTAAGGAGGACAACTCCGACAGCAAGCTATTGTTTCAAATTTAAAAGTTAAAAGATGTACGAAAATGATGAGGGAAATGTTTGTGTAGTGTGAAAGGCTCCTGTGTTCTAATGAAATGGTTTGCATGAGTATCTGATGCTGAGCGGCAATGAAAGACAGATTTCTGCTAGATAAGACATAACAGGCCCATTCAGAGGAAACAAATATTTATATTAGGATGGCTTGCTAAAGCTGATTTGCATTAACGCTGCAGCCAGTGAGGTACAGATCACTGGGAAGTGGCAGCTCCCAGTAACTGCTGCACACTTTTCACAAAAGGATAAAGTAATTACAGCATTTAACTGATACAAATACAAAATGATCCTTAAACAAAAGAGCATTTATCTTCCCGCTCCTGGCTTCCTTCCATTTTTCTATCTCTGATAGCTTTCTATTCCAATAATGGACTTAAAACATCAATGCAAGAGAGTAATGGATGGAATATGCCAATATGTGGCAGTAATGCACACAGTATACTTATATATCTGATAGGAACATAAAAGGATATATTATGCCAATTCAGGGTGGTAATGTGCGAAGGACACCAATTTCTGACAGTAATGGATGGAATATATCAATGCAAAGCAGTAATATGCAGAATATACCAATGCATGAAAGTACTGGATGGAATATACCAATGTATGACAGTAATATGCAGAATATACCAATGCATGAAAGTACTGGATGGAATATACCAATGTATGACAGTAATATGCAGAATATACCAATGCATGAAAGTACTGGATGGAATATACCAATGTATGACAGTAATATGCAGAATATACCAATGTATGATAGTCATGGATGGAATATATCAATGCAAAGCAGTAATATGCAGAATATACCAATGCATGATAGTCATGGATGGAATATATCAATGCAAAGTAGTAATATGCAGAATATACCAATGCATGATAGTCATGGATGGAATATATCAATGCAAAGCAGTAATATGCAGAATATACCAATGTATGATAGTCAAGGATGGAATATACCAATGTATGACAGTAATATGCACAATATACCAATGTATGAAAGTACTGCATGGAATATACCAATGTATGACAGTACTGAATGGAATATACCAATGTATGAAAGTACTGCATGGAATATACCAATGTATGACAGTAATATGCAGAATATACCAATGTATGAAAGTACTGGATGGAATATACCAATGTATGAAAGTAATATGCAGAATATACCAATGTATGAAAGTACTGGATGGAATATACCAATGTATGACAGTAATATGCAGAATATACCAATGTATGAATGTACTGGATGGAATATACCAATGTATGGAAGTACTGGATGGAATATACCAATGTATGACAGTAATATGCAGAATATACCAATGTATGAAAGTATTGGATGGAATATACCAATGTATGAAAGTACTGGATGAAATATACCAATGTAAGACAGTAATACGCAGAATATACCAATGTATGATAGTCATGTATGGAATATACCAATGTATGACAGTAATATGCAGAATATACCAATGTATGAATGTACTGCATGGAATATACCAATGTATGACAGTACTGAATGGAATATACCAATGTATGAAAGTACTGCATGGAATATACCAATGTATGACAGTAATATGCAGAATATACCAATGTATGAATGTACTGCATGGAATATACCAATGTATGACAGTACTGGATGGAATATACCAATGTATGACAGTAATATGCAGAATATACCAATGTATGGAAGTACTGGATGGAATATACCAATGTATGACAGTAATATGCAGAATATACCAATGTATGAATGTACTGGATGGAATATACCAATGTATGACAGTAATATGCAGAATATACCAATATATGAAAGTATTGGATGGAATTTACCAATGTATGAAAGTACTGGATGAAATATACCAATGTAAGACAGTAATACGCAGAATATACCAATGTATGATAGTCATGTATGGAATATACCAATGTATGACAGTAATATGCAGAATATACCAATGTATGAATGTAGTCCAAACCACTACAGATGGTTCAAAATTCAGCAGTCCGAATACTGACAGGCGCAAGGAAAAGAGACCACATATCCCCCATCCTGAAAGAGCTTCATTGGTTACCCGTATACTTCCGCATCATGTACAAAGCCATAACTGTCACCTACAAAACTATACATCAACTCACCACCCTCGATCTTCAAATCCCTCTCCAAGTATATAATTCAACTAGACCTACCAGAGATGTTTACAGAGGCTCCCTCGAAGTTCCCCCAGCGAAAACGACCAGACACATTACCCTAAGACAGAGCTTTCCAAACCTTTCATGTTGGTGACACACTTTTTAGACAAACATAATTTCGGGACACAGTAATTCAGTCTACTAGCAAACCAGAGGTTGTATGCAGTGTAACAAAGGAAAAAAGAAACATCACCCATCCTTATAAAACAAATCAAGAAATATAAAATCATCAGCAGTAAAACTGTACTAACAAAAAGAACATATTTCCAAACAGCTGCTGAGTGGAATATCCAATAATTAAAAACTCATATAAAACATTTCCAGATACCAACAAAATATTTCAAAATAGCAGACACAAAGATCCAGTAATGAAAAATAATAAGGATACAAACATTTTTTTGCTCTGCATACCTGGGAACGTTTGATATCCAGGTGTCCTGAGATTGTTCTGAATTAGCAGGAGGTGGGGTGGTTTGCTTGGAACTTTCTCCTCTCTCAGTCACATACCAGCGCTCTCTCTCACACTGGCTCTCAATGACACACCTATACACACATGCTCTCAGTCACTCACATATACACATGTTTTTCTCTCTCACTTATATAGGCTCTTAATTACACATTTACACACATGCTGTCTATCTTTTCACGCTTACAGACACACAGGCTTTCAATCACACACATACATGCTGTCTTTTTCTCTCACACACAGACTCTCATTCACATGCTTACAAACATGTCCTCTCTTTCTCTCATTTACACACAGGCTCTCAATCACATACTCACATGCTCCATCACCTAAACCAGCTCTCAATCACACACAGACACACATGATCTCTCTCTTACTTATACACACAGGCTCTTAATCATACATACACATGATTTCTCTCACACACAAAGGATCTCAATCATACACACATACTCTTTCACACAAACAGGTTTTCAATCACAAACTTACACATACAGGTTCCCAATGGTAAACTTACATTCATGCTCTCTCTCTCACAGGCAGGCTCTCAATCACAGACATACTCTCTTTCACATGTACAGGCTCTCAATCATTCACATACATGCAATCTCTCACTCTCTCATACACACACACAGGGCCCCGCGGCCCGGAAGAGGAAGTGGAGTGTATCGGGTGAGTGCGCGGCAAGAAGAGGCCACGCTAGTGAGCTCGGCATCGGCCCGAAGAAAAGAAGACTGCAGCGCGGCTCTGAGGAAAATGTTCAACCGCGGCCGATGGGACTCCGCCTCCGCGAGGGCTGAAAATGAAGAGGTTAGCATTGGGAGGAGGCTGCTGCCACGAGGCGCGAGTTCCCGGGGGAACTCGCGCCTCGCGGCAGCAGCAGCAGCCTCCTCCCAACGCTAACCTCTTCATTTTCAGCCCTCGCGGAGGCGAAGTCCCATCGGCCGCGGTTGAACATTTTCCTCCGAGCCGCGCTGCAGTCTTCTTTTCTTCGGGCCGATGCCGAGCGCACTAGCGTGGCCTCTTCTTGCCGCGCACTCACCCGATACTCTCCACTTCCTCTTCCGGGGGAGGGGGGCGGGAAGAAGAGAGCACGCCGGTGCCCGCTGACTCCAGCTGTCCTGCCGCGTTCCGCCCAGGCGGAGGAGGACCGGGGAGCAGCTGGGTCAGCGGGAAAGTGTGGCGATACTTGTCTGCGAGCCAGATGCAGCATATCTGGCTCGGAGCCATGGGTTCCCGGTCCCTGCACTTGCCGGTGTGTCACGTACACCGGGCTTGCGCGACACACCGGCACACCTCAGGCGACACAGTAAAGTGTCGCGACACACACTTTGGAAAGCTCTGCCCTAAGAGATGGTGCCACCTCCACAGCTTGCCCTCTTCTGTGGAACTCCATTCCTACAGATCTCAGACAGGAGCCCTGCCTCCTAACTTTTAGGAAAAAACTTAAGACTTGGTTATTCAAGCAAGCTTTTCCGGACACAACCCAATGACACAACCCAATCTAAAACACCATGCCTTTTGTATATAACATTTAATTTGTATATTGTTTAACCATTTCTATTCTTTTCCTCTCTTCTTCCTTCTCCAAGTTCGGCTACCCCTGTTAAATGTAACTGTACCTTCGGTCACCACAGTTCTAGTTTTTATGTATATAATGCACCCCCGTTTTTATGTAAACCAGCAAGATATGTTTTCATGATTGCCGGTATATAAAAACTCTAAATAAATAATAAATAAAATGAATGTACTGGATGGAATATACCAATGTATGAAAGTAATATGCAGAATATACCAATGTATGAATGTACTGGATGGAATATACCAATGTATGACAGTAATATGCAGAATATACCAATGTATGAAAGTACTGGATGGAATATACCAATGTATGACAGTACTGAATGGAATATACTAATGTATGACAGTAATATGCAGAATATACCAATGTATGACAGTACTGAATGGAATATACTAATGTATGACAGTAATATGCAGAATATACCAATGTATGAAAGTACTGGATGGAATATACCAATGTATGACAGTAATATGCAGAATATACCAATGTATGAAAGTACTGCATGGAATATACCAATGTATGACAGTTATAGATAGAAACAGAAATGACGGCAGAAGAAGACCAAACGGCCCATCAAGTCTGCCCAGCAAGCTTCGCACTTCTTTTTTTTCTTCTCATACTTATTTGTTACTCTTGGCTCTTAGTAACCTTTTGGTTCTGTTTCCCTTCCACCCCCACCATTAATGTAGAGAGCAGTGTTGGAACTGCATCTAAGTGAAATATCTAGCTTGCTTAGGGGTAGTAACTGCCGCAATAAGCAAGCTACACCCATGCTTATTTGTTTACCCAGAATATGTAATTCAGTCCTTGTTGGTTGTTGTCTGTATATAGATCCACTTTTTTCAATTCCCCCCTTCCGTTGAAGCAGAGAGCTATGCTGGATATGCGTGAAGTATCAGTCTTTCTCCCCTGATGTTGAAGCAGAGAGCTATGCTGTTGAAAGTGAAGTATCAAGCTTATTTGGTTTGGGGTAGTAACCGCCGTAACAAGCAAGCTACTCCCCGCTTTTTTGTGAATGCAAATCCTTTTTTCCACATTTCCTCATTGCCGTTGAAGCTTAGAGCAATGTTGGAATCGCCTTAACCGTGTGTATGTTTATTGAATAAGGGTATTATCTCCAGGCAGTAGCCGTCAGTCCCGCGAGCCACCCACTCTTCATTCACGTCCTCTAGACTTTATGGATTCACAATGTTTATCCCAAGCCCCTTTGAAGTCCTTCACGGTTCTGGTCTTCACCACTTCCTCCGGAAGGGCATTCCAGGTATCCAGCACCCTCTCCATGAAGAAATACTTCCTGACATTGGTTCTGAGTCTTCCTCCCTGGAGCTTCAACTCGTGACCCCTGGTTCTATGCCATCCCGGCACTTTATGTCCGGGATGGCATAGAGTCCAACAGGATAAACGTCCTGCATGAGACTAAATACAAAATTGAATCTTTATGGGTAGAAATCCCTTGTGTGTCAGGGAAGACTATAGTGATAGGGGTATACTACCGTCCACCTGGTCAAGATGGTGAGATGGACAGTGAAATGCTAAGAGAAATTAGGGAAGCTAACCAAATTGGTAGTGCAGTAATAATGGGAGACTTCAATTACCCCAATATAGACTGGGTAAATGTATCATCGGGTCACGCTAGAGAGATAACGTTCCTGGATGGAATAAATGATAGCTTTATGGAGCAATTGGTTCAGGAACCGACAAGAGAGGGAGCAATTTTAGATCTTATTCTCAGTGGAGCACAGGATTTGGTGAGAGAGGTAACGGTGGTGGGGCCGCTTGGCAATAGTGATCATAATATGATCAAATTTGATTTAATGACTGGAAAAGGAACAGTGTGCAAATCCAAGGCTCTCGTGCTAAACTTTCAAAAGGGAAACTTTGATAAAATGAGAAAAATTGTTAGAAAAAAAACTGAAAGGAGCAGCTACAAAAGTAAAAAATGTCCAAGAGGCGTGGTCATTGTTAAAAAATACCATTCTAGAATCACAGTCCAGATGTATTCCACACATTAAGAAAGGTGGAAAGAAGGCAAAATGATTACCGGCATGGTTAAAAGGGGAGGTGAAAGAAGCTATTTTAGCCAAAAGATCTTCATTCAAAAATTGGAAGAAGGATCCAACAGAAGAAAATAGGATAAAGCATAAACGTTGGCAAGTTAAATGTAAGACATTGATAAGACAGGTTAAGAGAGAATTTGAAAAGAAGTTGGCTGTAGAGGCAAAAACTCACAGTAAAAACTTTTAAAAATATATCCGAAGCAGAAAGCCTGTGAGGGAGTCAGTTGGACCGTTAGATGATCGAGGGGTTAAAGGGGCACTCAGAGAAGATAAGGCCATCGTGGAAAGATTAAATGATTTCTTTGCTTCGGTGTTTACTGAAGAGGATGTTGGGGAGGTACCCGTAATGGAGAATGTTTTCATGGGTAATGATTCAGATGGACTGAATCAAATCACGGTGAACCTAGAAGATGTGGTAGGCCTGATTGACAAACTGAAGAGTAGTAAATCACCTGGACCGGATGGTATACACCCCAGAGTTCTGAAGGAACTAAAAAATGAAATTTCAGACCTATTAGTAAAAATTTGTAACTTATCATTAAAATCATCCATTGTACCTGAAGACTGGAGGATAGCAAATGTAACCCCAATATTTAAAAAGGGCTCCAGGGGCGATCTGGGAAACTACAGACCGGTTAGCCTGACTTCAGTGCCAGGAAAAATAGTGGAAAGTGTTCTAAACATCAAAATCACAGAACATATAGAAAGACATGGTTTAATGGAACAAAGTCAGCATGGCTTTACCCAGGGCAAGTCTTGCCTCACAAATCTGCTTCACTTTTTTGAAGGAGTTAATAAACATGTGGATAAAGGTGAACCGGTAGATATAGTATACTTGGATTTTCAGAAGGCGTTTGACAAAGTTCCTCATGAGAGGCTTCTAGGAAAAGTAAAAAGTCGTGGGATAGGTGGCGATGTCCTTTCGTGGATTGCAAACTGGCTAAAAGACAGGAAACAGAGAGTAGGATTAAATGGGCAATTTTCTCAGTGGAAGAGAGTGGACAGTGGAGTGCCTCAGGGATCTGTATTGGGACCCTTACTTTTCAATATATTTATAAATGATCTGGAAAGAAATACGACGAGTGAGATAATCAAATTTGCAGATGACACAAAATTGTTCAGAGTAGTTAAATCACAAGCAGATTGTGATTAATTGCAGGAAGACCTTGTGAGACTGGAAAATTGGGCATCCAAATGGCAGATGAAATTTAATGTGGATAAGTGCAAGGTGATGCATATAGGGAAAAATAACCCATGCTATAATTACACAATGTTGGGTTCCATATTAGGTGCTACAACCCAAGAAAGAGATCTAGGTGTCATAGTGGATAACACATTGAAATCGTCGGTACAGTGTGCTGCGGCAGTCAAAAAAGCAAACAGAATGTTGGGAATTATTAGAAAGGGAATGGTGAATAAAACGGAAAATGTCATAATGCCTCTGTATCGCTCCATGGTGAGACCACACCTTGAATATTGTGTACAATTCTGGTCGCCGCATCTCAAAAAAGATATAATTGCGATGGAGAAGGTACAGAGAAGGGTTACCAAAATGATAAGGGGAATGGAACAACTCCCCTATGAGGAAAGACTAAAGAGGTTAGGACTTTTCAGCTTGGAGAAGAGACGACTGAGGGGGGATATGATAGAGGTGTTTAAAATCATGAGAGGTCTAGAACGGGTAGATGTGAATCGGTTATTTACTCTTTCGGATAGTAGAAAGACTAGGGGGCACTCCATGAAGTTAGCATGGGGCACATTTAAAACTAATCGGAGAAAGTTCTTTTTTACTCAATGCATAATTAAACTCTGGAATTTGTTGCCAGAGGATGTGGTTAGTGCATTTTAGTGTAGCTGGGTTCAAAAAAGGTTTGGATAAGTTCTTGCAGGAGAAGTCCATTAGCGGCTATTAATCAAGTTCATTTAGGGAATAGCCACTGCTATTAATTGCATCAGTAGCATGGGATCTTCTTGGTGTTTGGGTAATTGCCAGGTTCTTGTGGCCTGGTTTGGCCACTGTTGGAAACAGGATGCTGGGCTTGATGGACTCTTGGTCTGACCCAGTATGGCATGTTCTTATGTTCTTAAGATCCAGAAACTGTATGCGAGAGTGGACTAAGTTCTGACAAATTGTTGGGTTTATATTCTGACCACCTACAGTGGGAGGAAGCTGGGATAACATTGGGAATATAAGAGAAGATTGAGCTTTCTTGAGGACAGAATAATCTGAGTTTTGGAGCAACTGAGAAGAGAAGGAATTGAAGGTTGAAAAGTGAGATTCAGGAGAAATTGAGAGCAGTTACGAAAGAAGCGAGGTCACAAATGTATTAATCTTTCTGCTGTATTATCGTTTATTGATGAATTGAAATCTGAATTAAAGCTGTAAATATTATTCAGTCATCTAATCACCTATCAGAAAAAGATGCCATACTGGGTCAGACCAAGGGTCCATCAAGCCCAGCATCCTGTTTCCAACAGAAGCCAAACCAGGCCACAAGAACCTGACAATTTCCCAAACACCAAGAAGATCCCATGCTACTGATGCAATTAACAGCAGTGGCTATTCCCTAAGTAAATTTGATTAATAACAGTTAATGGACTTCTCCTCCAAGAACTTATCCAATCCTTTTTAAGCACAGCTACACTAACTGCACTAACCACATCCTCTGGCAACAAATTCCAGAATTTAATTGTGCGTTGAGTGAAAAAGAATTTTCTCCGATTATTTTTAAATGTGCCCCATGCTAACTTCATGGAGTGCCCCCTAGTCTTTCTACTATCCGAAAGAGTAAATAACCGATTCACATCTACCCGTTCTAGACCTCTCATGATTTTAAACACCTCTATCATATCCCCCCTCAGTCGTCTCTTCTCCAAGCTGAACAGTCCTAACCTCTTTAGTCTTTCCTCATAGGGGAGCTGTTCCATCCCCTTAGCTCAGGTGAGTTTTTAGTTTCAGGCACTTGGACTACTTTTCTTATTATTGGAACCTCACTGTCGGGATGCCCTAATTCTAATGCATCATTAGTATCCTTTGAAGATACCTCTCTCCGAACCATGCCCTGCTGAGCGACTGTTGGCTTTCCCCTTTGTTCTACTTTAAAAGCTGCTCTATCTCCTTTTTGAAGGTTATTTATTTATTTGTTTATTTATTTATTTTACAGTTTTATATACCGCAGGTAACAAAGTTACTAATCACTTCAGTTCACATTTCAACAATTACAATGACAATATAAAGAATAGTTTATAATGTCTTACATAGAACAGGGTGATTTAACTTGGAAAAAAACTAATAATGAACTGGGAGAGCACAATTTATATACATATGTCTTGTCTATACATGAGTGGGTTAAGAGAAAGCTTGGTTGAACAGCCAGGTTTTGAGTCTTTTTTTGAAGGTTGGTGTCGATTGTTCAAGTCTTAGGTCTGGTGGGAGTGAATTCCAATGTGTAGGGCCTGCGGTGGATAGAGTTCTTCTACTTAGTGTTGTTTTGACGGGATGTGCTTGTAGGGTGCCTCTCTGGCCTAGTCTCCTCGGTCGGGAGGTAGTGTGAAGATGTAATGGGATCGTGAGCTCAATTTGGGTGGAGTGGTGGATGACTTTGTGGATGACTTTGAGGTTAGCGCCAACAGTCTGGTTCCACCCTGGTGAGCTCTCAGGCTCTCTCAGTTTCATTCATGATTCACCCTGTGAATCATGAAAGAAACGACAGGGCCCTGATGCTCTCCTGTGCATCAGGGCCCTGTCGTGGCTCTCAGGCTCTCCTGTGCATCAGGGCCCTGTCGTGGCTCTCAGGCTCTCCTGTGAATCGCTTTGTTTACTGGCCCTTCATGACCCTCTCATGCTTTTGTACCCCTGCAGCGCAGAATGTGCTGGGACACTTTTGCAGGTTGTAGAGGGATGCATGCCTTAGAGTTAACCTCTTGTCTGTCTTGCGCCATCAGAGCAGGTGTTATCTCACTGAAGCCTGGAAGAACAGGAGTCTGCAACCTGGCAAGTCAAGCATAGCGTGACCCCGGCGTGACCTGCGAGGTGAGAGCGATCCCGCACAGGTGCGGCCTCAGACTCAATGTTGCATTCAAGTTTCCTCTTTGTGGCCTTCTGAGAAGTGGGAATGTGATCCTGAGAGTCCCTGCGGCTTTCTCAGAGCGAACGCAGTCTCTGCCCTTGGTGAATGCAGGGACAGGCTGGGACTCTGTCAGCCCTGCGGTTAAGTAGTGCCCTGCTGGTGATTAAAGGCCCAGAAAGCTGCATGAATAGTGCACTTGTCTGAGAGCAGTCAGCGAGACTGCCAGACCTCGCCCTCAATAGCAAACTCTTGTTCTGCTTGTTCACCGAGCACAGAAGCATAAAAGCAGACATTTAAATGACAAGCGAGGGGGAATGAAAGCATGTCTGTGTCTGTGTGTGTGCGTGTGCAGGGCCCTCTCTCCCCGCCTTATTTCCTAGCACTGCATGTGACTGCAGAGTCCTGCCGGAAGCCCCCCCCTGTGTCCATCTCACCATGGGTAGTTAGGTGACTTGCTCAGGGTCACAGGAAAATGGAAATAATAAACAGAAATAGGTTTTCAGGGTCTTTGCACGAGAACCTTCGTGCGCCCTGCATGTATATGCGGTTCCTGTCTGTGGCAGGAGTACTGGGGTATTGCTGTCTGCTTAGTGAACTGATTGTGTTTTTCTGTGTCTGAGGGCTCATCAGATGCAGAAGGGAGGAGTGGTGACAGGGGCAAGGGCAGGGTTGATAGAGGGAAATTAGAGGATGGAAACTAATTGTAAAATGATTATTCTTTCATGTTCATTAGAAAATTACATAATTTACATAATTTAAAGTAAGCAATGCTGAGCTTGCATGAAAAAGCTGAATTCAGGATACAGAGAACTAAGAGAAGAAATTAGCACACTATAGAATAAAATAATGTAAAGAACAGCCCAGATCAGAAGGAAAGATCCAAGTTGCCACTAAAACAGAGGCAAGAAGAAAACCCAGGTAGACAAGCCCTGACCTTAATATAAAAAAAGAAAAGGAGAACGGACTTTCCTGGGAGACTGTGAGGTTGCCTTCTCAGAAAAAATGCAGCATCGGACGCTTCATACAAAATATAACAACATCTTGGCATTTACAGGGATGTTTTCAGCAGATATGCAGCTTGTGGCCCCGTCACACATTGCTATCTCCTCTTCTGCTGCCTGGTTTTACCTCCAAGGTAAAAGAACCTGAGGCTTTCACAGAAATAGTCAGACTCTAAAGCATATTTCACATTGTTGAAGGAAAAACATAGAATTCTCCAAAAAAGCAGTTCCAGATTATCTAAAGTTAATTGTGAATTCCCTATTTGAGCCTGCTCCATTTCCCTCCTTATCGAAGCACGCAGATAGAACGTAGGGTGAAGAGGTTCTGGTAGATAAGGTGAAAGAGTTTCTGACAGATAGGTGAAAGACTTATAGATGGAAGAGATTCTCCACTGTGAGGGAGTCAGTTGGACTGAGGGGTTAAAGGGGCTGTTAGTGAAGAAAAGGCCATTGTAGAAGTGAAATGAATTATTTGCTTCTGTGTTTATTAATGAGGATGTTGGGGAGATAATGGTTCCAGAGATGGTTTTCAAGGGGGATGAGTCAGATGAACTGAACGAAATCACTGTGAACCTGGAAGATGTAGTAGGCCAGATTGACAAACTAAAGAGTAGCAAATCACCTGGACCAGATGGTATGCATCCTAGGGTTCTGAAGAAACTAAAAAATGAAATCTCTGATCTATTAGTTAAAATTTGTAGCCTATCATTAAAATCATCCATTATGGGGGCCAGTGATTGTGGAGAGAAGGGGCTGCCATCAACCTGCCTGATTGAATTGAGAGGAGACCAATTGAGATCCAGGCTACACCTGCCAGACTCCCTCGAGTGACATCAATCAGAGACCGTGAGCACAAAAGCCCGGGATGCCGTGGTGAGAGTGGGGCCAGTGATTGTGGAGAGAAGGGGCTGCCACCAACCTGCCTGATTGAATTGAGAGGAGACCGATTGAAATCCAGGCTACACTTGCGGGACTCCCTCGAGTGACATCATCAATCACAGACCGTGAGCACAAAAGCCTGTGGTGTTGCGGCACACCGCTGCCGCCGGCGCGACGCCTAAGCCGTGCATGACAAATGGACTTGTGCGCGGCTTAGATCGGCTTTGATCACCTTTAATCGCTTGTTGATATTATTGGAAATATATGGGGCGTAAAAGGAAAGCTAAGTTTGTGACTTCCTCTCTGACACCGCAAATAACTGGCCCCATGGATGCGCACCTGAGCAGGTGAAATTTGCCACAGAAGGACTCTGATAGAGATATTTCTGATGTCTCTTTAAGTCCTTGCACGGGACTGACGCCTCTGCAGCCCCCAGGAAGAAGATCAGGAGGAGCTTCCGTCGCTGAAGAAAACGCAAATGTAAGTGGCTTTGAAATTTGCTCTCAGTCACCGAAAAATGTGACACCTCCCTGCTCGGAGCTAGAACAGCATGAAGCTGGTGAAGGAACTTTAACGGTAAACATAGACAGTATACGGCCTAATACCGTTGACGAGTCTAATGTTACCATGGGGATCTCTGGAGGATGCTGACAAAGCTGAACTCTAATGTTACATTGATGAGTTCCTCCCTTTCAGTGACTGTGAATGGGAATAAAATTGCTATCTAAGAACAGGGGAAAAAAAATTGAAAGATGTAGAGATATCAGTGGAAAATTTGACTTTAGAATTACAAAATGTAAAAATGTTGGAAAATTTTCATATCTGATAATACGTTATTACATAATGAGTTGGAAAACATAGAGAATATCAGAATTAAGAATTTGCGTTTTGTGAATTTTCCTATCACCAGATTGCTTGCACCTTATGAGATGTTATCGAAATATCTTAGGGAAAATCTGGCTTGTGAAGAGACCCTTAATCTCTAAAATATATTATTTCCCTGTCCCAACTAGTAATGCACCTGGGAGGGGGGAGGAGAGTACTCCAGGTGTGTCTGCTTTTTTGGAGGAGTCCATCAATATAATTAATAAGAGAGCAACATTATTTGTATCTTTTATGTTAGAAAGGGATAAAGAAACCATTATAGATAAATTATTTAAAAATAAAGATAAACTATTCTGCGGGCAGAAGGTTTTCATATTTCCTGATGTCTCCAAGCCGACCCAGGCAAGGAGAAAAAAAATGTTTACTCTTGAAAAATAAAACCTTGGAATTAGGTGCAACTTTTTATTTGAAATATCCTAGCAAGTGTTTTATAAATTTTCAAGGAAAAAAAAATATATTTTCGAAACCTTCACACCTGGAAAACCTTTTTAAAGGATAAAAGTGAGGCCATTGTGGGTACAGCTATACCAGCAATAGTACAGTCCAATAAAATAGAAGAAGCAACCTCTCCTCTTTGATTTTTATTTATAGAAGGATTTTTTGGTTTTGGCTCCCATCATTATTGTATTAGTGTGGCTGAAGTGTTATGGATAAATAGGAATTAATTCCTGAATTTGTTAATTATTTGCTGTCACACTGAATTGCCTATGTTATGCACAGAAATGTGATTTTTTTTATTATAAATGAGTAATATTCAATAAAGAGTAAATTAAAAAAAAATCATCCATTATAATTGAAGACTGGAGAGTGGCTAATGTAACCCCAATATTTAAAAAGGGCTCCAGGGGTGATTCGGGTAACTATAGACCAGTGAGCCTGACTTCAGTGCCAGGAAAAATAGTGGAAAGTGTTCTAAACATCAAAATCACAGAACATATAGAAAGACATGGTTTAATGGAACAAAGTCAGCATGGCTTTACCCAGGGCAAGTCTTGCCTCACAAATCTGCTTCACTTTTTTGAAGGAGTTAATAAACATGTAGATAAAGGTGAACCCGGTAGATATAGTATACTTGGATTTTCAGAAGGCATTTGACAAAGTTCCTCATGAGAGGCTTCTAGGAAAAGTAAAAAGTCATGGGATAGGTGGCGATGTCCTTTTGTGGATTGCAAAAGACAGGAAACAGAGAGTAGGATTAAATGGTCAATTTTCTCAGTGGAAGGGAGTGGACAGTGGAGTGCCTCAGGGATCTGTACTGGGACCCTTACTTTTCAATATATTTATAAATGATCTGGAAAGAAATACGACGAGTGAGATAATCAAATTTGCAGATGACACAAAATTGTTCAGAGTAGTTAAATCACAAGCAGATTGTGATAAATTGCAGGAAGACCTTGTGAGACTGGAAAATTGGGCATCCAAATGGCAGATGAAATTTAATGTGGATAAATGCAAGGTGATGCATATAGGGAAAAATAACCCATGCTATAGTTACACAATGTTAGGTTCCATATTAGGTGCTACCACCCAAGAAAGAGATCTAGGCATCATAGTGGATAACACATTGAAATCGTCGGTTCAGTGTGCTGCGCCAGTCAAAAAAGCAAACAGAATGTTGGGAATTATTAGAAAGGGAATGGTGAATAAAATGGAAAATGTCATAAAACCACTCCTCCACTTCCAGGATTTTAGAACTGTCCTTCAAGCCACGCTCTTCTCCAAAACTGATTACTGCAACGCTCTCCTCCTTGGGCTCCCCATGTCTTCCATCAAACCATTACAGATGCTCCAAAATGCAGCGGCTAGAATCCTAACCAACACCAACCGGGGAACACACATCACCCCCATTCTCCGGGACCTTCATTGGCTGCCAATAAAATACAGAATTTTACACAAGGCCCTCACCGTAATCCACAAAACTATTCACAATCAGCAACAACTAGACCTCCAGATCCCACTCAAATCATACTCCTCCTCAAGACCCATCAGAGAAGCGTATAAAGGCACCCTGCAAGTCCCCAATACGAAATCCACACGTCTATCAACCACCAAAGAACGAGCATTCTCTACAGCGGGCCCGGCCATTTGGAATAACATGCCCACTGACCTCAGGCTAGAACCCTGCCCTCTAACCTTTCGGAAAAAACTTAAGACCTGGCTTTTCCTCCAAGCCTTCCCTTAACTCTCAAAACCATCAATATTCGACCAGACAAGATTCCACCTGCCTGACTAGGTGCCTCGCCTAGCTTAAACGTTATATTTATGCCTTTGTTTAACTTAATCAGATATACTGTCCTTTACCTCTGGCTACCTTAGCCACACCAAGTTCTACCTCCTTGTTATATGTAACTTTTGCTTCTTGTTAAATGGTTGATCAATGTTATCCCCCTTGTTATATGTAAACCGATTTGATGTGAATTTTTCATGAAGGTCGGTATAGAAAAGTGTTAAATAAATAAATAAATAAAATAATGCCTCTGTATCGTTCCATGGTGAGACCACAACTTGAATACTGTGTACAATTCTGGTCGCTGCATCAGCCTGTCTCATTTCAGCCTATCTCATTTCAGCTAATTTTATTGATAAACGCCAATAAGACAGAACTTGCCATACATGGCTCAAGGCGTCTTCAATCCACCTTTTGTTAAGTTTTGACAATTTCTCTTCCTCTAGCCGTAGCCTCTAGCTACGTCCGCTCCCAAGTTCCCATGACCCTGTTTATTGTAACTTTGGTTTACTCTTTTGTTTACGTTAATGTTCCTACCTCGTGTTCCTTGTAAACCGATTAGATATGATCGAGATCATGAAAGTCGATATAGAAAAGAGTTAAATAAGTAAATAAATAAATAAAAAAGATATAATTGCGATGGAGAAGGTACAGAGAAGGGTGACCAAAATGATAAGGGGAATGGAACAGCTCCCCTAAGAGGAAAGACTAAAGAGGTTAGGGCTGTTCAGCTTGGAGAAGAGATGGCTGAGGGGGGATATGATAGAGGTGTTCAAAATCATGAGACGTCTAGAATGGGTAGATGTGAATCGGTTATTTACTCTTTCGGATATTAGAAAGACTAGGGGGCATTCCATGAAGTTAACATGTGGCACATTTAAAACTAATCGGAGAAAGTTCTTTTTTACTCAACGCAGAATTAAACTCTGGAATTTGTTGCCTGAGGATGTGGTTAGTGCAGTTGGTGTAGCTGTGTTTAAAAAAGGATTAGATAAGTTCTTGGAGGAGAAGTGCATTACCTGCTATTAATTATGTTGACTTAGAAAATAGCCACTGCTATTACTAGCAACAGTAACATGGAATAGACTTCGTTTTTGGGAACTTACCAGGTTCTTATGGCCTGGATTGGCCTCTGTTGGAAACAGGATGCTGGGCTTGATGGACCCTTGGTTTGACCCAGCATGGCATGTTCTTATGTTCTTATAGATAGATGGAATACATTCTGACAGACAGGTGGAAGAGATTCTGGTAGATCTCTATCATATCCCCCCTCAGTCGTCTCTTCTCCAAGCTGAAAAGTCCTAACCTCTTCAGCCTTTCCTCATAGGGAAGCTGTTCCATTTCCCTTATCATTTTGGTAGCCCTTCTCTTTACCTTCTCCATCGCAATTATATCTTTTTTTAGATGCGGCGACCAGAATTGTACACAGTATTCAAGGTGCGGTCTCACCATGGAGCAATACAGAGGCATTATTTATTTATTTATTTGTTTATTATTTAAACCATTTCTATACCGTCTTTAAGAATACAGGATTGACCAAAACAGTTTACAATAATTTAAAAAAAAAGAACAGAAATTATAAATATGCTACAAAAATAAAATAAAATATTTATTTATTTATTTAATTAAATTTTTTCTAGCCCGGCATTCGCGATGGGAATTGCATCATGCCGGTTTACAATTAACAAGGTGTGACAAAAGGAAAAATAATAACATTAACAGGCGCAACAGAAAAAGTAGCAGTTACAATAAAACAGGGACATAATACAACTTGGAACGGTGAAGAGGCGATAGTAATTTAACAGAGAAAAAGAAAAATGCCAAACCTTGCAAAGTTGTTGATGACCCTGTTGGGTGGTCAGAGTTGATTAAGGTGAATTAAGGTTCAGTTGGTGTCTGGAAAGGCTTTCATAAATAACCAGGTTTTAAGTCTTTTCCTGAATGTTGGAAGACAGGGTTCCTGTCTCAGTTCTGGTGGGATGGAGTTCCACAGAGTAGGTCCTGCTGTGGAGAAGGCCCTGTCTCTGAGAGTTATGTGCTGAAAGGTTTTGGAAGGAGGAACCTGTAGTGAATCCCTGTAGGACTCTCTGATGGGTCTGGCAGATGTGTGTTTTTTAAATGGGATTTGAAGGTTAAGCGGAGAGAGTTGATGGATAGCTTTGTAGATGGTGGTAATGGACTTATATAAGATTCTATAGTGAACTGGCAGCCAGTGCAAGTCTTTGAGAATAGGAGATATGTGGTCTTTTCTTCTTGTGTTTGTCAATATTCTGGCCGCCGTGTTCTGAACCATCTGGAGGGGTTTAGTGTGAGAAGACGGGAGACCTAATAGAATGGAGTTGCTATAATCTAACTTAAAGAAGATTATTGATTGCAAGACTGTTCTGTAGTCGTGGGAGTAGAAAAGTGGTTTAATTCTTTTTAAGACGTGAAGTTTATGAAAGCAGTCCTTGGTAGTTTGATTAATAAAAGATTTTAGATTTAGCCGATTATCAATGATAGCTCCTAGGTCTCTTACTTGTGATGTTTCAAAGCCGGTTGGTGGATTTGAGGTGAGGTTACTGTTTTCGGGGGAAATTAGAAGAAGTTCGGTTTTTGAAGAATTTAGGATTAGATTTAGGCTGGAGAGGAGGTTGTCAATTTTTTGCAGGTCATTTTCCCAGAATTTAATAGTTTTTGTGAGGGATTCTTTGATGGGGATGACGATCTGGACGTCATCTGCATATAGAAAGTATTTCAGGTTCAATTTGGTTAATAGTTGACATAAGGGGAGGAGATAAATGTTAAAGAGCGTGGGAGAAAGGGAGGAGCCCTGCGGAACTCCTAGGGTGGAAGGATAAAACTGAGATTCTTTGTTGTGTATTTTGACCTTGTATCCTCTGTTTCCTAGGAATGATTTGAACCAGGCAAGTGCAGAGCCTGTTATTCCAATGTTCGCTAGTTGATTTAGGAGGAGGGAGTGATTAACAGTATCAAAGGCAGCCGATAGGTCGAGGAGTATCAGTAGGTAGGCATGACCTTTATCGAGGCCCACGATGAGGTAATCTGTTAAGGATATGAGAAGTGATTTGGTACTTAAAGATTTTCGGAAGCCATATTGAGTGGGGGAATAATAAATTGTGGTCTTCGAGGTAGTCTGATAATCTGGTGTTAACTAATTTTTCCATTACCTTAGCTATGAAAGGGAGGTTGGAGATTGGGCGAAAGTTGGAAGGGTCTTTGGGATTTAAATTAGGTTTTTTTAAGAGTGGTTTGTTGGAGGCAATTTTCAGGTCATCTGGATAGATTCCTTGGGCTAATGAACAATTGATAATGTCAGTCAGGGCTTTGGAGATGGTATCTGGTATTAGCAGCAGTAGTTTGGAAGGAATATGGTCGAATGGGTGGGAGAAGGGTTTCATTCTCTTCAATACTGATTGGGTCTCTGAAGTTACGATAGGTTCAAAGGCTTGTATAGAAATGCCTTTGCAGGGATGGAGGTATGCGCTGGAAGGCGCTAAGGTATTGGGTTTCCGCTGTGATTGCAGGTTGGTTATTTTGTTACTGAAGAAGATGGCCAACTCCTCTGCTTTTTCGTGCGCTTGGTTGAGTGGGATGTCCGGTGGGTTGACTTGAGTTAAATTCGAAACATAAATAAAAAGGGCTTTTGAATCGAAGATGAGGTGATGGATCTTGTGAGCGTAGTAGTCCCTTTTTGTTTTTAATGTAGCATTCTTGTATAGGTAGAGTGCGAGTTTGTAAGCCGAGAGGGAGGTCGGTGATGGTGCTTTATGCCATTTACTTTCTTTTTGTCGAAGGGAGTGTTTGAGTTTTTGAAGTTCTTCGTTAGGCGTTGTGTTTAGGTTTTTTTGTTGCCAGTGGACAGAGTTTGTTTGCTACCGATACTGTGATGTTGGACCAGGAGTGGAGAGCTGAGTTGGGAGTAGAGATGTCTATGAGAGGGAGTTCTAGGACAAGGTGTTTGTGTAGTTCATCGGATGAGCAAAGTTTTGTGTAGGTAAATTAAGGTTGAGGATTGTGTTTGTTACTCGATTGTGCCAGCGAAAATATGGTAGAGATTAATGCGTAGTCTGACCAGGGGACTGATTTGCATATGGGTGGTGCTGAGTGAGAGATGCCTGAGTTTACAAAAATGAGATCCAAAGTGTGACCTGCTCTGTGGGTCACACTTTATTATATTTTATATAAATAAAACAGAACAAATAAAACGGTAAAATAACATAAAATCAGTAGGAGAGAAATACAGTTTATATATTTTATTCCCTATACTTGTATAGTACTATAATCTATATTCCCTGTACTTAAAATACCAAAAATCAAGAACCAGCCAGAAAAATGAAAGAATACGAAAGACCTAAATAAGAGATATCTAGAGTAATTTCAGATGTTGAACTGAAAATTAAGTTATTGGCTCACAGCTGCGAATGCTTCTTTGAAGAAATGGGTTTTTAGAGATTTCTTAAATTCTTTTACGTCAGAGATTTGCCTTAGGACGTTTAGGAGGGAATTCCATAATATGGGCCCTGCTATGGAAAACGCCCTTTCTCTTGTGACGTTTAATCTGGCAACCCGTACTATTGGGACTTCTAGGAGATTCTTGCTATTGGATCTAAGGTTTCTAGCAGGTTTGTAAAGCCTCAGAGAGGTGCATAACCATATTGTATCTTGATTATTTATGAGTGCATGTATTAGAGTTAGAATTTTGTATTTGATTCTGTATTTTATAGGCAACCAGTGTAACCTGAATATGATGGGTGTAATATGAAGCTTCATTGGTGAACTGGTAAGTACCCTTGCTGCATTTTCCATGTTATTCACCATTCCCTTCCTGATAATTCCTAACATTCTGTTTGCTTTTTTGACTGCCGCAGCACACTGAGCCGATGATTTCAATGTATTATCCACTATGACACCTAGATTTCTTTCTTGGGTGGTAGCACCTAATATGGAACCTAACATTGTGTAATTATAGCATGGGTTATTTTTCCCTATATGCATCACCTTGCACTTATCCACATTAAATTTCATCTGCCATTTGGATGCCCAATCTTCTAGTTTCACAAGGTCTTCCTGCAATTTATCACAATCTGCTTGTGATTTAACTACTCTGAATAATTTTGTATCATCTGCAAATTTGAATACCTTACTTGTCATATTCTTTTCTAGATTTTATAAATATATTGAAAAGCAATGGTCCAAGTACAGATCCCTGAGGCACTCCACTGTTTACCCTATTCCACTGAAAAAATTGACCATTTAATCCTACTCTGTTTCCTGTCTTTTAGCCAGTTTGTAATCCATGAAAGGACATTGCCTCCTATCCCATGACTTTTTACTTTTTCTAGAAGCCTATCATGAGGAACTTTGTCAAACACCTTCTGAAAATTCAAATACACTACGTCTACAGGTTCACCTTTATCCACATGTTTATTAACCCCTTCAAAAAATGAAGCAGATTGTGTGGCAAGACTTGCTTTGGGTAAATATATGCTGACTGTGTTCCATTACATTGTTTTCCTATATGCTCTGTGATTTTAATCTTTAGAATAGTTTCCAATATTTTTCCCAGCACTGAAGTCAGGCTCACTGGTCTATAGATTCCTGGATCGTCCTGGAGCCCTTTTTTTTAATACTGGGGTTACTTTGCCCACCCTTCAGTCTTCAGGTACAATAGATGATTTTAATGAGAGGTTATAAATTTTAACTAATAGAACAGAAATTTCAGTTTTGGGTTGCTTCAGATCTCTGGGGTGCATACCATCTGGTCCAGGTGATTTGCTACTCTTTAGTTTGTCAATCTGGCCTACTACATCTTCCAGGTCCACAGTGATTTGGTTCAGTTCATCTGACTCATCACCCCTGAAAACCATCTCTGTAACTGGTATCTCCCCAACATCCTCATTAGTAAACACAGAAGTAAAGAATTAATTTAGTCTTTCCATGGTGGCCTTATCTTCCCTAAGAGCTCCTTTAACCCCTCGGTCATCTAACAGTCCAGCCGATGTTTCTTGCATTGGATACATTTTAAAAAGTTTTTTTTGGGGGGGGGGTTTGCCTCTCGGCCAACTTCATTTCAAATTCTCTCTTCGCCTGTCTTATCAATGTTTTACATTTAACTTGACAATGCTTATACTTTTTCCTATTTTCTTCAGATGGATCCTTCTTCCAATTTTTTAATTTTTTTTTGGCTAAAATAGCCTCTTTCACTTCACCTTTTAACCATGCCGTTAACTGTTTTACCTTCCTTCCACCTTTGTTAATGCATGGAATACATCCGGACCAAGATTATCTTTTTAAACAATGTCCATGCCTGTTGTACACTTTTACCTTTGCAGCTGCACTTTTCAGTTTTTTTTTAACTATTTTCCTCATTTTATCAAAGTTTCCCTTTGGAAAATTGTGCTACAGCTGTAGATTTACATATTGTCTCCCTTCCAGTCATTAGTTCAAATTTGATCATATTATGATCACTATTGCCAAGTGGCCCCACCACCATTACCTCTCTCACCAAATCCTATGTTCCACTAAGAATTAAATCTAAAATAGCTCCCTCTCTCATTGGTTCCTGAACCAATTGCTCCATGAAGCAATCATTTATTACATCCAGGAACTTTGTCTCTAGCAAGTCCTGATGTTACATTTACCCAGTCAATATTGGGGTAATTGAAATCTCCCATTATTACTGCACTGCCAAATTGGTTAGCTTCCCTGATCTCTCTTAGCATTTCATCATCTGTCTGACCATTTTGTCCAGGTGGATGGTAGTATACTCCTATCACTATACTCTTACCCAACACACATGGGATTTCTACCCATATAGATTCTACTGAGCATTTAGTCTCTTGTATGATCTTATCCTGTTGGATTCTATACCCTCCCGGACATAAAGTGCCACACCCCCACCAAGTTGGTCCTCCCTATCATTGCGATATAATTTGTACCCTGATATAGCACTGTCCCATTGGTTATCCTCCTTCCACCAAGTCTCTGTGATGCCAATTATGTCAATCTCATCATTCTTTCCTTCTAACTCTCCTCCAGGGAAGGTAGCTGGAGCTTGATGGTGGAGCTCCTAGGATTTTAGGAGAGGGAATAGAGCTTGGAGTAATTGTGTATATAAAATTAAGGAGAGCCCTTAAATCTATTTATTTATTTATTTACTTATTTATTTATTTATTTAACTCTTTTCTATACCGACATTCATAATCTCGATCATATCAAATCGGTTTACAAGGAACACGGGGTAGGAACATTAACGTAAACAGTAAAAGAATAAACCAAAGTTACAATAAACAATGTCATGGGAACTTGGGAGCAACAAGGATCTAAGTGGGGAGTGGGAAATAATCTTTGGGAAATTTGTAAGATTAATTCCTAGAAAAAATTTCATTGGTTGCACTCTTATTTCTCCACTCTTATATTCCCTGGGTTTTCCCATTCACATTCAAGGAACACAGCACTACAACATTTCCCTAGATATTCTGTTTGTTTCTTCATTTTTTATACACACAATTACAATTATTTTTTGTCTCATTTATTTTTTTTAAATGTTTTGTCCCACCCGGTTTCTGCGCTCTATTTCAGTCTCTGGGTTATTTCCCTAGCCTATGTGGGTCCTGACGTCAGCAGCTTAGCTACACCCCCTTCTTTCACTCTTCAGTGCTTACCTTCTGTGCTGAGCCGGGGCAGTTTCAGTCTTGTTATGTTTCGGAGGGTAGACCCCTTGCCCGTGGTAGAGTTGACACTACCTGTGGGGGAGGGGGAAACCCCCACAGGTCCCCACCGTTGGTAGGTGAGGCCGGGATGGTGCAGAGACCCCGCAGGAGCTTCACCACTACCGGCCCGCGTTCCCTTCTGGTTGAGCCCTTGGGAACCCGCGCCGGCTGGACTTACGTGGGGTCTCTGGAAGAAGAGGAGATGAAGCTAGGTGGAGCCTTGGGTCAGATCCAGGAGCAGGCATGAGGACGCAAGAAAAGAGTCGTAGGCGAGAGTCAGGACAGGCAGCTGTGCTTATAGTCTAGGTCCCTGGCATGGGTCAGGTCAGGCAACAATACTCGTGGTCGTGGTTCCAAGCGAGGGTCGAATACCAGGAGGACGTCAACAGACCGTAATGCAGAAGAAATCCTCCGTGGAGGAAACAGGAACAGAATCTAGAAAGCCAGAAGCAAAGGTGAGGTCTGCGAGCCAGGCCTTGCCTTAAATAGGAAAAGGAAGGGAGGAGCCGGCAGGAGGGGCCGCAGCAATTTCCGGTCGCGGTCCCTTTAAATCCAGAGAGGAAACACGCGTGCGCACGCCTAGAGGAGACCAGCAGGGTTAGAGGCTTGTGCTGGGAACAGCCTGCGTGTCGGGGAGGCCCTAGATGCGAGGTTTACCCGCGCGGAAGTAGAGGAGCCCAGCAGGGAAGAGCCTGAAGCAGCAATGCAGCGGTAGTAAGTGGCGGCCGGCGGACATAACAAGTCTAATGTTGTACCAGCTTCAGCTGCATCCCAATTGTCTAAATTTCTCCTAATATACCTAGGTTGGTATCTTTATCAGTAATCCGGTATATTTCTTTTTTAGTTTTTACTATCCTCTGCAAAGAATTTCCAATATTCTCTAATTTCCTGGAATGAATCATCTCTGGCAATATTGTTCAACTGAACATTTTGACAAACTACAATTTGCTTCTCGAGTTAATAAAATGGAAAATGTCATAATGCCTCTGTATCGCTCCATGGTGAGACCCCACCTTGAATACTGTGTACAATTCTGGTCGCTGCATCTCAAAAAAAGATATAATTGCGATGGAGAAGGTACAGAGAAGGGCTACCAAAATGATAAGGGGAATGGAACAACTCCCCTATGAGGAAAGACTAAAGAGGTTAGGACTTTTCAGCTTGGAGAAGAGACGGCTGAGGGGGTATATGATAGAAGTGATTAAAATCATGAGAGGTCTAGAACGGGTAGATGTGAATCGGTTATTTACTCTTTCAGATAGTAGAAAGACTAGGGGGCACTCCATGAAGTTAGCAAGTAGCACATTTAAAACTAATCGGCGAAAGTTCTTTTTTACTCAACGCACAATTAAGCTCTGGCATTTGTTGCCAGAGGATGTGATTAGTGCAGTTAGTGTAGCTGGGTTCAAAAAAGGTTTGGATAAGTTCTTGGAGGAGAAGTCCATTAACTGCTATTAATCAAGTTTACTTAGGGAATAGCCACTGCTATTAATTGCATCAGTAGCATGGGATCTTCTTAGTTTTTGAGTACTTGCCAGGTTCTTATAGCCTGGATTGGCCACTGTTGGAAACAGGATGCTGGGCTTGATGGACCCTTGGTCTGACCCAGCATGGCATGTTCTTATGTTCTTATTACTTCTGTTTGCTTTTCTGAACCTCAAAGATTAAATTTGTTGTTTCAATGCTGTTTCTCTTTGCTTTTCTTACTTTTACATACTTCCTTTCCTTATTTGCTCTTTAACATCTTCTACTTCCCCCATTGTTGTTCTTTTAAATTGAGTGTTGGGTTTAGATATATTACTTATTATTTCACTGTTATAATTACTTTGTGTATCACCGTACTCAAGTTAAGCTTGTGTTAATTTTGAAAGTTTAATAAATAAAAGATATAAAAAAACATTTTGTATTTTCTTTTTTGCATGGATGGCAAATTGCCCACATTTACCAAATACTGCAGTGAAACCCAAGCACTTGTAGTCTTCTGGACTTTGTTCTGGGAGGTTCTGAAGTTGCCCTAAAAGCTCTCTTGTTCCTCCTAATCAGGAGGATTCTGCAGACCAATTGGGCATTTAATAGGTCTCTGGTGTTCCCCTGCTTCTGACCAGAAGGTAGGGTAAGGCTTACACACGAATTAAAAGCTTTTAATGGGTGAAAGGAAGCCATAGTAGTAATTATGTTCTCTTGAGCTGCTGGATGGAAATTGATCGATTTGGACTCTCATCCCCAGTAAACAACATTGATTGTGTACAAAAACATAAAAGTAAGGAGTTCACTGTTCTACTCAGGTAACAACGTAAATGAGGTTGTACAGAGTGCAGACCTGCTGAAGGTCTGAGTATCCAAAAGAGTATCAGCAGAAATGCTCAGAGTACTACTGAATAACAATGTAGATAAGAGGAGAAGTTGTGAGGCTGCACAGAGTGCAGATTAGCAAAAGGGGAAGTATCTGGAAGATTATCAAAAGAAATGCTCACAGAGTACTACCGAATAACAATGTAGATAAGAGGAGAAGTTATAAGGCTGTAAGGAGTGTTGCTCAGCTGTAGGTCTGAACATCTGGAAGAGTTTCAGCTGAAATGTTCACATTCTAGGCAATAATTGCTAGATCTGCAGGCTGTAATGGCAGAGGCAGACCTGGATATGGTCATACCAAGGTATAGTTGCATCCTGTCCTAGCATGTAAGTGGCCCAGAATGGAGGCGGAGCCTAGTGTTTAGAGTGGAGAGCTGAGAACTAGGGAAGCCAGGGTTCAAGTCCCACTTTTCCTATTGACACTTCTAGCGTACCTGATTGTAATATGCCCAAACCAAACATCCTGTGCTGAATCACATCTTGTAAACTCTATAGAACACCGATACTCATATCACACTCTACAAGCCATGGCTCAGCACAGTGCAGGATGTCACTCCTGAGTACAGTACTCTACTGTGCTGAGTCACATCCTGCAGAGTCCTGTGCTCTACTTAGAAGTGACATCCGGCAGTGTGCTGAAACTACAGGCCACTTAGTCTAACCTGAGTGGTGGCAAAATTAATGAAGACTCTACTGAAAAGGTACAGAGAAGAGCGACCAAAATGATAAAGGGGATGGAACAGCTCCCCTATGTGGAAAGACTAAAGAGATTAGGGCTGTTCAGCTTGGAGAAGAGATGGCTGAGGGGGGATATGATAGAGGTCTTTAAGATCATGAGAGGTCTTGAACGAGTAGATGTGAATCAGTTATTTACTGTTTCAGATAATAGGGCTAGGGGGCACGCCCTGAAGTTAGTAAGTGGCACATTTAAGACTAATCGAAGATGATTCTTTTTCACTCAACGCACAATTAAGCTCTGGAATTTGTTGCCAGAGGATGTGGTTAGTGCAATTAGTGTAGCTGGGTTCAAAAAAGATTTGGATAAGTTCTTGGAGGAGAAGTCCATTACCTGCTATTAATCAAGTTTACTTAGGGAATAGCCACTGCTATTAATTGCATCAGTAGCATGGGATCTTCTCAGTATTTGGGTAATTGCCAGGTTCTTGTGGCCTGGTTTGGCCTCTGTTGGAAACAGGATGCTGGGCTTGATGGACCCTTGCTCTGACCCAGCATGGCAATTTCTTATGTTCTTATGTAAGATGTTGGGGAGATCCCCATTCTGGAGACAGTTTTTAAAGGTGTTGATTCAGATGAATTGACCCAGATCATGAGATCATGGTGAACCTGGAAGATGTAGAAGGCCAGATTGACAAACTGAAGAGTAGTAAATCTCCTGGACTGGATGGTATACACCCCAGGGTTCTGAAGGAACCCAAAAATGAAATTTCAGACCTATTACAAGTAATTTGTAACCTGTCATTAAAATCATCCATTGTACCTGAAGACTGGAGGGTGGCCAATGTAACCTTGATATTTAAAAAGAGTTCCAGGGGTGATCTGGGGAACTGTTGACCAGCGAGTCTGTCTTCAGTGCTGGGAAAAATCATGGAAACTGTTATAAAGAATAAAATAATGAAACATTTAGATGGTTTGATGGGACACAGCCAACATGGATTTACCCGAGGGAAGTCTTGCCTCATAAATCTGCTACATTTTTTTTGAAGGGGTTAATAAACATGTGGATAAAGGTGAACCTGTAGATGTAGTGTATTTGAATTTTCAGAAGGCGTTTGACAAAGTCCCTCATGAGAGGCTTCTAAGAAAACTAAAAAGTCATGGGATAGGAGGTGATGGCCTTTCATGGATTACAAACTGGTTAAGACAGGAAACAGAGAGTAGGATTAAATGATCTGCTTTCACAGTGAAAAAGGGTAAACAGTGGAGTGACTCAGGGGTCTGTATATGGACCGGTATTTTTTTATATATTTATAAATGATCTAGAAGGGTGTATAATGAGTGAGGTAATCAAATTTGCAGATGTCTCAAAATTATTCAGAGTATTTCAACACAAGTGGATTGTGATAAATTGCAGGAAGTCCTTGTGAGACTGGAAAATTGGGCATCCAAATGGCAGATGAAATTTAATGTGGATAAGTGCAAGGTGATGCATATAGGGAAAAATAACCCATGCTATAATTACACAATTTGGGTTCCATATTAGGTGCTACCACCCAAGAAAGAGATCTAGGCGTCATAGTGGATAACACATTGAAATTATCGGCTCAGTGTGCTGCGGCAGTCAAAAAAGCAAATAGAACGTTAGGAATTATTATTAGGAAGGGAATTGAAAATAAAACGGAAAATGTCATAATGCCTCTGTATCGCTGCATGGTGAGTCTGAACTTTGAATAGTGTGTGCAATTCTGGTCGCCGCATCTCAAAAAAGATATAATTGCGATGGAGAAGGTACAGAGAAGGGCGACCAAAATGATAAGGGGAATGGAACAACTCCCCTATGAGAAAAGACTAAAGAGGTTAGGACTTTTCAGCTTGGAGAAGACACGACTGAGGGGGGGATATGATAGAGGTCTTTAAGATCATGAGAGGTCTAGAACAGGTAGATGTGAATCTGTTATTTACTCTTTCGGATAATAAAAGGACTGGGGGGGGGGGGGGTCACAATGAAGTTAGCAAGTAGCACATTTCAAACAAATTGGAGAACATTATTTTTCACTCAGAACACAATTAAACTCTGGGATTCATTGCCAGAAGGTGTGGTTAAAGCATTTAGTGAAGCTGAATTAAAAAAAAGTTTGGATAGGTTCTTGGAGAAGTGCATAATGAATAGGGAATACACAATGCTAGTTTCTGTCATCAGTAGCATGGGAACTATTTAATGTTTGGATACTTGCCAGGAACTTGTGACTTGGATTGACCACTGTTGGAAACAGGATGCTGGGCTTGATGGACCCTTGGTCTGACCCAGAATGGCATTTTCTTATGTCCTTATGTTCTGTGGCTTGTACAGATGTCCCCTTACTGAACATAGCTGCCTTTTCAGATGCAGCACAACTCAAAAGCATCTTCCACCTCAGGAAAACAGAACGTCTGGGAAAGGTACCGCGGGTTCCGATAATACCTCATTTATTAAAGAGAAACTGGGAATCCAAGTATTTGCAGGGGATACCACAACAGAGAATCCAGACGGCCAGTAGGAAAATAAAAATCTCTTAACAACAAAAGAAACTCCTCAGCATAGGAAACTAATTTCTGACACAATCCCGCACAGGTCACTTCCTCCATTCTGAGTCTGAGATGTGGTGTGCACATAACTAGCGGCTCATCCAAGGAAACTCAGTAAATGGACTTCCTGCCTAGAAAAATGAGTCTTCCTGGGGTTGTGCAGAAGGGAGCTAGAGAGACGGCACCAGGGTAAGTCCCTCTTCTCAGTGGAAGCCAGGAGATGCCACCTCAGTGGCTTCAGTCAGGCTTAAAGACACACGAACTTCCACCGAAAGCAACACATTATGGATTTTATATGGGGACCTTCGCTTTCAGTCTTTTTATTTTTCCTGGGAATTTCAATACGGTAACAGAATCAGGGAAAAATGATTTTGTTATAAGAAACAGGAGAAAAATCACTGGAAAGCCATTTTTCTTCTGATTTATTTTGTCATAACTTTGAAATTCCCAGGAAAAATAAAATAAAAAAGTCCCTAATTATTTGGAGATTAATGGCTGAAAGTATTACTGGGACGGGACAGGTAACACCCTGCCACCTAATCCCATAGGGGGCCTGTTTCACCCACGTTGCTGCTATAACTTCTTATTACATTTCTCTAATTCGTTTTCTGTACTTGTCAAAAGGAAAGATCGTCCTTCCTGCACCTCAAATTATTTGTGAACCGATGTGATACGTAAGTCGAACGCCGGTCTATAAAGACAAATAAATAAATAAATGAAATTGTGAAGATTAAAATTCCTGCTCAAAGCTGAGTAGAGGTGAGAAGTCAGCTCTTCTGTGCCAGACTGCCAGTGCTTCTCAGCTGGGACCCACTGGACAACCGCGATCTCAAGGCATCAACAAGGGATTAAATATTTTTTAAATATTTTTGCATAGCACAGCGGCAAAGAATGCAAATATCTTAAAAAGGATTCAGGACTTCTGGTGGTGAGTGATAGCGCCTGCAGCTGTGGGTTCAGCCCTGACACGCAGGCACACGTTGGCTGCTTGACATGGACGCGGGGAAATAAAACGGTATATTGTGTGAGCGCAAAGCAATGGCATTTTCCCTTAAGTGCAGCTGGGGACGAGACAATGAATGGTGAGGCCGAGGAGCCCTTTTATCTGACATTCCAGGCAGAACAGGAAGGCAGAGAGCTTCCAGGTGAAACCTAATCAGTGGCTCCTGCAGTCACAGGAGTATCCCTTACTCCACATCAGGGCACCCAGCCGGAGATTAGCAGCGGATTACCCACCTGTCACGCAGGTAGCAGTACCGCCCTGGCACCGCTGGGCTTGCAGGGAGAAATCCTGCTTCCCTTACACAGCCTGGCAGGGAGCAGCACTTAAAGACTTGAACAAAACACCATCAATGAGGAGGAGGAGTGAAGAAGTACCCTGCTGGGTCAGAGCAAGCCCAGGATCCGTGCTGTGACAGCAGCCAGGCCGGGTTACAGGGACCCCTCATCTCTTTCCTGGATCTCATTCCCAGCTTTACCACCTCCAGTCCTCTTCTGAACACTGTTATGGGCCAAATTTACTAAAGCTTTCCTCCATTCTGTGTCTCTGCGGAATATGCTTGGAAAATCAGGCCCAAGATGCCTTCCCCACGTCCTGTGCGCTGAGTGAAAAAGTACTTGTAAGATGTGTTTTAAACCTGCCGGCTGCTGCTTTCATGCAGGTAAATAACCGTGCACCCCACTGATAATTTTATACATTTAAATCAGATCCCCTCTCAGTCTTCTCTTTTCCAAGCTCAGGAGCCCTGAGCTCTTTAACCTTGCTCCATAAGGGAGCTTTGCCATCCTCTGGATCCTTTTGGCCGCCCTTCTCTCTCTCTGCTGAGTCTTTTTTTGAGATGTGGAGACAGAACTGCACCCAGTGCTCAAGGTGAGGTCGCACCACAGATCTATACAAAGGCATTATTCATGATATTCTCAGCTCCTTTCTCTCTTCCTTACCAAATAAGTCCTAATATTCTTTTTCTCTTTTTAACCAGCTCCACACACACACAGCCAAAGATTTCAATGCATTGTCCTTAAAGACTGCGAGCTCCTTTTCCTGGTTGGTGGCTCCTAACACAGAATCCAGCACAGGTGCCTAACAGACAGAGGCGGAGAATCAATTTAGTTCCCTGTTTTCCTCTCATCCCCGAGCACCCTTTTACCTCTTGACCATCAAGTGGCCCAATCGACCTCACAGGCTTTTTGCTTTGAATGTATTTGAAAAAGATTGTGAGGTAGATATTCAAAACGCATTTAGACGGATAACTTTATCTATCTAAATGCAAATTTTGGTAAATTCAGCCTCTGATCCAGCTAGATTTCAGCCAGATACGTCATTACGCAGCTAAAATGTAGCCAGATAAAAAAAAAGAGAGATTCTGAGGGCGTAACTGGGAAGACCTACTTATTTGGATAACGTGCCCCAAGATTCATGAAAATGCTATAAATATAGCAGAAATAGCGCCCGGAATAAAACAGTGGGCATGGTTAGGCAAATTGTAGAGACCACATTGGTAAATATACCAACACACATTGGGGTAGATTTTAAAAAATTGAGCGATCACGTACTTTTGTTCGCACACCAGGCGCGAACAAAAGTACACTGGATTTTATAAGATACGCGCGTATTTATTTATTTTATTTATTTATTTAAAGTTTCTTTTATACCGATGACCGTTTACACATCGCATCGGTTTACAGTTAAAAGGAACAAATGGGCAGAACCCTTACATATAACATTGAAAAAACAGGTTAACTTTTGGGCAGGGCCCTTACATGTAACTGAGAACAAGGTGGTTAAAAGTGGGATAGGGTATAGAGCTGACTATGCCGCGAGCGTCCGTGATATCAATAAATAGATACAGCAAAATCAGTAAAATCACAACTATTTACAAAAGCTAATTACATAATTAGCCGAGTCAAAGTACAAAATCGATGGGCATGAGACATATTCCGAGAAATAGATTCCAAGTCATGTAGCAAATTCTTAGTTACTCAATTTTTAGTTAAACAGCGTATCTTATAAAATCCGGGGTTGGCGTGCACAAGGGGGTGCACATTTGTGCAAACTGTGTGCCACGAACCCAGCGCGCGCTGCCTGTTCCCTCCGAGGCCGCTCCGATTTCGGAGCGGCCTCGGAGGGAACTTTCCTTCGCCCTCCCCCCACCTTCCCCTCCCTTCCCCAACCTAACCCACCCCCCCCTTACCTTTGTTGGCAGATTTACGCCTGCTAAAAGCAGACATAAATCTGCGCGCGCCAGAAGGCTGCTGGCGCGCCGTCACTCAACCCGGGGGCTGGTCCGGAGGCCTCGACCACACCCCTGGGCCGGTGCCACGCCCCCGGGCCCGCCCCCGAAATGCCGCGTCGTTTCGGGAACGCCCCCGACACGCCCCCTCCCCGCCCCTTTTACAAAGCCCCGGGACTTACGCGCGTCCCGGGGCTCTGTGCGCGCCGGCGGCCTATGCAAAATAGGTGCGCCGGCGCGCAGGGCTTTTAAAATGCGCCCCACTATTTGTTGAGTGAAAAATAGAGACTCTGTATGGAGTCAATGTGACGTGCTATATATAAGAGGAGTTGATTACCACAAAGCAGTCTCTACTGTATTTTTTTTAAATTTATTCTTTATTAGTTTTTCAACATAATACAAATAAGGATTATACCTTACCATAAGGCATAGCATTGTAACATTACTCACAGATGATATATATTTAAAGTAACCCCAGCAATCTGAGAGATGCTCTTAGGAAATTAACAGAGCAGTCTCTTACAATCAAAAACTAGACAGTAGTGGAGCTATCAATATACATCCTGAGTTCACAACAGATACTCGGTGGATTCCTCTCTAGAAATGAACAATTCTTCTAATTGCTCAGGCTCCAGGAGTACATACCGTATATTATCTAATGGTATTGTACATTTGCACGGGAATTTAATCAATATTTGTGCCCTCAAAGCTCGTGCTGTGGTGCACAAGTTCAGAAACCTTTTCCTACGAATTTGTGTCGTTCTAACTACATCTGGATATAGCCAGATCCTTTCTCCCAGATACACTTCAGATAGTTTCTTCAAACATGGTCTCTTTCCATAGCTGTATTAAATGCTATCGGTAATATACCTCTTCTCTCTATCTGCTCGTCCTGAGGAGTCTCTAAAAACCCTGATGGATCTTCCAAGGGGGATGGTTTCATTGTGTTTTCTTTAGAAGCACCTCCTGCGCCTTCTCCTTCACCTCTTTTCACAATATCAGGTAAAAAGTATACTTTACTTATATTAGGCACTTCTCTAAGATATTTATTTAACTCTTCATTAGGAGAAATAAGCTTGCATTTGGGAAAATTTATCATTCTCAAATTATTATATCTAAGTCTGTTCTCCAGATTCTCTATTCCCTTATCTGTTCTACTCTCCCCTTCAATCAAAGTTGTTTGTACCTCTTTCATTTGGTCTACTTGAGTATCCAGTTTTTGTATTTTAATAGAGTTGGATAATACTACTGGGTTTACTATTGTAGACTGATCCTGAAAGGCTTGAGTTAAAGAGATTATTGTTTTTTCAAAAACAGATACAGCATTCCATAATACATCTAAAGTAACAACTTCTGCTTTTTCTAACAATCGGGCCGATACAGCAAGGAATGGTAGGAAGAGCTGCGTTAGTGCCGGGCGCACCCACTGTTGCCGCACTCACAGTGCAGCTCACCTACCGCTCGATCCTGTATGTAAATAGCTTGCACATGCAAGCTGCGTCTAAGAAGCGTCCATGAAGCGTTAGGCCCGCGCAACCCATTTTACTGTATAGAGCGCTACACAGTATCCTGGGTGCGCTGGCCTAACGCTTCACGGCCTCGCTGGTACCTGTCATTTCAAATGACAGGTACCAGGAAGTGGATGGTTCTCCTACGCTCGGGATTGCCAGTCCTCTCTCCCCTCCTCCCGAAGCAAGGCGCGAAAAGCAGCCTTGCTTTTCGGGAGGAGGGGAGAGAGGACTGGCAGTGAAAAGCAACGAAGCGACTTACTTTTTTTGCAACTCCCCTCCGGAGACGGACATCAGCGACGACGGACGCGGCTCCCCTGCCTCCAGCTGCCCGCAAAGATAGACGCATCGCACGGCGAAAGCGGCCCCTGTGCGGCCCAATTGCCCGTCGTCGCCGATGTCCGTCTCCGGAGTGGGGTTGCAAAAAAAGTAAGTCGCTTCGTTGCTTTTCACTGCCAGTCCTCTCTCCCCTCCTCCCGAAAAGCAAGGCTGCTTTTCGCGCCTTGCTTCGGGAGGAGGGGAGAGAGGACTGGCAATCCCGAGTGTAGGATTGCCCGTCCTCTCTCTTGCTACTTTTTTTTTCCGCTTTTTCGCTTTTTTTTTTTGCTTTTTTCCGCTTTCGTTGCTTTGGGAGGAGGGGAGAGGACAGGGGCTGCCCCGGGGACCAGCACCCATGGATGCGGCCAGGGCAGGTGAGCGGGGGCTGGGGGAAAGTTTGCCGCCTACCCTTACCCCTGCCTCTAACGCAGGGGTAAGGGTAGGTGGTAAATTAGCAGGTTAAACGCGCTGCAAAATGGCAGGGTAAAAAAGCGATAGTCGGGGCGCGCGTTACTGGATGAGAGGGAATAGCTAATTCGATCGTTTACATGTAATATACATGCCGCGGGCGGAAGGGGTTACCCGGTGATTTAAGGACGCGGTAAGAGTAGGTCAAAGGGGATTGTGGATCGCAGGAAGGGCTAACGCAGCCGAAAAGTGGGTAGAAAGCGGGTTAGGAGCAGGGTAACCGCGGCCGCACTTTACTGTATTGATCTGAATGTAATCTCAGGTATGCATACTGGAGATCCCTGAGGAAAGGTCACTAAATTAAGTCTCTACTGTATTTTGATGATTGTCCCGGTTAGCTGATTAAGTATATATGTATGTATATATATATATGTATGTATGTATACCATTTTAAGAGGGTACACTTTCCACGCAGGGCGGGTTTGGAGGGGCTGCTTTTACATACACTGTTAGAGGAATTAACTGCAAATTAGATACGACTGATGAATTTCTATCATTTGAATCAATGAAAGGGACCAACAAAAGGAGTTGATTACCACAAAGCAGTCTCTACTGTATTTTGATGATTGACCTGGTTAGCTGGATAAGTTGCGATATTCAAACTTATCTGGCTAAGGTATCCGGCAACTTTAGACATATGAAGGTCAATATTCAAAGCAATAATTCTAAGTTAGCCATTCAAATGTTTACTTTTGAATATTCACCTTATCCGGCTAACTTACTTGGCCAGCTGTGTCTGAATATGGACATCGTTATTACTTGTTTCTACCTTTGTGACGAGCATTTTTTCAGATTCTCTCAGCTTGCTTAACTAATTTTTTACCAGGGTTATGCTTTTCCCTATTTTCCTCATTTGGGTTTGCTTTCCATTTTTTGCAAGGTATCATTTGACTTTAATTTCTCTTCCACCTCACTATTAAGCCATGTATGTCAGCAGTCATTTGGTTTTCCTTTGACCATATTTAATGCATGGAATACATTTTGTATGGGCCTCGAGGATGGTAATTTTAAATAATGTCCATGCCTCCTGCAATTTTTAATCTTGTGAATTGATCTTTTTAGTATTTTTCTAACAAATTTCCTCATTTTATTATAGTCTCTCTTTTTTTAGTTAAATGCTACTGCAGTAATTTCCCTAATTATTCACCCTCCAGTGATTATATCATATTTAATTATATTATGTTTAATGTTACTAAGTGCTTCCTGCACCTTTATCTCTTGCACCACGTCTAGCAGTCCACCGAAAACTAGATCTAATATCGCTGACTCCATGACCAACTGATGCATGAAGCAGTCATTGTTGACATCTAGAAAATTTACCACTCTTGCATGTCCTGATGTGACATTTACCCAACTAATACTTTCGGGTAAGGGGTGCAGTTACAGCTAAATTGGTGATAATAGTTGGTGAATCCCAAAAATCTCTGTAGAACATGGAACCTCACCTGGCGAAGTCCGTCTTGGATGGCCTTTACCTTCCCATGAGACAATGTATCCCAGGAAGGGTAGTTTCTCCTTTTCAAACACATTTTTCCAACTTAGCGAATGTTATTTTCTGCAGGCATTGTAGGACTGTACATATATCCCGACAATAGGTGCTGAGATCCTGAGAGAAGATTAGTATATGGCTAGCTAGACAACTACAAAGAAGTAAAGTAAGTCTTGAAAAATTTCATTAACCATTTTTTGGAAGACTTCGGGTGCATTATACAGGCCAAAAGGCATAACTAAATACTCATAATGCCCATCACACGTATTAAAAGCAGTTTTCCACTCATCGCCGGCTTTAATTCAGACCAGGTTCTAAACCCCCCTGAGGGCCAGTTGGTGAAGATCCTTGCTCCTTGGAGGCAATCAAAGTGTTTCAGAATTAATGATAGGAGGGAATTGTCCTTTTTGATGATGGTGTTTAATCCACGGTAGTAAATACTTAGCCTGAGTGAGCCGTCCTTTTTGGCCACGAAGAAAAACTCTGCTCCTGCCAGGTATTATAATTAGTGAGGTTTGGGTGGACCCTTGGACTCTGTGGCAGCTGACCACGCCCACAGGGGGAAGTCCCGTGAGGGGCCACAGGTTAGGCTCAGCTCGCTCCTCACGCTCCTCCATTCGTCACAGCAGCTGGAGAAGGAGATTGAATCAACCCTAGAAAGGGGAAGACACCGCGTTTTTTGAGAGGCCTGCCTTTCATCGTACCCCTTATGAACTCGCCTCTCCCAGTGATCATCCCAGTGATCATCCTGCTTACATCTCTTCCTGCGATCATCCAGCACTCTCCCCTACAACAGCGAACAGCCAGCAACATCCAGCACCCCACCCTACAACAAACATCCACTCTCCCCCTTCAGCAAACATCCAGCACTCACCTATACCAGCATTCATCCAGAACTCTTCTATACCAGCAATCATTCAACACTCATCCTGCACCGGTTTCTTCCCAGCAATCATCCAGCACCTGTCTCTTCCCAATGATCATCCAGCACTCGCCTCTCCCAGTGATCATCCTGCTCTCATCTCTTCCTGCGATCATCCAGCACCCTCCCCTACAACAAACAGCCAGCAAACAGGAACACCATTCTTCTACACCAGCATTCATTCAACACTCATCTATTCCATAAAGCATCCTGCTCCCTTCTCAGCCAGCAAACATCCAGCACCCTTCTCTGCAAGCAATCATCTAGCGCTCTTCGTCTCTGGCACTCACCAATCACCCTGCTATCATCACTCCCAGCAACCTTCCACTACTCATCTCCTCTAGCAACTATACCTCAGTCCACGATCCTATCCAGCATCCATATTACTACAAAAGAACAACATGCTACAAACCTACCCCATCCCTATTATCCCATGCTCACCCCTCAACAGAGCCATTCCACCCATGCTCAATCTTCGCTCAAAGAGATCACTGATTCCAATTATGATCTCCCCTTTAACCCAATTCCTAGGTCTGTCTCTAATCACCTTAACCCTTCTCAACTCTCAATCCCTCTCAAAAAAATCTCACTTGCTCAATGACCACCTCCTAGACACCCAACCGGACATCTGTGCCATTACCGAAACATGGCTGAAAAACACTGATTCTGCCCTAATTAATCAACTACCAATACATCTATATGATTTCTTCTCTATCCCAAGACCTAAAAAAAGAGGGGGAGGAATAATGTTAGCAGCAAAAAAAGAACTGAGACTATCCCAACAAGCCTTCAAATTGACGACCAAACTGGAAATCGGTCTATTCAAATCCACCCAGCTTCAAATCTGCCTGATATACGCCCCCCCCCCCCCCCGGGGCTCTTAAAATCAGATTCCTCTCCACTCATCGAAATTATTGCCAAACACATCAACACTAACTCCCCAGCTATCATTTTAGGAGACTTCAACATCCATGTTGATTCCCCTTCTCCCTCTTCCATTTGCGAAGCCCTTCTCTCCTCATTCCAGGCTATGGGATTCAAACAAATTATAAACAATCCCTCGCACAAGGCAGGCCATATGCTAGACCTTATATTCACGAATGAAACTATCTCACCCATCTCCCCGCCTACTTGTACCCCCATCCCCTGGTCAGATCACTCTATGATAGTTACAGAACTATCAATAAAACATAAACAGACCCTCATTGTCTCCAAATCTTCGATCCAGTTCAGGAAACCTTGTTCCATGGATACCCTCAGCAATAGCCTTACCAAGGACCTAACTAACCTGGACCTCTCAGATGCCGACACTGCTATTAAATCTTGGCTAAATATCACGCAATCTATAGCAAACAAAATCTGCCCCATGTCTTCCAAAGTTATCAATCCCGCCCACTCTAACAAAAAACCCTGGTTTTCATCAGAACTAAGAAAACTCAAACAAGACTTGCAACACAAAGAACAACGCTGGCGGAAGGATCCCTCCCCTACCTCACATGCTTCTTACAAAACCACAATGAACTTCTACAGGACCGCCATTCTTCGTACTAAACGGGATTTCTACGCCAAAAAAAATACACGGCTTCCTATACGACCCAAAAACTCTTTTTTCATATGTTGCAGCTTTTACCACCCCTGTTCCCCCTACCATCCCGGAAGAAGAAGCCCAAAACAAATCTACAGAGTTGGCAATCTTCTTCGACAACAAAATTAAAAATCTACTTGCTCCTCTGACAACATCCAACTCCTCATCAAATACCCTGCCTCCACCTAGCCAAAATTACGCCCCAACTATCCACACTCAGAAACTAGAATCCTTCGAACCCACATCCTCATTGGAAATCGAATCGATAATCAAGAATATGAAGCCTTCATCACACCCATTGGACCAAATACCTACCAAACTCCTTCTCACCATTCCCAATACCATTGCTAAACCTCTGGCCGACATCATTAATTGCTCCCTCATTCAAGGAACTGTCCCTGACTCATTAAAAATTGCTTCTCTGAAACCTCTACTGAAAAAACCCAACCTGGACCCAGCCATCCCCGGAAATTTCCACCCAATTGCAAACTTACCTTTTATAGCCAAGCTAATGGAAAAGCTAGTTAACACCCGACTCACAGACTACCTTGACTCCCACAATATTCTCTACCCTTCTCAATTCGGATTCAGGAAACGTCTAAACACAGAATCTCTCCTTCTTTCATTAACGGACAACATCCTGATGGGCCTTGACAAAGGCCAATCCTACCTTCTAGCTCTCCTCGACATTTCAGCTGCGTTCAACACTGTAAATCATTCAATCCTCATCAACCATCTAAAAGAAATAGGCATTTCTGGCTCTGCACTTCTCTGGTTCCAATCCTTTCTTTACAACAGGCACTACAAAGTTAAAATAAATGACAAAGAATCCCACTCAGTCCCTTCTAAACAAGGAGTACCACAAGGTTCTTCACTCTCTCCTACCCTTTCAATATTTATCTTCTTCCTTTATGCCAGTTACTCAATAGCCTCAACCTCACCCACTATATATATGCTGATGACGTGCAGATACTAATCCCCAACTCGGACCCCATCTCCACTACACTAAACTTCTGGAACAATTGCCTGCACTCCATCAACCTCCTTCTCTCTAGTCTCAACCTGGTTCTTAATACATCCAAAACAGAACTCCTCGTCATCTCCCCCAGCGACAATAACCCCATTGCCAACATTGCAACTATACCACTAGCAAACCAGGTGAGAGACCTTGGGGCCACCCTAGACTCCAGATTGAACTTCAAAAAGTTCATCAATACCACAACAAAAGAATGTTTCTTTAAGCTACAGGTCCTAAAACAGCTAAGACCACTCCTACACTTCCACGATTTCCGTTCAGTTCTTCAAGCCATACTGTTTTCAAAGATTGACTACTGCAACGCACTACTACTCTGTCTCCCCGCCTCATCTACTAAACCTCTACAGATGCTGCAAAACGCAGCGGCCAGGATTCTTACAAACACACGTTGTAAGGACCACATCACACCAATCCTAAAAATCCTACACTGGCTACCCATCCACTACCGAATACTCTTCAAGACTCTTACTATCATTCACAAATCCGTCTACCAGCAATCCTCTCTCCAACTCTCCATCCCTCTCGAACTTCATGCTTCCACAAGGCCGATCAGATCCGCATACAAAGGCTCTCTCCAGGCTCCCCCGAACAAATCCTCTGTCCACAACCCCATTCATAAACGAGCACTTTCGACAGCGGGTCCGCTCCATTGGAATTCTCTTTCCTCAGATATACGCCAGGAACAATGCCATCTATCCTTCAGAAAGAAACTAAAAACCTGGCTATTCGCTCAAGCTTACCGTTGAAGGAGCCTCCATTAACCAATATTGACTCACTGTTACGCTTGAGCTATGGTCAGGTGTCGTGAACACCACCCAAAAGGGTGGCTCCAGGTGGAGAGAGACAGGGCTGACTGGAAGGCTGGGCGAGAAGTGTTGCGGCAGGAGAGTATGGAGCTGGGTGATGGCTGATAAATGGAGCAGAGTACTAGCAGGGACAAAGTCCAAGTCCAGGCTGGGTCTAGGCAGGCGGCAGGCAAGCAGAGTCAGAGTCCAGGCTGGGTCAGAGCAGGCGGCAGGCAAGCAGAGTCAGAGTCCAGGCTGGGTCAAGGAACCTTATAGTAAGGCAGAGAGCCCGAAGGCCACACACACACGGCAGGGCAGAGGGCCCGAAGGCCACACACTCACACACACGGCAGGGCAGAGGGCCCGAAGGCCACACGCACAGCAAGGCAGGGCAGTAGGCCCGAAGGCCACACGCACAGCAAGGCAAGGCAGAACAGAAGGCCCGAAGGCCACACACAAGGCAAGACAAGACAGAAGGCCCGAAGGCCACACGCACAGCAAGGCAGAAGGCTAGAGCAGGGAGCCCAGGCAAGCTCGATGCCAAAGCACCAAGGGAACTGCCAGGCAGGGTTATAAGGGGAAGTCCAGAACATAGAGAAAACAAGGAAGATGGACTGGGCCAGTTAGGAGAGCCTGCTCTTGAGGGACCCCTGGTGGTGAGGCGGTTGCACAGCAGCCATAGCCATAACACTCTCTCACCTCCCTTCCCATTCCCTCCCTCCTCCCTCCCTCCCTCCTCGCTCCGGTCTCTGCCCGGCCACCCCCCCGTTTACATCCCCTGTTCCTCCTTACACAGGAAATGTTATGCTAATAATTGCATACGATAAATTCTCCAGCCGAATTTCAGCTACCTTGTGTTATCCTTTTAGGTCTCGCTACTTAATTGCCTTTCGCTGATTATTTTCAATACCCTCCAATGTATTTGTTTTGAAATCTTTCCTTTCTTCCAATGCCCATGTATATGCTCCCTTGTTTATTGTAACTTTATCTTCTATGTAGTTGTTTATTGGTTCTCCCCCAGTTCCATTGTAAACCGGTACGATAAGACCTGGTCTTGAGCATCGGTACATTAAAAAGAATTTAAATAAATAAATAAAAAGTTCCTTCATAATGAAGTTCTCTCTGGATCCTGAGTCCACAAGAGCTTGGGTAGGAAAGGTTAGAGGACCTATATTTAAGGTCACCTGGAGCAGTAGATGGCGAGCAAGAATGTTCACTAACAGGCAGTGGTCAGTAGCAAGTGGCAATCAAGGAGTGTCCAGAAGGCAGGCTGAGCTCAAAACCGGTGAATCCGTCCAAAGAAAGCTGGGATGGATAGGCAGGACAGGAAGGCAAAGAACAGCAAAGGAGGTCAAATGAGACAAGGAGGAACATTGAGGAACTGGAAGTGGACAAGTGCAAGGTGTTGCATATAGGGAAAATAATCCTTGCTGTAGTTACACGATGTTAGGTTCCATATTACGAGTTACCACCAAGGAAAAAGACCTAGGCGACACAGATAATCCATTGAAATCATCGGCTCAGTGTGCTGCAGCAGTCAAAAAATCAAACAATGTTAGGAATTATCAGGAAGGGACTGGTAAATAAAACAGAAAATGTCATAATGCCTTTGTATTACTCCATGGTGAGACCGTACCTTGAGTATTGTGTACAATTCTGGTCACCGCATCACTGCGATAGAGAAGGTACAGAGAAGTAGAGATGTGAATCGTGTGATCGATTTCGGCTGGGGGGGGGGAGGGAATCGGATCGTCGCAGTTTTGTTTTTTTAAATATCGTGTAAATCGTAAATCGATTTACGATTTACACCCCGACCCTTTAAAATAAATCCCCCATCCGCCTGAACCCCCCCAAAATGTCTTAAATTACCTGGGGTCCAGTGGGGGGGTCCCAGTGTGATGTTCCACTCTCGGGCCACGGCGCCGGCGCCATTTTGGTTCCTGTCCCCCGACGTCGCGAGAGTAGGAAATCGCTCCCGGACCCCCGCTGGACCCCCAGGGACTTTTATCCAGCTTGGGGGGGGCCTCCTGACCGCCACAAGACTTGCCAAAAGTCCAGCGGGGGTCCGGGAACGACCTCCTGCACTCGAATCGTGTTGCCGTATGGCAATATGGCCATACGGCCGGCGCCATTTTGCAATACTTGTTTGGATGAAATGAGTAATGCAGCAGTGTATTCCTATCTGTAGGTTTATGAAAAATCGTAAAGTTGAAACCTTCATGCGTTAATGTCATTTGGATGTCCAAAAATGCTATGCTTTGATTGTTATGCTGACTGGTAAACTGCAAATGTGGGTTACATCCATTAAGCCATTGTATAAATTCCTTAAGTTCTTCTTCTTCACCTTGCCATATGACGAATATGTCATCAATAAATCTCTTCATGAAAAGCGTTATGGATGTTCAATCAAGGTGGTAACTTCAGACTGTAGGTAACATTGCCAAGACGTCGGAGGATTGGAAATGGTCCAACGTAGCGAGGAGCAAATCGAGAGGAGGGTAACTTCAGTCTAAGGTGCTTAGTGGAATGCCAGACTTTGTCACTAGGTTGAAAGATAGGCGCTTTGGAATGATGAGCGTCATAAAACCTTTTGGCTCGATTACTCTCCTTGAGTAGCATTGCTTTCTTCTGAGTCCATAATTGATGAATATCTTCAGCAGTGGATTGAGCTGCTGGGGACGTCACTGAGAGCTTCAGTGGAAGTGGCAGTGATGGTGAACGTCCATATACCACTTCAAATGGTGTTGATCCAGTGGATGTTGCTGGATGAGAATTAATGGCGAATTCAGCCCATGGTAACAGTTCGGCCCAGTTATTATGACAGAGACTCACATAGGCCCGAATGAACTGTTTCAGGGTTCTATTCATCTGTTCTGTTTGGCCATTAGATTGAGGATGATAGGCAGATGTATAATCTAGAGAGATGTCAAAGAGTTTGTACAGGGCCTTCCAGAATCTTGCCATGAACTGTGATCCTCGATCTGAGACTATGTGCTTCGGTAGGCCGTGGAGGCGGAAAATATGGACTATGAAGAGCTTCGCAAGTTCCGAGGCTGAAGGTAAGCCAGGCTGTGCCACGAAGTGGGCTATCTTGCTGAAGCGGTCGACTGTGACCCAGATGGTATTCATACCTCCAGAAAGGGGTAGATCAACTACAAAATCAGTAGCGATATGCATCCAGGGCAGTTCCGGAGCTGGAAGCGGTTGCAGCAATCCCCACTGTTGGCCAGAAGTAGGTTTGTGCTTGGCACAGTTGGCACAATATGACACATAGGAGAGTGTATCTTCCTTGATAGTTGGCCACCAATAATACTTCTGTAGCTTCAGCAGGATATGGCGTTGACCAGGATGGCTAGCCAGCTTGGAATCGTGCGCCCAATAGAGCACTTTCTTTCTGAGACGTTTTGGCACGATGGTCTTACCAGCAGGCACAGAATGAGTAGCCACTAAGATGACTTTCTTCGGGTTGATTATGTGCTGCGGCTCTTCCAGAATATCCTCTGAGATGAAGGAGTGTGATGGGGCATCAGCTCTGGTATTCTTGTCTCTGGGGCGATATTTGAGCACGAAGTCAAAGCGGTTGAAAAATAAGGACCATCTAGCTTGTCTATGGTTAAGACATTGAGCATGGCGGAGATACTCTAGATTCTTATGGTCCATAAACACGGTAGTTTGATGTTGAGCGCCTTCGAGCCAAGGCCACCATTCCTCGAATGCCAACTTAATAGCCAGGAGCTCTTTGTCACCGATCCCATAATTCTTCTCTGCCAGAGAGAAACATCGTGAGAAGAAAGAGCAGGGATGTAAGGACTTGGAATCTCCAGTCTGGCTCAGAACAGCCCCCACAACGACATCAGAGGCGTCGACCTCTACAATGAATGGTTTGTTGGGGTCCGGATGATGTAGGTATGGTTCCATGGAAAAGGCAGTCTTTAATTCGTCGAACGTGGAAATGACCTCTGCAGACCATTTAGAAGCATTGGCCCCTTTCCGGGTCATAGCAGTCAAGGGCACCATTAAAGAAGAATAGTTCTTTATAAAGCTTCTATAGTAATTGGTGAACCCCAAAAATTGTCTCAGGGCCTTCAGGCTGGTAGGTTGGGACAAGTTCTTGATACTTTCTAATTTTTGGGGATCCATCTGGAAGCCATCTTTGGACACAATGTAGCCAAGAAAAGGCATGGAGTCTTTGTGGAATTCGCACTTGGATAGCTTGGCGTAGAGACGGTGTTCTCGGAGTCTTAGTAGAACTTGCTTGATGTCTTCTAGATGAGTAGACAAATTCTGAGAAAAAATCAGGATGTCATCTAGGTAAACTACGACACTCTTGTACAACAAATCCCACAGAATCATTCATCATGTTCTGGAACAAGGCGGGTGCATTGCACAGGCCGAAAGGCATTACTAAGTACTCAAAATGACTGTCTTGAGTGTTGAAAGCCGTTTCCCACTCGTCACCACTGCGAATCCAGACTAAGTTCAAGTTTAGAAAATATCTTGGCCCCCTGAAGCCGGTCAAACAGCTCTGAGATTAAAGGCAGGGGGTAGCGGTCTTTAATCGTAGTCTCGTTCAGACCTCGATAGTCGATACAAGAACGTAAGGTACCGTCCTTCTTCCCCACAAAGAAGAATCCTGCACCGGCTGGCAACTTTGAAGGTCTAATGAAACCTTTCTGTAAATTCTCCTCAATGTACTCTGACATAGCCTTATTCTCTATTGCAGAGAGTGGATAGACACGTCCCTTAGGAGGTTTAGTGTTTGGTTTCAGCCAAATGGCACAGTCATAAGATCTGTGTGGAGGGAGGATGTCAGCAGCTTCTTTGGAAAACACATCACTGAATGATGCGTATTGAGGCGGAGTCCTGCCGTCATTGGAGTTGTAGGCATGCAGAGAACAAGAGAAACTTCCTTGAGGCATCTGCCATGTCAACCTGGGCCCCAGCGGGAGAGTTCCAAGGAGGACCAGTCGAATTGAGGCTGATGCAACTGCAACCAGAGTAACCCCAGAACGATAGGGTGCATGGCCTTCTCTAACACAAAGAAGGGGATTGTCTCCATATGGATGGCTCCAGTGCGAAGAGTCACTGGTTCAGTGCAATAAATAACATCACTGGGCAAAGGCTCTCCATAGATGGAAGACGAGTAGTGGAGCTTCTAAAGTAACGAGGGGAATCCTCAAATGTTCTACTAGGCGTCGAAGTATAAAGTTGTCTCCTGCCCCCGAATCCACAAGGGCAAGAGTTTGAATTGTAGACGGTCCGCAAGTCAAGGAGACTGGTAGAGAGAGCAGAGGAGAAGGCGTAGTAAGGCCTAAGAACAGTCCTCCTGCAGGACTTAGGCCCATCCGTTTCCCAGACAACTAGGGCATGTTGGGACATCGTGACCAGCTTGTCCACAGTACATACATAAGCCCTGTCTCTTCTGAAGTCTTCTCTCTTTTGAAGTCAAATGACTGTGACCAATTTGCATCGGTTCTTCTCCACTGGCAATAGGTACAGCTGGAACCATCCAAAGTGCAAGTTTAGCACGAATCTCCTTCTGAACCGGTCCTTTAGTAGGCTTGAGTTCTTTTACCTTATCACAAAGCCGGTGGTCAATTCTAGTAGCCAAGGCCACTAGTTCATCCAGCGAGTCAGGTGTCTCACGAGCGGCAAGCTCATCCTTCAAGCAGGTATTCAGACCTCTGAAGAAGAGAGTTTTCAGGCATCTAGGTTTCCAGCATAATTCTGTAGCAAGAGTCTTGAACTCTATTGCAAAATCAGCCAGTGGTCTGTTACCTTGCTTCAGGACCACCAGGTCAGAATCAGCAACAGTAACTCGAGCAGGATCATCAAAAATGGATTTAAATAAATCAATAAATCCATCAATATCCTGCAGGATTGGATCCTTACGTTCCCACAGCGTTGAAGCCCAAGACAAGGCCCTTCCATCAAGATAAGATAGAATATAAGTAGTCTTGGGGAAGGCTATGGAGAAGTGCGCAGGCTGTAATGCAACATGCATGCAGCATTGGTTTAGGAATCCTCTGGTTCTTTGAATCTTTCCAGAGAAACGAACTGGAGCAGCCAGAGGTACCATAGTCTTTATAGTTAACTCAGGTAACTGACCTTCATTCCTGGAAGTAGCACCTTGTGTCTTCTGAGCTTGTAGCTGATAAAACGCTGAAGTGAGTTTCTCCAATGCGTCTTGTTGTTTAGCAATGCGCAGGGCCAGGCCAGGGACGGCCTGTAAGGCATTGAGCTGTGCCGGATCCATGGAGTTAGCAATCTGTTATAATTAGTGAGGTTTGGGTGGACTCTTGGACACTATGGCAGCTGACCACGCCCACGGGGGGAAGTCCCGTGAGGTGCCACAGGTCAGGCTCAGCTGAGGACACACAAACACAGAGATTGATCTTTAAACAATGTTGTGTAGCCACCAGAGGTGGCAGTGATGAGTAGTTGAAGTAGCCCGGCTGGGCTAGTATCCCTCAGGCGCTGGAACAGCGACTCCTCTGGTAGCAGTGCTGTCGTGGAAAGAACTGAGAATAATGAGTACAGTGGAATATGCACAAAGCCCCAGTATGGAGAACCCCAGGATAGAAAGAGCAGGCCCTCGAGGAGCGAGTACCTGGTTCCAGGGAACAGCTCTGAGGTGAAGATGGTAGCACTCACTGGTGTTGAAGATTAGCGAATCCTTCCAGGCAGAAGAGAAGGTAGGAGCAAGGCAGCGAGTCAGGGAACATGGGCCCTCGAGGAGCGAGTACCGGTTTCCTGATAGCGACTTGAAAAGCAAGTGAGGCCCCCGAGGAGCGGGTACCCCGTTAGCGTTAGAGAGTCCAATGGAAGTTGGAGAGGCAGAGTAGCTGGGTACGGAGAGCGAATCCCATCTGTAAGATTCCCCTTGCTAACTCAAAGGCTAGCAAACAGTGTAGGCTTTAAATATCCGGGCAGCGTGATGTCATCACGGGGGGGCGCCCCTGAAGTTCGCGCCGAGTAGGAAATAAGAGCGAGGGCCACGCAGCACGCGCGCCCTAAGGTACAGACGGAGCATGGCGGGAGGCAGCGCCCAAGGCATCCATTAACAGCAAGAAGAGGAGCAAAAGGAGAGAGGTAGGAGGAATGCAGCCGTGATGAAGGGACGGTTGCAACAGAGGCTGAGACTCTTCCCACTCATAGGGTATAAGACTGTGCCATTGAGCTGCTTCCTAACTCCAGACCACCTCATGGCAGGGTGTACCCACTATCCATCCCAGAGGCCCAAGGAACGATGGCATATATCAAGGAGAACCTTGACTGGGGTTTCATTTGGCCCTCTAACTCCTCAGCCGGGGCCGGCTTCTTTTTCATCTCCAAGAAAGATGTCACCCTACACCCCTGAATTGATTACAGAGGGCTAAATGCGATTACAAAGAAAGATCGATACCCTTTGCCTTTTATTGGCAAATTATTTGACCATCTCCAAGGAGCCAGAATCTTCACTAAGCTGGACTTCTGCAGTGCCTATAACTGAATACGGATTCGGCCTGGAGATGAATGGAAGACAGCATTCAGCACACAAGATGGACACTGAGTATCTCATAATGCCTTTTGGGTTATTTAACTCAACCACAGTATTTCAGAAAATAATGAATGAAATCTTTGGAGACCTTCTCTACATCTGTGTTGTTCTCTATTAGAACAACATCCTCATTTACTCCTAAAGAACTTGACTCTCACCACTGGGATGTATGTCTAGTCCTCCAGAGACTGCGAGACGACAAGCTGTACATGAAACTAGAAAAATGTCTTTTTGTAAAAGAGAATATCTCCTTCCTGGGCTATGTTACTATTTTAGTTTATTTTTATATATATATATATATATATATATATATATATATATATATATATATATATATAAATAAATATAAATGCTGTATACCTGTTTTATCAATTTTATACCTGTAATTGTATTTTATTTCTTATAATATTGTAAACCTCTTACCACAAAGTTACCCAAGTCACATATTCAATCATGTCTCAAAGTTTTCCATGTTACAGAAACATCCATGTTACAAAATCAGTGTCACAATGACACAATGTTACAATGTTAAATGTTGTCCATGTTACAAAACCAATCATGCTACAATGTCTAAATGTAAAATATGAAATCTGTTCTTATAGATTCCACTGTGTAAGCTGAAAACTGGTGTGATAAAACCAGTTGAACGTCGGTATAGTAAAAACAAATAAATAAATAAATAAACCGTTGTGATGGTATATCTGATACAACAGTATATAAAACTAAACTAATTTGTGTCCAGAGAGTGTTTCCACATGGATCCAGATAAGATCAAAAGTATCCAAGACTGGCTGCAACCCATTGACCTATGGGCCTTGCAGAGATTCATAGGCTTTGCCAACTATTACCAGCACTTCATTCCCAAATACTCTAAGGGAGCAGACACTAAAGAATGGTCTCAAGAAGCCATCACTGCCTTCCAAAAGTTAAAGGATGCCTTTCTACAAAAGCTCTGTCTCCACCACCCTGATCCCACTTTATTTATTTTATTTATTTATTTAATTCTTTTATATACCGACCTTTATGACGGGTGTCATATCAAATCGGTTTACATGGAACAAGGGGTAAACATTCTGTCAACCATTTAACAGTAAAATAATCAGAGGAGGTAAAAAAAAGTTACATATAACAAGGAGATCAAACTTGGGAATAGAAGAAAGAGAAGGACAGAGGGATAACCATTGTGATTAAAGGATTTCGCTATGTAGGAAGTCAGGTAAGCTTGAGATGTAGAGTTCCAAAAGTGAATAGATTAAGGGAAAGCTTGGCTAAATAGCCAGGTTTTAAGTTTTTTTCGAAATGTTTGTAGGCAGGGTTCCTGTCTGAGATCAGGAGGTAAATTGTTCCAAATAGTGGGTCCTGCTATCGAGAATGCTCGTTCTTTGGTTGCGGTGTGGCGTGAGGTTTTGTTAAGAGGCACATGGAGAGATCCTTTGTATGATTCTCTGATGGGTCTGGATGAGGAATGGAGTTTGAGGGGGAACTGGAGGTCCAGCGGGTGTTGTTTGTGGATCGTTTTGTGGATTATGGTAAGGGATTTGTGTAAGATTCTATAGTTTATTGGCAGCCAATGTAGGTTCTTTAAGATGGGGGAGATGTGCTCTCTGCGGTTTGTATTAGACAAGACTCTAGCTGCTGCATTCTGGAGCATCTGCAATGGTTTTGTGGAGGAGAGTGGAAGCCCCAGAAGGAGTGTGTTGCAGTAGTCAATCTTGGCAAAGAGCGTGGCTTGGAGGACAGTCCTGAAGTCATGAAAAAACAGGAGGGGTTTGAGCCTTTTTAGGACTTGCAGTTTGTAGAAGCCGTCCTTTGTCGTGTTGTTAATGGATTTCTTTAAATTTAAGCGATTGTCTAGGATTACTCCGAGGTCTCTAGCATGAGAGATTTGGGCTGTATGAGGGGGCTGAAGCGAGGAGTCGGAATGGTCGGTTGAAATGATGAGCAGTTCGGTCTTGGACATATTTAGGACTAGATTCAGATTGTTGAGGAGTTGGTTAATGGATTGAAGGCAATTTTCCCAGTATAGGAGAGTCTTTGAGAGTGACTCTTTTATGGGGATTAAGATCTGAACATCGTCTGCGTAGAGATAATGTGTTAATCTTAGGTTGGTAAGCAGTTGACAGAGGGGGAGGAGGTAGATGTTAAATAGGGTGGGGGATAAGGAGGATCCTTGAGGAACTCCTACTGAATACTTTACCCTTCATAGTCAAAGTAGATGCATCCACTCTGGGTGTAGGGGCAGTCTTGAGTCAACACTCAGATAAGGACATTCTCCATCCATACTCCTTTTTGAAAAAATTCTCCCCTACGGAACACAACTATGGGATCAGCGACAGAGAACTGCTGGCCGTTAAATTCACACTCAAGGAGTGGCATCACTGGTTCAAAAGAGATCATCATTGCATTACTATTTGCACTGATCATAACATTTTGGAACATCACCATGCACAATAACTGATTGCTTGCCAGATCCGCTGGTCGTTATTTTTTGCACATTTTGACATTGAGTTAAGATACCGACCAGCCACCAAGAACGTTCGAGCTGATGCCCTATCCCGGTCCTTCCTGATAGAGGACACTCCAGAGCCTCCCAAACATATTATTGACCCTCCCTGGATTCTTCTGGCCACCATCATGACCACCCCACCAAGGAAGATGGTTGTTCCATGCAAACTCCGAGAAAAAGTGTTAAAGTGGTCCCACGACTCCCATGTCACAAGTCACCCTGGACGGGCCCGAACTCAAGATGCTCCAGCATACTACTGGTGGCCCCAGATGCGGAGGGATATCCAGGCCTATGTGTTCTTATGTACATGGACTCCTATCCCACCTGTGCACAGCAGAAACCTTTAGCAGGACAATCCTGGGGGTTGTTAAAGCTGTTGCCAGCCCCCAGGGAACCCTGGACACATTTGTCTGCCGACTTTGTGTTGGACCTCCCTCTCAAACAGATGCACAGTCATTTGGATCATAGTCTACCGGTGCTCAAAGATGGCTCATTTCATCACACTTCCTGGACTTCCCATGGCCCCAGAGTTGGACCAACTATTCATGCACCACACCTTCCATCTGCATGGCCTCCCCGAACATATTGTCTCTGAATGTGGAACCCAGTTTATGGCCAAGTACTGGCCCGCCCTCTGAAAAATTGTAACATTTCCTTGGACTATACTACGGCATACCAACCCCAAGCTAATAGCCAGTCTGAACAGACCAACTGGACACAGAAAAGCTTTCTTAGAGCTTATTCAAATAATCACAAAGATAACTGGGCCTCTCTCCTTCTATGGGCGGAGTTCTCACAACTCCCACATCAGCACCACTACGGGGTCATCTCCCTTCCAAATTGTTTATGGGACACATCCATTGCCTATCCCATTGACTGTTCCCTCAAATGCGGTTCAATTGACAGCTCAGGAGCTCCAAGACTCTGAATTCACACAAAGGAAATGCTTCAGAAAATGGCTGAGAGGTCCAGAAGATCTATAGATGCACACCATAGGCCAGCACCACAACTTAAACCTGGGGACAATGTCTGGCTTTGCACCCATCACATTCAATTATGGATGTGCTCCATGTGACTTGACTCCCGATAAATAGGGCACTTCCTGATCATCCACCAGTTAGGTCCAGTAACCTACCAGTTGCGCTTCCCTAGGAATCTACAATGTATTCCTCGTTTCACTTCTAAAACCTTTAATTCTCTTGTGGCCTTCCAGGAGACTGCCGAAGCCTCAGGATAATGTTACCTATCAAGCAAAAAGTCTTGAACATCAGGTGGAGGGGTAAGAAATAGGAATACCTGTTCTCCTGGGAAGGATATGGCCCAGAAGAGAATACCTGGGAGCCTGCCTCCAATATTTTGGATAAGAATCTCCTGAGCTAATACTACACCACGTACCCAAAGAAAGCTAAACCTTCAACGGGAAGGGGGGGGGGTGTTAGGAGAGGGGATACTATTGCATTTGGCGGCTTGTGGCCACTTCCCATGAGCTGCTGCTCTTACCTCCTTCGTAGGGCTCCCTTGAGGGTACCCCAACTCCAACCTTCCTTTTTGGCAAAGCAGCAGGCTGCGCCGTGGTGCGAGTGCATGTACCTTCAATCGTGGCACAATTCCACCGACTCTGGCCCTGACTCACCTAGCACACGAACGCAATGCCAGCGGTGAATTACTTTTATTTACTGAACCCCACCTGGCCCAACCTCTGCCTGAACTTCGCCTGAGAGAACTCTGCCTGCCTTGACCACAGCCTGAATCAGAATCTGATTACCTGCCACCTGTCCTAATCGCATACCTGGGAACTTCTGACTTCCAGTCACCCTGAAATTACCATGGATTAGCGGGGGGAGGGCAACTGCATAGTGGGACCGGATGCTCACAAATTTGCTCTCATAAACACTCTTACATGTTCGCACTTATTTTCACTGCTCATTCTCTCACATTCTCACATGTTCATTTACACCTTTACTTCTGCCATTCTCCCACCAACACGCACACACTCACTCATGTCTCTCCCTCTTCCATACACACATGCCCGCTCACTTGCACTCAGCTCTCTCCTACTCACCTATGTATTTATTTATTTATTTCAATTTTTTTTTTTATACCGGTATTAGTTGGGACATCATATCGGTTTACATAAAACGAATTAAACAAATTAAGCTTGGAAATTACATTGTAACATGGAAGGCAGGAACTGGGAGGGGGTAACAAAGAGCAGTTATGAAAAAAAAAAAAGATTACAAAATAACTGTGGCCTCAATATGAGGAAAGCATAAAAAACAGCAAGTAATGGTCAGAGGGTGGTGGATTTGAGGGATAGCCTGTTCTGGATAGGCTTGGTTGAATTTGCTCACACATGGTTCGAGGCGTACGTTGGGAGGCAGGGTGTTCCATAAGGTAGGACCTGCGATCGAGAGGGCACGGTCGCGTGCAAATGAGAGGTGGGCTGTTTTCAGTGAGGGCACAAAGAGGGTACCTTTCTTGGCAGTTCTGATAGGGCGGGTGGACTGGGGGGCAGTGAAAGGAAGGTCTAACCAATTAGAGTTGTGGGCATGGATGGCTTTGTGGACTATGGTTAGGGTTTTGTAGTGAATACGGGCGGGGATGGGGAGCCAGTGAAGGTCCCTGAGTATGGGAGTGATATGGTCATGTTTTTGGGAGTTTGCGATGAGTCTTGCTGTGGCGTTTTGTAAGATTTGAAGTGGTTTTATAATGGAATGAGGGAGCCCTAGGAGGAGTGCATTGCTGTAATCAAGTTTGGAAGAGATGGTGGCTTGGATTACTGTATGGAAGTCTTGGGTGTGTAGGAGCGGTCTAAGTTTTTTTAAGTACGTTGAGTTTGAAAAAGCCAGTTTTGAGAATAGAGTTAACATAATTCTTCATGCTTAAATGCTGATCTAAGATGACTCCAAGATCCTTCACGATCATACACTCTCAGATCTCTTCTTCCTACACAAATACACACTCACTCACGTCTCTCCCTCTTCCATACACACATGCCCACTCACTTTCACACCCATGCTCACTTGCACTCAGCTCTCTCCTACTCACCTACATACACTGTTACCACTGTTACCATGTTACCATTAGCAATGGTTACATGGAATAGACTTAGTTTTTGGATACTTGCCAGGTTCTTATGGCCTGGATTGGCCACTGTTGGAAACAGGATGCTGGGCTTGATGGACCCTTGGTCTGACCCAGTATGGCATGTTCTTATGTTCTCACTCTCAGATCTCTTCTTCCTACACAAATACACACTCACGTCTCTCCCTCTTCCATACACACATGCCCACTCACTTTCACACCCATGCTCACTTGCACTCAGCTCTCTCCTACTCACCTACATACACTCTCAGATCTCTTCTTCCTACACAAATACACACTACTCACTCTCACTCTCACAGACACACTCATTCATTCTCTCTCCCCCCCTTTCAAAACACACTACCAACAGTGAGTCTGAAAGAGACACTGAGTGTGTGAGTGTGTGTATATATATCTATGTGAGCAAGTGTATGCGAGTGTCAATGAGCAAGTGCGTTTTTCTGTGATCATGTCAGTAAGTATGAGAGCGCATGCATCTCAGTGAGCATATTGATATATGTGTGTGATGAACGTGTGTCTCTGAGTGTGTGTGTATGTCAGAATATTTGTGAGCATACGTGTGATCAAGAGTGCGTCACTGTCTGTTCGAGGGTGTGTGAGTGTGAGCAACCGTGGGTGTCAGTGAATTTGTGTGTATGAGACAGAGAAGAGCAAGTTTGTGCATCACCATCAGCCCGCTTCCTCCCCCCAACTAATCCACAACAATCTCAGGATAGGAACTGTGGATGATTTTTAAATCCTTCTTAATTAATTAATTAATTGAGTGTTATTTGAATTATCTGCTTTTTGAAAAATTGTATTGCTGTTTGGGAATTTAAAAAATGAGTTTTTAATGACTGGATGCTCTATGTGTCAGCTGTTTGAAATATTCTAATTATTAGTATGGTTTTACTGTTAAGAATGATTTATATATTTTTATTTTATTCTTTGGTGTTTTGAGGAAACACGACATTTCTGTTTTTCCATTGCTGCAGTTCATAATACAGTTTGGCTTGTTGTAGTTTCCAGTTCATTTCAATGTCTGCATGTTTCTATTTATAGTTATGATCACTTTTATTCTGTATTTGGTGAGAATCTGTCTGTGTTCTGCATGTGTATTCAGCCAGCATGTAGCTGCGGTTTAGGGATCTACAGCAGTTTAGCATGTTATGTTCTAATTGGAGGTGTATTGGTGTTTTGGGCTGGTGTAATGTGCTTTTTCATAGTGAGGGTTGTTACTGTTTGAGGGCTGCAATTAGTTCTGTTTTAATATAGAAGGTTATTTTCTAATTGTAATTCAGTGTACTCATGGCTTTGAGGGCTTCTGTGAGGCTGAACTGAATCTGAGAGGGGCAGCTGGCTTGGAAAGCAGCGAGTCTCCTTGAGATTTGGTGTGCCAAGAGAGGGTGGAAATGGGTCATGGAGTGGCCTGCTGCAAGCTGCAGGAGGGCTGACAGCAAACAAAAGTTTACATAATGATAAGACAGTGCTGGTTTGGGGATCACTCACTGAGTGAGCACATGAGCAGCAGAAAAGCAGTGGGTTTGTATGGGACAGATTATGTTTGTGTGTCTGTCTCTTAGAAAGAGTGAGAGAGAGTATGCGTTTGAATGTCTGGGGGAGAGAGGGTGTGTGTCTGGGAGAGGGAGGGAGGGACGAAGGGCTGTGTCTGGCAGATAAAGAAGGAGGGGTTTCAGTGAGAGAGAGAGGAAGAGAGGGTGTGTGCCTGGGAGAGGAAGAGAGGGAGGGAGGGAGGGCTGTGTCTGGGAGGTAAAGAAGGAGGGGTTTCAGTGAGAGAGAGAGGAAGAGAGGGGGTGTGCCTGGGAGAGAAAGAGAGGAAGAGAGGGGGTGTGTGTCTGTGGGAGAGATGGTTGGAGTTTTCTTTCGAGGGGGGGTCTCTCTCCTACTGGCAAGGGAATAGCTCAGTAACCCACAATCTAGTGGGAGCACTGAAAGGTAGGGATGTGAATCGTTTTTTGACGATTTAAAATATCGTCCGATATATTTTAAATCGTCAAAAACCGTTAGGGCCACGATACAATACCAATTCCCCCGATTTATCGTCAAAAAATCGTAAATTGGGGGAAGGGGGAGGGCAGGAAAACCGGCACATTAAAACCCCCTAAAACCCACCCCCAACCCTTTAAATTAAATCCCCCACCCTCCCGAACCCCCCCCCCCCAAATGCCTTAAATTATCCCTGGGTCCAGCGGCAGTCCGTAGCTAAATCGGGGGAAGGGGGAGGGCAGGAAAACCGGCACACTAAAACCCCCCTAAAACCCACCCCGACCCTTTAAATTAAATCCCCCACCCTCCCGCACCCCCACAAATGCCTTAAATTACCCTGGGTAGAGCGGCGGTCCGAAACGGCCTCCTGCTATTGAATCGCATCGTCTTCAGCCGGCGCCATTTTGCAAAATGGCCGCCGCAAAATGGCGGCGGCCATAGACCAACACGATTCGACTGCTGGAGGTCGTTCCGGACCCCCGCTGGACTTTTGGCAAGTCTTGTGGGGGTCAGGAGGCCCCCCCAAGCTGGCCAAAAGTTCCTGGGGGTCCAGCGGGGGTCCGTGAGCGATTTCCTGCCGCAAATCGTTTTCCGTATGGATAATGGTGCCGGCCATACGCATATGGCCGGCGCCATTTTCCATACGGAAAATGGCGCCGGCAGGAGATCGACTGCAGGAGGTCGTTCAGCGGGGGTCATGTGCCGGCGCCATTATCCGTACGGAAAACGATTCGCGGCAGGAAATCGCTCACGGACCCCCGCTGGACCCCCAGGAACTTTTGGCCAGCTTGGGGGGGCCTCCTGACCCCCACAAGACTTGCCAAAAGCCAAGCGGGGGTCCGGAACGACCTCCAGCAGTCGAATCGTGTTGGTCTATGGCCGCCGCCATTTTGCAGCGGCCATTTTGCAAAATGGCGCCGGCTGAAGACGACGCGATTCAATAGCAGGAGGCCGTTTTGGACCGCCGCTCTACCCCAGGGTAATTTAAGGCATTTGGGGGGGGGGGGGAATTTAATTTAAAGGGTCGGAGTGGGTTTTAGGGGGTTTTAGTGTGCCGGTTTTCCTGCCCTCCCCCTTCCCCCGATTTAGCTACGGACCGCCGCTGGACCCCAGGGTAATTTAAAGCATTGGGGGGGGGGGGTTCGGGAGGGTGGGGGATTTAATTTAAAGGGTCGGGGGTGGGTTTTAGGGGGTTTTAGTGTGCCGGCTCACGATTTTAACGATTTTAACGATACTTTACACACCCAAACGGCAACAATACGATTCCCTCCCCCTCCCAGCCGAAATCGATCGTTAAGACGATCGAGGACATGATTCACATCTCTACTGAAAGGAGAGGATCACCTTGCTGGTGGCTGAAAGGAATTAGTAAGTTTTGCTTGGGAAATATTTTTTAAAAGTATTGGGGAGAAGTAAACTATTGGGGAATATTATTTAGTGTGTTAGTGCTTTTAATAGTAAGGCAGCGAATAAACAGAGGTTAGTGTGTTTATTTTTAAATAGTCAAGTCAGTAAGGCAGCTAATAAGCAGTTAGTGTGTTTGTATTTCCCAACTCTCCGACCCCTCTCCCACCCACCCCTAACTCATCCTTTAATTTATAGGCAGGTGCCACTGCCACACTAAAAAAAAAATAAAAATATCAGCCTTTTAACTTAACTTCACGAAATCCCCACACCTTATTGAGAATTTGATCATTCCCCTGTAGGCCACTACCAGACACATAGTGAATTCACTAATACATTTAAAATATGCTAATTAGACACATTCCTACTCCCATAGCAACCTAAAATTTAACTAGGAACTGAACAAAATTGAGATGGAGGCAGCAGTCCAGCAGAAAGCGGGGGGCTTCCCAGTCTTTTGCATCGAGTGTCACATGTATGATTTTTTACCCACCGGTGAGAAGTTGTACATGTGCATGCGATGCAAAGAGCTCCTGGCTCTCAGAGAACGAGTCCGATCTCTGGAGGCTAGAGTGGCAGACCTCCTGCACTCCGGAAGCGACCTCCTGCACTCGAATCGTATTTGCTGTATTGCAAAATGGCGCCGGCCATATGGCCATATTGCATATTGCAGCAAAATGGCCATATGGCCATTTTGCAGTATGGCAATATGGCCATATGGCCATATTGCCATACTGCAAAATGGCGCCGGCCATATGGCCGGCGCCATTTTCCGTACAGAAAAACGATTCACGTGCAGGAAGTCATTCCCGGACCCCCGCTGGACTTTTGGCAAGTCTTGTGGGGGTCAGGAGGCCCCCCCAAGCTGGCCAAAAGTCCCTGGGGGTCCAGCGGGGGTCCGGGAGCGATCTCCTGCGCTCGTGACGTCGGGGGACAGGAACCAAAATGGCGCCGGCGCTACCTTTGCCCTGTCATTATGACAGGGCAAAGGTAGCGCCGGCGCCATTTCTATTAACGCACCCGTGGCCAGAGAGTGGAAGATCACAGCGGGACCCCCCCACTGGACCCCAGGTAATTTAAGACATTTGGTGGGGGGTTCGGGAGGGTGGGGGATTTATTTTAAAGGGTCGGGGTGGGTTTTAGGGTTGTTTTAGTGTGCCAGTTTTCCCGCCCTCCCCCGATTTACGATTTACACGATTTTAAACAAAACAAAACCGCGACGATCCGATTCCCTCCCCCCTTAGCCAAAATCGATCGTTAAGACGATCGATCACACGATTCACATCTCTAGTAACCATGTGTATGTTTATTGAATAAGGGTATTATCTCCAGGCAGTAGCCGTCATTCTGGCGAGCCACCCACTCTTCATTGACGGCCTCTTGACTTTATGGATCCACAGTGTTTATCCCACGCCCCTTTGAAGTCCTTCACAGTTCTGGTCTTCACCACTTCCTCCGGAAGGGCATTCCAGGCATCCACCACCCTCTCCGTGAAGAAATACTTCCTGACATTGGCTCTGAATCTTGCTCCCTGGAGCTTCAAATCGTGACCCCTGGTTCTGCTGATTTTTTTCCTACGGAAAAGGTTTGTCGTTGTCTTTGGATCATTAAAACCTTTCATTAAAAACTTTCAACTCAAGCAATTAAGATCTCCCGTCAGGGTATTCAACAACCTTTGACAACTCCGTAATGTTCTTCTCATTTAAATTGGCAGGTTTTTATTTACCTTGGTTATTATCTTTTATCTCATTGTTAATCTTTCTCTCGCCTTCTCTACATTCCAAGTTTACATTTTATCCCTGTTTTATTGTAACTGCTACTTTATTCTTCTATCACATGTTAATGTTCTAAGTTTTTTAAAGTATTTATCCTTTTATCACACCCTGTTATTTGTAAACCAGCATGATGCGACTCCCATCGCGAATGCCGGTATATAAGAAATTCAAATAAATAAATAAATAAATAAATGTGGATTGGCGGGTGAGGCAGCGGAGCAGGTGGATGTAGGTTTTCCCTGCTGAGCCCGGCCTCACGATCCAACCCCATCCTTCTTGCAACTATCGGGCAGACGATTTCGAGTTTACTCTTTTCACCTGTGGGGGCCTTTCTGCTGCGAGACAGTGACCACCATGGCTTCCCGGCTAATACGGAAGGAGAAGGATAAGGAAAAAAATCGAGTGCAGGATCCGCCATCTCCCGCGGCGGGGGAGAGGGCGGGAATGGCGGCCCTGACTATTGATCTGGCCAACATTAAAGAGGCGGTAACCGAAGCATTGGGGCCAGAATTGAAGTTGATTGCCGAAAAGTTGGCAGATCTTACCAATTCCCTGAGTAATTATGAAAAAAGAGTCTCCGAGGCCGAGGAACGGATATCGGAGGTACAAGATGGCCTCCAGGGAGCGAAGAAAGACATCGCGGTTTTGCAGGCCTCCCTAGCACAACAGACGGCGCGGGTTGAGGACCTGGAAAATCGATCGAGGAGGTCTAATTTGCGATTTATTGGGCTACCGGAGACTATCAAAGATGGTGAACTATCGCATTTCTTGGAAACTTGGTTGCAAGAGCAGCTTACCCTTCCGGCTACTAATGGTCCGTTGCGCATAGAGAGGGCCCACCGTTTAGGCCCAAAAAAAGATGGAGTCCAGCGCCCCAGAGTAGTCCTTGCTAAATTCTTAAATTATGCACTCAAGGTCGATATTCTCCGAGCAGTTCGAGCAGGACGTGCACTTACCTACGAAAATCAGCGGATTTTGTTGTTTCAGGACTTTTCAGCTGGAGTTTCGGCACAGCGGCGCCTCATGTCGCCTCATTGCTCTCGGCTCATCTCCCTGGGGCTGCGCGCGACATTGATATACCCGGCTCGATTGAGGGTGGCCACAAGTACCGGTGTTAAGTGGCTGGAGTCTGCTGAAGAAGCCCGAGTATTTGTGCAAGAGTTGGCTAAACAAGATAAATAAATGGCGCAGCTAACTAATTAATGGTGTGGAGCTTGGCACGTGGGAAAGGCGGGTCCAAGCTCCTATTAAGGACAGAGCTTTAATAAGTTCTAATTAAACCTATTCCTATCAGTGTCTTCGCTGTCGACACGTGGGTCTGTTGCGAACAAGAAAGGCGCATGAAAAGTTTGGTTTTTTTTCGGTTCTGCAGGATGCCATTTGCAACGCGGGGATCAACGGCTCCGGCATCGAGGGACCATTTCTTTTTCTCTCGCTCATTTCTAAGTATGTAGACTATTTATGCGGTATCTGGAAGGTCCGGGGTTTTTTTTTTTTGTTTTTGTTTTTGTTTTTGTTTTTTTGTTCTTGTTTGGGCAGAGTCTTGGACTTTTGGTTCTCTGTTTTTTAGTTTTTCTTTCGCCAGTCCAAGGCATAGTGCAATGGAGGTGCGTCGAAGACACCTATTGACAAGTGCAGCAGGGGGCGGGGACGAAGAGGAGCGGAGATCGCAATGGCGTGTTTCTGAAGTCCGGCAACAGTCTTCTTCTGTATCAGGACGGTAGGAGCACAGAAGCTAGAGGGTGTGGGGGCTCGCTACTATTTCGCCGGCTCCAGGTGGGTTTCCATCGGTGAGGTTTTTTGTTTTTTTTTCTTTTTATCTCTCCGTCGCTCCACGTGGTGTAGCCCAGGTGAAGATCTTTGATAACGGGCACGGAGGTACTGGATACGGAGGTACTGGATTAAATTGTTCGCACCCCACTTGAGTGACTACTGCACCTGCCTCATATCGGATTGGACAATATTAACGTGCATTGCTGCGATGCCTGAGCTTTTATGAGTCTGCATGTCGGATGTTATATATATGTCATTTACATTATTTTGCATTCTACTCTGCTCTATAGTTACAGTTGTTTGGTCTGGGTTTTACCTGGTGATATTTCATGAATGGAAGGATGGGGTTGGGGAGAGGGGTGGGGTGGAGGGAAGGGGGTCCGAGTTCGGTTTCCAGGCACCGGGGAATTTCCATGGTGTTTTGGTTTTGGGCTGAAGGGGTTCTTGGGGATTGGGATGGGCTGGGGGGGGAGGGGATGGAGGGTTGGGGGATGCAGGGGAGTAGGGGGGTACCTGTTAATTCTAGTTTCTCTATTTGGTGTATTTCCTGTACATATGTAAGTCTGTTAATGTTTGGTTTCACCACGTGGCCGCAGCTGGCGCAGGTGGAGGTCTCGGCTGGGAGGACTTCTGCCTGGTTTCCAATGACATATATACTGCAACAATTTTTTTTCTTTGTGAAAATCTAGTACACAGATGAGGATAGTTTCCTGGAATGTCTGTGGTATACATACCCCAATTAAGCGATCAAAGGTGTTGCAAGCTTTGAGGCGCCACTCCATGGATATTGGGTTTCTACAGGAGACACATCTTTCCGATACAGAACATGCTAAATTGTGCACAGCATGGGTGGGTAGGGTACACTTTGCCTCAGCTACCACACGCTCGGCGGGGGTGGCTATCTTGATAAATAAAAATCTACCATTTCAGGTTCGGAAGGAGATTAAAGACCCAGATGGTCGATATATTATCTTGGTAGGAGATTTGAATCATCAGCCATTGATTTTATGTAATATATATGCTCCCAATATTTATAACCAGCAGTTTTTTCAGGCTCTCTATCGGCACCTTCTTCCATATGTGACTGACACGGTCATAGTAGGCGGAGATTTCAATACTATTCGGGACCCGAAACTAGATGCCTCCCAGAACTGTCGATGGGACCGCGGTATGGGGAAAGGACCGGCTTATTTGGAAAAGGCTTTGCATTTGGTTGACACGTGGCGGACTCTACACCCGGGGGAAAAAACTTTTACTCACATTTCTAGGGCCCATGCGACTTACTCTCGCATACATTTTATACTCACTAGTGCACATGCATTTTCCAGGGTCCTGGAGGCGGGAATTGAAGATATTTTGATTTCGGACCATGCCCCCGTGTGGGTAGATTTTAGGTCTACAAATACCCATCAAGGGATCCGGAGTTGGAGATACCCTTATTATTTGGCGGAAGATAGGCATTTTCATAAGTTCTTAGAAGAAAAATGGGCTGATTATGCGTCTTTGAATTCTGCCCATAGTGACCAGCCTGTTCTTTATTGGTATGCCGCTAAGGCGGTTCTTCGGGGAGATATCATTTCCTACACCTCTCACCGCCGCAAAACTTTAAACCAGCGGGTATTACAGTTAACTCTTCAGTTGAGGAGCGCGCGGGTTCGGCTTCTTCAATCTAACACACAACAGCATAGGGATGAATATTTTTCTGTGCAGTGTACGTTAAATACTGTTTTACATCAACAGGCTAAGAAGAGTATAGTATATTATCAGCATCAGCTATACCAGCATAGCAATAAGGCGGGTAAATTGATGACCCATCTGATTCGCTCCTCCAGGGTGACTAGGTTTGTTGCGGGGCTTAAGGACAAAAACGGGCACATAGAGACTCATACGCGCTCTATTTTGCGCTTGTTTAGAGAGTACTATCAGCGTCTCTACCAGGCTGAAAGTTGGTCGGAGGAGGCTTGCGCGCGGTTTTGTGCCTCCCTTCCCATTTCTACACTTACTGAGGAGCACAAACAGGCTTTGAATCTCCCTATTTCTGAGGAGGAAATTCGTCTAGCAATACATAAGTCTAAGCGGTTGAAAGCCCCGGGACCCGATGGTTTTTCGGCAGAATTTTACAAGTGTCTTGTTGATAAGGTGACGGGACCTTTGGCTTCCTTGTATTCTGCCCTTATCCAACAAGGGAAGTTTCCCGCACAGACGAATCTAGCCCACATCACGCTTATTCCCAAACCTGATAAAGATCCTTTGACGCCTGAGTCGTACCGTCCTATCTCTTTATTAAATTGTGACCACAAATTGTTAGCCAAAATATTGACAGACCGCTTAGCTAATTTGCTTCCCTCCTTGGTGGGTCCACATCAGGTGGGCTTTGTCAGGAAGAGATATGCTCTTTTTAATATCCGGCGCGTTTTAGTTGCTATGGAAATGTGTCGGAATATGCAGGCTCCTCACTTAGTTATTAGTTTTGATGCTGAGAAGGCATTCGACAGAGTTGAGTGGCCTTATTTATTCTATATTTTACGACACATGGGGTTTGAGGGGTTTTTTTTATCAGGCAGTCCAATTATTATATACTGAACCTCAAGCTGCTATAATGGTTAACAGGGATCGGTCAGAGGTATTCTCTATATTGAGGGGCACGCGTCAAGGTTGCCCGTTGTCCCCACTTCTTTTTATTCTGCAACTGGAACCACTATTGTTGGCGATTCAGCAGGCTCGCACTATCCGTGGGGTGCGGTTTGATACGGAAATATTTAAATGTGCCGCGTTCGCTGATGATCTACTTGTCTTTTTAACAGAGCCTGTATCTTCACTACCAAGCTTGCTGGATATGATAGGCAACTTTGGAACTTTTTCGGGGCTTCGGCTTAATGCCAACAAGTCTTCTGCATTGGCTTTTCCGGAGGCCTTGCGGGAGCGCTGGCGAGGTTCTTTTCCACTTCAGTGGGCTACGGGTACTTTCCGGTATTTAGGAGTGTTTATTCCCATCGACCCCTCTATGGTCTATCAAGTCAATGTTCCGTATCTGATGCGAGTCACACAGGACAGGCTTCGGGCGTGGCAAAGTCTTCCCCTATCGTTTTGTGGTCGAATAAATTTGTATAAAATGGTTATTCTTCCCAAGTGGCTGTATATTTTGCAAAACTTGCCCATTCACTTGCGGCGAAAGGAGGTGGCTCAGTTAGATCGCTCTCTGCGCCAGTTTCTCTGGAAGGGAGGGAGAGCGAGACTCCCTTTATCCTGGTTACAGCAGGGTTGGGGTGTGGGGGGACTGGGAGTTCCGCATTTACCCCTATATGAACTAGCCTGCAACATGCGGGTTATTCGAGACTGGGTGTTGGGAACTTCGTCTCATACTAGTTATGTGGCGGAGAGTGCTTTACTTTACCCGCAGCATGCATGCTTTTGTGCTCCAAGTCGAGTCAGTGAAGCTTTCCCCCCTCTTGACGCATTCCAAGATAGTGCTACCGATACGACAGGCTTGGGTATCTATGACAAAATTGCTTCAAATACCTCGAGTGAGCGCTTATCTCCTACCGGTGAAGGGTAACGCGGATTTCTCTCCGGGCTCCACCTCTAGGGGGTTTCAGAGATGGAGGGAGGCGGGATTCACGCATCTGGGACATTTATTTAATGAACAAGGGACGCTGTTCTCTTTCTCAGAACTGCGCAAACAGTATGGTAGGAGAGTGGTTTCTGAATTTTCTTATTTGCAAATCATGCACTATACTAAAACCGTACCAGTCGCGTTTGTGCGACTATCAGCTTTTCAAAAACTGGAGAAGTTGTTAGTTTTATCCGGTTCCCAGACCCCGTCCATATCGCAGTATTATAAACAACTGCGCAAGCTGCAGGTTGTGGAGATTTTTGATACGCTTGCTGACCGGTGGAATAGGGATGGGGAATTTATGGTCACTTCCTCAGTTCTGCAAAGTTGTTTTGGTCGGGTTGCCAGAATCTCGCAAAATATATACTATAGAGAGTTACAATACAAATTTTTAGGGAGGGCATATGTGTCCCCTCAGATGGCGCAGGGCAACAGATTGCTCAATCGAGCGCTTGTGCCCGTTGTCACCATGAACAGAGTACATTGGCACATGCTTTTTGGGCTTGCCCAGCCATCAAAGCTTTCTGGACAAAGATTGCTTATTATTTGGCGAGGATATTACATCTTTCTATTCCGGTTGCGCCCTTATGGCTCCTCTTTGGATGTATACCACCTTTGAGAATACGAGATCCTGGCACCCGTTTATTGCTGCAAAAGGCGAGTATGGTGGGGAAGAGGGTGATATTATTGGGATGGCGTAGTACAGATAAGCCTTCTTTTTGGACCTGGCGAAACCTCTTTCACGCTATGATGCATATGGAACAATTGTCAATTCGACACTCGCCAGCTTCAAGACGCAGATTCCTGACTGTATGGGACTCCTATATTCAAACTCTTCCACCAGCAGCCAGAAGTCGGATTCTCAACGACTGTGTATAGTTTTGGACTTTCTAAGCTACGTGGTGATTTTCCAACAGTTTGCTTTGCCAGTTTCTGCTGTTCTCCTTATGCTTTACGGGAACCATGAGTAATTTCTTGTTACTGTTTATAAGACGGGGGGGTGGGATTTGGGAGGGGGGGGATTTCAGGGTTACTCTTCAGAGTTATGTTGTGGCTGGCCTGGGATGGGTGAAGCGACCAACCCTCCCGGGACGATTGTAACGTGTTTTTTTTTAATGAATTAATAAAAATTGTTTATAACTAAAACCTTTCATGTATCTGAAAGTCTGTATCATATCACCTCTGCTCCTCCTTTCCTCCAGGGTGTACATATTTAGATTCTTCAATCTCTCCTCATAAGTCATTTGATGAAGACCTTCCACCTTTTTGGTCGCCCTTCTCTGGACCGCCTCCATCCTGTCTCTGTCTCTTCGGAGATAGCTTTATGATAGCTTTATGGAGCAATTGGTTCAGGAACCGACAAGAGAGGGAGCAATTTTAGATCTAATTCTCAGTGGAGCACAGGACTTGGTGAGAGAGGTAACGGTGGTGGGGCCGCTTGGCAATAGTGATCATAATATGATCAAATTTGATTTAATGACTGGAAGAGGAACAGTGTGCAAATCCAAGGCTCTCGTGCTAAACTTTCAAAAGGGAAACTTTGATAAAATGAGAAAAATAGTTAGAAAAAACTGAAAGGAGCAGCTACAAAAGTAAAATGTGTGCAAGAGGTGGAGATTGTTAAAAAAAAATACCATCCTAGAAGCACAGTCCAGATGTATTCCACACATTAAAAAAGGTAGAAGGAAGAAAAAACAATTACCGGCATGGTTAAAAGGGGAGGTGAAAGAAACTATTTTAGCCAAAAGATCTTCATTCAAAAATTGGAAGAAGGATCCAACAGAAGAAAATAGGATAAAGCATAAACATTGGCAGGTTAAATGTAAGACATTGATAAGACAGTCTAAGAGAGAATTTGAAAAGAAGTTGGCTGTAGAGGCAAAAACTCACAATAAAAACTTTTAAAAATATATCTGAAGCAGAAAACCTGTGAGGAAGTCCGTTGGACCTTTAGATGATCGAGAGGTTAAAAGGACAATTAGAGAAGATAAGGCCATCACGGAAAGATTAAACGATTTCTTTGCTTCGGTGTTTACTGAAGAGGATGTTGGGGAGGTACCCGTAATGGAGAAGGTTTTCATGGGTAATGATTCAGATGGACTGAATCAAATCACGGTGAACCTAGAAGATGTGGTAGGCCTGATTGACAAACTGAAGAGTAGTAAATCACCCGGACCGGATGGTATACACCCCAGAGTTCTGAAGGAACTAAAAAATGAAATTTCAGACCTATTAGTAAAAATTTGTAACTTATCATTAAAATCATCCATTGTACCTGAAGACTGGAGGATAGCAAATGCAACCCCAATATTTAAAAAGGGCTCCAGGGGAGATCCGGGAAACTACAGACCGGTTAGCCTGACTTCAGTGCCAGGAAAAATAGTGGAAAGTGTTCTAAACATCAAAATCACAGAACATATAGAAAGACATGGTTTAATGGAACAAAGTCAGCATGGCTTTACCCAGGGCAAGTCTTGCCTCACAAATCTGCTTCACTTTTTTGAAGGAGTTAATAAACATGTGGATAAAGGTGAACCGGTAGATATAGTATACTTGGATTTTCAGAAGGCGTTTGACAAAGTTCCACATGAGAGGCTTCTAGGAAAAGTAAAAAGTCATGGGATAGGTGGTGATGTCCTTTTGTGGATTGCAAACTGGCTAAAAGACAGGAAACAGAGAGTAGGATTAAATGGACAAATTTCTCAGTGGAGGGGAGTGGGCAGTGGAGTGACTCAGGGATCTATAGCCCTCCCCTTCTCTTACTGAGCTTTCCGTGTACCTGTAGCCCTCCTCCCCTTCTCCTCATGAGGTTTCAGTGTACCTGTAGCCCTCCTCCCCTTCTCCTCATGGGGTTTCAGTGTACCTGTAGCCCTCCTCCCCTTCTCCTCATGAGGTTTCAGTGTACCTGTAGCCCTCCTCCCCTTCTCCTCATGGGGTTTCAGTGTGCCTGTAGCCCTCCTCCCCTTCTCCTCATGGGGTTTCAGTGTGCCTGTAGCCCTCCTCCCCTTCTCCTCATGGGGTTTCAGTGTACCTGTAGCCCTCCTCCCCTTCTCCTCATGGGGTTTCAGTGTACCTGTAGCCCTCCTCCTCTTCTCCTCATGAGGTTTCAGTGTACCTGTAGCCCTCCTCCCCTTCTCCTCATGGGGTTTCAGTGTACCTGTAGCCCTCCTCCCCTTCTCCTCATGAGGTTTCAGTGTACCTGTAGCCCTCCTCCCCTTCTCCTCATGGGGTTTCAGTGTACCTGTAGCCCTCCTCCCCTTCTCCTCATGGGGTTTCAGTGTACCTGTAGCCCTCCTCCTCTTCTCCTCATGGGGTTTCAGTGTACCTGTGGCCCTCCTCCCCTTCTCCTCATGAGGTTTCAGTGTACCTGTGGCCCTCCTCCCCTTCTCCTCATGGGGTTTCAGTGTACCTGTAGCCCTCCTCCCCTTCTCCTCATGAGGTTTCAGTGTACCTGTAGCCCTCCTCCTCTTCTCCTCATGGGGTTTCAGTGTACCTGTGGCCCTCCTCCCCTTCTCCTCATGAGGTTTCAGTGTACCTGTAGCCCTCCTCCCCTTCTCCTCATGAGGTTTCAGTGTACCTGTAGCCCTCCTCCCCTTCTCCTCATGGGGTTTCAGTGTACCTGTAGCCCTCCTCCCCATCTCCTCATGAGGATTCAGTGTACCTGTAGCCCTCCTCCCCATCTCCTCATGGGGTTTCAGTGTACCTGTAGCCCTCCTCCCCTTCTCCTCATGAGGTTTCAGTGTACCTGTAGCCCTCCTCCCCTTCTCCTCATGGGGTTTCAGTGTACCTGTAGCCCTCCTCCCCTTCTCCTCATGAGGTTTCAGTGTACCTGTAGCCCTCCTCCCCTTCTCCTCATGGGGTTTCAGTGTACCTGTAGCCCTCCTCCCCATCTCCTCATGAGGATTCAGTGTACCTGTAGCCCTCCTCCCCATCTCCTCATGGGGTTTCAGTGTACCTGTAGCCCTCCTCCCCTTCTCCTCATGGGGTTTCAGTGTACCTGTAGCCCTCCTCCCCATCTCCTCATGAGGATTCAGTGTACCTGTAGCCCTCCTCCCCTTCTCCTCATGGGGTTTCAGTGTACCTGTAGCCCTCCTCCCCTTCTCCTCATGAGGTTTCAGTGTACCTGTAGCCCTCCTCCCCTTCTCCTCATGAGGTTTCAGTGTACCTGTAGCCCTCCTCCCCTTCTCATCAGGTTTTCGTGAGCCCTTCACTGCCTCATTCAGAAGCTTTGCTGAACTTTCCCACCCCTCTATGTCCACAGCCAGGGGTTCCAAGTCTTCCTCTGCCACTGTCTGCCCGTTTCTGTCTGAGGCTGCAGTTAGGGGCTGGAGCAGCACTGGGGAGATAATTACAGAGCAAAGGCTGGAGATGGAGGTGGAGATAAAGTCCTGGATTACTGGGCAGGCTGCGTGGATTCCCAGGGAGCAGCCTTTCATGTGCTGAGGATTTCAGCAGAGCTTCCCCAGACAAGGCCAGGATTGTGGCTGTCAGCAAACACTACCGTCTTTCTTTCCTTCTCTGGGATTCCCGCTCATGCAGTCCCTGAGAGGAGCAATTTATCTGTCATGCAGCAAACTCCGCGGCCTCAGGAAACTGACAGCACGATTATTAGCAGTGAAGGAGGCCAAGGGGGACATGAATTTAGCCAGTGTGCTCCGGCGAGTGGCAGAGGGAGCTTTCAGTAATTAATTTGATAAATATATTAATTCTGAATCACGCTGACAGTAGAATCTGATTGTGGTGGGCAGATAATCTGCTTTGTGCAGGAAGGCTCTGGTTTCAAAGCTGTCATCTCGTGGTGTCGCCCGTCCCTCACCCGCTAATTTCCTGTGTGCAGTAATTAAATGACTGCCAGCCTGGGCCTCCTCTCTCTCTCTCTCTGGCTCCCTCCCGCCTTCCCTCCCTCTTCTCCTATCTTACTTGCTCCCCTGTTCAGATCCAGGGAACTTTCTAGGCCTGACAATTTGTCCACGTGTTGCCAAATTCATGGATGCCAGGCTGCGTTATAAAGCAGGGGTGTGCACGAGCGCCCGCCGTGGCTGATGTGGCACACGTGTCTGGGGCACGCTGGTCATGCAGGTGCGTAATTCCCCTCCCATTAATGTGACTAAAAGTCTGAAATCCCGTGCATGGATTCACCACATCCACCTGCGTAATTCTTGATGAAGGCTTCGGAAACGCTCCCAAACGTGCTTACAACAAAAAAGAAAAGCAAACGTTTTATATGCACAATTTTCAGAATTCTGTGTTTGAAAATTGCCTGGGAAGAGCCCCTGCAGACATGGGGAGCTGCTCGTTCAGCCCACGTTTTCCCTGATTAACAAGACACGATGAAGCCTCACTTTTACCTGCACGCAGGCTGCATAAATGACATTTCCAAATTGATTACTGTGATTCCCCATTCACCTCCCCAAGAGACCTATTTATTATGCTATTAACGCGTGGCTTTAATGCAAGTTAATTCCTTCAGGATTTACTAAACTGCAACATGTGACACCCCAGCAGCACTAGCGAT